>NW_015090890.1:623395-740078 GCF_001431845.1 Calidris pugnax
TGCTAAACGCCTTGATTTGCCGCAGTTTGTCGTTCAGTTTTTGCTGTGGCACATACTTACCATACACATTTTTTGTGTGGTCATGGTGAGCCTGGATGCAAGGAGGTAGTTTTGAGTGTCTTTCCTGCATCTTCCAGTGACCACTGTGTGAGTTTCTGGCACAGATTTCTCTGTTTTCCCATCTGCTGGTCCTTTCAGTCCTGGTGATGACACATTTCTGTATGGCTTGATGATCACACTATGCTTTGAGAGGCTTAGAGTAACATTTTTGAAAGCATATTGATTTGATATGAAAGCATATCTAATTAACCCATTCATTTAGGGGAACGTAGCACTTTGCAACTGTGATACTGAGATTCTAAAGTCATAGATGCTGCAGAAAAGCATGATGTAAGCAAACCGTTCTCAAAGACAGCGTTAGCTCTTCAGCTTCAAATTGATATAGGAAATTCATGGAGTGTTTCAGAATGTCATTTCAGGTCAAATATGACGAAAGGGTTTATAACAAAGTCTGTGTTACAGGATTGAAATACTCACACAGCTTGGATTCCAGGAAGAATTAGGATATAGGAGACCTTGCGATTGTAATCGTATTCACAAGTGCTTCTTGCCATGTTTATTCTCACTTTCTAAAAAACGGAATGGAAACCTGGTATAAAGCCTGAGACTTTTTGGAGACTGTTTTCAAGGTGATAAAACAAAGGCAGAGCTTCTGTCTGTCTTTGTGACTCCTTGGCCTGTGCTAAGTCTGCATATGTTCTTGCTTTAACATTTGACTAACGTGCCCCGTGTTTTTCTCCTCTGGAGATTTCTGAGAGTATCTTATGTCACTTTAAATCCTCCTGTTGTTTCTTGAGCAGCAACTAGCGAGTTATCACAGAATATTGTTCAAGTACAATGATTTTCAAAGCTGTTAGAGGGGCTACACCGAGAAATGAAGCTTGATTCTTGTTTGAAAATGTGTCAAACTCTGTCACTTAATTAGAGTGAACTAACAGTAGATGTTCTCTGGTTCCTTCTGCAGACCTCGGGTGAGAAGGTGGGCAAACTGAGTCTGGTGGACTTAGCAGGTAGTGAAAGGGCAACTAAGACTGGTGCTGCAGGAGACAGGCTGAAAGAAGGGAGCAACATTAACAAGTAAGACTCAGTGACTATTTCTTTTCCTTCTTTTCATCAGTAAAATCATGACAGCTAAATGCAGTACACTCATAAAATAGGATAAAATCAGTATAAGCTCTTATAGCTGGTTTTCTTCTTCCCTTTTCTCTACTTTTCCTTCAGACGTACAATACTCTTAGGTGTTTGAATGAGATCTCTGCCTATTTAAAATTATTGGGGTTTTTTGTTCTGTACTTGTGTTCCTGCAAATTGCCACATGATTGCATTGTGAAGACATGATTATTAAGGCTGAAAACACGTCCTGAAAATGAGGAGTAGAGCTTTTGTGAGAAAAGAATGATCAAAACTGTACTGGGAACTTTCTTCTCGGAGCTCATTTTTGGAGAAAAAGTGACTGTCTAAATATGCGTTTGACTTATGAATATTTACACTTCTTGTATTCTCTGTGCAGATCTCTTACAACTCTTGGGCTGGTTATTTCTGCACTGGCAGATCAGGCTGCTGGCAAGAACAAGAACAAATTTGTTCCTTATCGTGATTCTGTGCTGACTTGGTTACTTAAAGTAAGTACTCTGATCTCGTTGTTTTTTAAAGAGAAATAAAAGGGAGGAAAAGGGGAGAAGAGTCCCTTTCAATGGAATAAAATGCTGTTCTTTTGACTTGTTTTCTGGTTTTGATGTTAACCATAATGGTCTTTGGAAAATTAGCTGGATGTTAAGCCATTAGTATCTCTAAATATGATCCGTCTTCTGCTGACCAGTAGTGGCCTAAAAAATAAGGAATTTTTAAAAAAAACACTGTCTTTTATGGGTGAGTTTACATACAGCATCTTAAAAAACAGTCTTTTATGGGTGAGTTTACATACAGCATCACACACAACGTTGGGGCTAATGAAATCTGGGCTATAGCCGCATGCAACTGAATTTTACATCCTGGCCTGGTTAGCTGTGAAGATTTTGATCAGGACTATTAGCTTTTACTTATTGTCTAATATACTTGTTAATATATTCTGCTTTTGTCATCAGAGTATAATTGCAGAGCATTGTCCCAGTTACAGTGGGACGGACAGGTCAGAAGACTCTGTACTTCCTATTCATGTGAAATAAGCAGTAAAATCATTGTCTGTACTGCACAGGGCTCCATTTGGTGTTCTTCAGGGGGGAAAAAAGAGCGTGCTGTGATGGCACACGGATGAAGGTCTATAAGGTCTAAATGAAAAAAAACAAAATGTTAAATATGAGTTTAATTAAAAGGCAAGCTTCTGGTCGTCTTGTTCTTCCCACTTACAGTGGGAGGGACAGGTCAGAAGACTCTGTACTCCCTATTCAAGTGAAATAAGCAGTAAAATCATTGTCTGTACTGCACAGGGCTCCATTTGGTGTTCTTCAGGGGGGAAAAAAAGAGTGTGCCGTGATGGCACTTGGATGAAGGTCTGTAAGGTCTAAATGAAAAAACCAAAATGTTAAATACGAGTTTTATTAAAAGGCAAGCTTCTGGTCTTGTTGTTCTTCCCACTTCCTACCTACAGTGGCCGTAAAGTTTGGGTTTAGGTACAGTCATCATCTGGACTTTTCCCGTTCTCTGAAAAAGTGGCAAACACAAATGTAGCCACATCTTGCCTGCTGGTTAAAGGTGCCTTGTCTTTCTTAGAGCGTGCTGTGATGGCACACGGATGAAGGTCTATAAGGTCTAAATGAAAAAAAACAAAATGTTAAATATGAGTTTAATTAAAAGGCAAGCTTCTGGTCGTCTTGTTCTTCCCACTTCCTACCTACAGTGGCCATAAAGTTTGGGTTTAGGTACAGTCATCATCTGGACTTTTCCCGTTCTCTGAATAAGTGGCAAACACAAATGTAGCCACATCTTGCCTGCTGGTTAAAGGTGCCTTGTCTTTCTTAACTTGCCTGCTACAGCTTGAGCAGTCTTGCTTGACTTGAATTTTGAAAGATTATTGACTAAGGTGTCATACATTGGTACCTGACTCAGGTTTCATTTTTGTAACCCGTCATTTTGTTAAAATCTTTCTTTTTCATCATTTGATTGCCAGAATGCTTGGTAACCACATCTCATAGAAATACTAACCAGGTTTCCTTTTTTCCTTGCACTTTGTTTGATTATTATCAAGGAGAAACTGAAATACTTGTTAGTAGAAAGATATAATCGAGGGAAAAACAGATTTTTAGCACCACCAGCCTTTCTTTGTCCTCTTACTTCTGTAGGTGCTCTGGCTGGATTTTGTTGTCTCGGATACTCTGCTTTACTTCCCCACCCATTCTTAGCAATGTTTTTAAATGTTGTTTGAATTTGGCATCCCTGTGATTTAACTGCACACGTGGGAAGACAAAGAACAAGTTACTTGCAGGTTATACAGAGGTGTGGAAATTAAAAAGGGTGTTTTCCTGAAGGAGATCTGAAACCAAAGTTGACTTCAATACTTCAGTAAAATAAAATCTCTGCTCTTGTAACCTCTTGACACCACAAGCCTTTTCTTTTATTTTTCTCAATGCTGTCTTTCGATGAGCCTTTCAGCATGGCTACTGTGAAACCATTTATGTCTTCTCCCCAGTGTAAACATCACAGATGCTGGACATCAAATAGTACGGTTGGGAGGGCTAGAGAGAAATCAGAATGGTGTAGCAGAAATAGTGTCTGTGCTTTTCTGCAGTAAAACAAATCCTCATCTCACAGCGTTCCTTGCCCTAAGACTTTCTTAGTGTTTAAATATATACGTGCCTCGGTGTATTTACACTGAGTTTTTAATTAAACGAGTGCTTTTTTGGCTCTCTAAAGATGGGACTGGACCCAAAAGGTTCACTTTGCTCCCGTGACACGTGTGCCCAGGTTCCTGATGGGGCTGCAAGAATCCCCATGAGCGGAGTGGGATTTCTAATCCTAACAGATTTCTAGCCCTGGTGTTAGAATTTGTTCTGCAGTTCTATTTCTAAACAAATTCTTCAGGCGGGCAGCGATTCCTGTTCAGCACCTGTCTGACGCATTGTGGCCGCGACGACGACGGCCGTTACACAGCACATGCCTCCCCTCCCAAAGAGAAGTCCCACTTTTGTTCTGCCTTCTTTCAGGAAAACCTTCTTTGTGCCTCTGACGTCCAGCCCTGTTAAGCGCCAACAAAAGATTTGGGGCTTTTCGGAGTTTTTACAAACAAGCTCTCATTGAAGAGAAGCTTTATTTTGAAAAGGGAAAATTTAAACCTTTTTTTTTTTTTATAATTAAAGATCAAAGGAAGGGGTTTATTCATTTATAGGGGCCTGCTTGTAGAAGCCATGAGCTGGTGGGTTATCTTACTCTCTAGCTTTCAACTAGAAAATTATGATGCCAAGGTGGAGTACATGTGTTCTGACACTAGGACTGTCTGTCGTATAGAGTCTCTCCACAAACCTGAGAAACCAGGAGAGTTCAGGAGACTTCAAGATCTACCAGTTTGTGTTTGATTTTGTTGAGGCTCTTTAGACAAAAAGTGCCAGGTGAAAAATATTTTTGCAAGAGGAGGCTTGAGGAGTGATGACATGTTGTGTGGGAAGGAAAATTCCTTACCAACGCTTTTGCCTCTTGGTTTTATCTGATTCTATTGATTTTAAAGATCTCATTTTCCCATTTTAATCAGAAGCCCTGTATGTTTTACTAATGGCTACTTAAAAAACCAGAATTACGAATCTACATTGTAAGTAATCACAGTAATCTTGGTACTAGAGAAGACTGTGCTAGTTTAGTATTAGAAATAACTAAACTTATTTATTTCCACTCTGTGTGTGTCTATCACATGCAAGCCCAGCCTTTCCAGGGTAATTTGCAGACGCTGTCTTCACTAACGAGAGACTGGCTTACTATTTATCTGGTTTTCTTGCTTAACATTAAAGAAACCAGTGAAATCAGCCCAACGGTTTTAGACATAAAACTTTATCGGACAGTCTGGCATCGGGCCTGAATAATAGCTACAACCCAAGAGAAACTTCACCCAATTACAATGGGTGTATTGTGAATTACAGTGTATCACTCTAGCAGCCTTCTCAGCTGCCTGTACAGCAGAGTTGCAATTCAAATAATGAATTAATCCTATTTTGGAACTAATTAGTGCGGCGAAGGAGGTTCCCAAAGTGCAAACTGCTGAGGTTGGATTTGGAATTGGAGTACCTGGCCAGCACCCTGAGAAATTCATCTTTTTATGCACAACAGGGATTGTAGTTAGAGTGTCATTCCTAATTTTTGAAAACTGTTGACGGATTGAAGAAAAGTCCTGGCTTCTGTAGAGCCAGAAATCCCATTGAAGGAGCCACGTGCTCCTGTTAGTCTTTTTAAAGTTTTCAATAAATGCTTTGGAAAAACATCTGTATGTTACAGAGTGGATCCTCCCAAGCCATGTATTTGTTGGAGTAAACATTGGCTGCTCCTCAGATGAGGAAAAACCTCACGCTGGTGGCAGTCAGAAGGCTGTTATTTTCAGTTGAATTCTCTATAAATACTCTAACCTGCAATGCTAACCGTGCTGGTGTACCTCACTGTGCTGAGCACTATGAGCCCCCACCTGGAGTGCTGCCTCCAGCTTTGGAGTCTTCAGAAGGACATGGAGCTGTTGGATGGGGCCAGAGGAGGCCCCGGAGATGCTGGGAGGGCTGGAGCCCCTCTGCTGGGGGGGGGGGCTGAGAGAGTTGGGGGGTTCAGCCTGGAGAAGAGAAGGCTCCGGGGAGACCTTGGAGCCCCTTCCAGTCCCTCAAGAAGGGGGGCTCCAGGAAAGCTGGGGAGGGACACTGGATGAGGGAGGGGAGCCCTAGGAGGAGGGGGAAGGGTTGGACAGTGAAAGAGGGGAGATGGAGCTGAGCTGTGGGGAAGAATTTGTTTGGTGGGAGGGTGGTGAGAGCCTGGCCCAGGTTGCCCAGAGCAACTGTGGCTGCCCCATCCCTGGAGGGGTTCAAGGGCAGGTTGGAGGGGGCTTGGAGCAACCTGGTGTGGTGGGAGGTGTCCCTGCCCAGGGCAGGGGGGTTGGAACTGCATGATCCTTAAGGTCCCTTCCAACCCGAACCATTCTGTGCTTTATACAAATGAAATTATAATCTCAGCCCAAAGAGCCATCAGCCCTTTTGCGTGACCAGAGGCAGCAGAGAGCTACCAGAGCAGCAGCATCGGTCTGTGTGGTCAGTGCGTGTCTGCCCGCTGGAGCAGCCAGGCTGCTGTCAAATTATCTTAGGCATCACGGGGCAAAAAAAAGAGAGTCTTAAGGAAATACTTACAGGGGCGTTTTAATGATTGCTAGGGAAAGCTACGTGTGCGCTGTGTAATTGAAATGGTTAGACAAGCAGCTAATGTAGTCAGATTGTTCTAATGGCAATGCCTGACCTAGATTTCATGGGTTATTGAAGATGAAAGTTAATAGCATGGTTCATCTCAGAAAGGGATATTGGGTAAAAAAATAAAAAATAATAAAAAAAAACCAAAACAAAACCCAGAAAACCCTCACCACCCCAAACAAACCAGAAAGATTTGCTGCAAAATTGAAACCAGAATGTTTTATCTTTTAGACTGGCCAAAAATGTAAGCCACAATTTTGCAATCAATAAAAAGATTGAACACTGCCCCTTCTTCCTTCCTTCCTTCCCCCACTCCCCCGACACGCTGCCTTGCAGGAATGTGGTTTCACACCCTTCTTCTCTGTCAACCAAATTCCAAAAGGGTAATTTCTTACATAACTCGATGTAGATTTGTGAGCTGTGTCAGGAGGGGGAAGGGACGAGCCTCATTCTGAAATGTTTATAGGGATGAAATCAACCATATTGTTTATGTATGATCTTTAAGTAATTTAAGTACTTATTGGAGACATCTCACTTGCAGTCTTTAAAACAAGGTATTCTGAATTCATCATGATCTTTCCTGGGCTCCTTTGATAGTACCTGGGAAGTCTAATGCTGAAGTGCTTACATTTATGGTTTATAAATCTAAGTAGTAAACATAGAATTAAACCTTTTAAGCCCTTACTAGGCACCATAAAACCCCCAAATGGACTCTTTTAATTCCTGTTTAAACGAAAAATTATTCTGAAAGCCAAGAATGGCATTTCCTAAAAAATATATTGAAAATATCAACTTTCCTAGATTTACACAGCCGAAAATACTAATTTTGAATGGAGAAGCTCTGACAAAAATGTTTCTGTTACTAGTTTGCCCCCATCTACTCCCAGCCCTTGGTTATTATTTGCTGCCTAAGTTCATTGACTGGGTAAGAGGGAAGATACCTTCTGTTCTAATTTTGTAATCTCTACCACTTTCCAGGATAGCCTTGGTGGTAACAGCAAGACCGCCATGGTAGCAACGGTGAGCCCAGCAGCAGATAACTATGATGAGACCCTTTCAACGCTGAGGTACGCAGACCGGGCCAAGAACATCGTTAACCACGCGGTGGTCAACGAAGACCCCAACGCTCGCATCATTCGGGAGCTCCGGGAGGAAGTGGAGAAGCTGCGGGAACAGCTCACAAAAGCAGAGGTAGAAATTTAAAGTCTGGATTAAGCCAATAGGTCCTGTAAACCCCGTTGTCAGGACTTTCTTTCTTTCTGGCTCTCAGAAATGAATGCCACAAAGAATTACTACGTGGGTATCTAGGTGAAATCTCCCTTTATATCACTTCTTTACATTTTTCTGTGTATCAGTCTTGAAACACAGGTGATAACATGAGATGCCAGATGCTGTTCGAACACCTCGTTGAGCAATCTCATCGTGAGATTTGTGAGATTCTCTTTCTGGCTCTCAGAAATGAATGCCACAAAGAATTACTACGTGGGTATCTAGGTGAAATCTCCCTTTATATCACTTCTTTACATTTTTCTGTGTATCAGTCTTGAAACACAGGTGATAACATGAGATGCCAGATGCTGTTCGAACACCTCGTTGAGCAATCTCATCGTGAGATTTGTGAGATTGTATCTCACAAAAACATTGTGAGATACAGATCACAAGCAAGAGGACATGGAGCAGGAATAGGGGTGGAGTCTGAAGATTGTGCAGTTTATAGGCAGAGCTTTGCCAGTGTATTTTAAGAATTCAGTGTGGCTACATCCTGTAAGATGTGAATTCAATTAAATAATGCTTTGCTTACAAGCTGTAAGTGTTCTCAACAGTTAACATGTAGAGTATCTGCATAGCTACCTCAACGGAATTGTGCAAGGAGCATGGTCTAAATGTTAGATGAAGGCCTAGACATAGTGTCATTCTGAGTTCTGATCTCAAATGGGACAAAATAACAGTGATATAATCCGTCTGTTTCACAATTCAAAAAAAAGATGATTACAATATTTGCCTCATGAGGTATTCAGGGAATGCTGGCTGTGAAATTAGAAATGACCAGTGAATTCTGGACTGTTCTCATTTAAGCTGCCTAGTATGCTCAGCATCCTATAAGTATATATCAATTTATTTAAGGTATGTCAAGTTAAATACCTAAAAATTCCTCTAAAATACAAACCACAGACTTTACAGTACTCTGAGAGATGCAAACACGCCCTATTTGCTTCTATTGTGAGCATTAATGCCAAAATAATGGCAGCTTTCCAAAGTAATGAAGTAGTGTTTCCTAAATATGAAGTAATAAATACTTCCTTTCCCAAGTACTAAAATCCCACCCTAGTTGTCATCTCTGTGGCACTGACAGAGCATGGAAAAAAACGGTGTCGTTTGCTATTAAGAAGCTGCACAGTAAAGGTCAAACCCCACACTGTCTTGTACTCCTTTCAGTTTATTCCTTGTTCTTAGTTGTTCCTTTCTAATTGTTCTTACAGAAATGTGCATAAATAATTGTTTTAAAGTCACCAAAAACATTGACTCGTTTTGACAGTCAGGTTACATTTTCAAAGCTCATTTCCAAATATAGAGGTTACCAAGTTATGGTCGTGTTCTTTGGGTTGTTTTTTTTTGCCTTTTGGTGTCAGTATCCTTTTTTCTCCTTAAACAATCAAGGCAGAACAGAACTTGACAGTTTACTTTTTTTTTCCCCCGCCAGGAGAGTAAGGCATTATCCTCTTTTCTCCTTTTCTTTTTTAATCCATGGATTTTTATCTTTCCTTGTCAAAATTAATATCACATGTTTTAATTTGTCTGTTCCAAGACAACTCATTTGTCCTTCCTAAGATGGGAATTTGGACTTACAGCTTTGAGCTGAGGAGCACAACTGCTGCTCTGCTGTGAACCTGGGCCCTTATATCTGCTGTTTATATTAGCGAGGTAGGGATAAGGAGAATTATTTAGCTCATTTTATAGTTGAAGCATATGAAAATGTTGAGTAATTTTGCCCCAATCCAAATAAATTGACAAGACTTAGACCTTGAAAGTGACTAGCCTTCATCTTCTTGTCCTGCTCCACAGTGTCCAGCGCCTTTGCGCTCATCATGTTTTTTCAGCCATAATAAGTCTTTGTTCTGGAGATTGCCTTGGCTTCACTTGCCTTCCTGGGTGGGATTCACAGAATCATAGAATGGTTTGAGTTGGAAGGGACCTTAAAGATCATCTAGTTCCAACAACCTACCATTGGCAGGGACACCTTCCACTAGACCAGGTTACCCAAAGCCCTCCCTTTTACCCTGTATTTAGATTTGAGATATTCAATCAGAAAAAGACTACAGGGGACACATCAGCTGACAGTTCTGAGGCTGTTGTGTCTCGAGGCAGAGGAAACTCCTGTCATAAAACAGGATTTTCCACTCCTGGCACTTGCTCCCTTTCTTGAACGAACTGCAGTGTAATGAGGCCACTCTCTTTGATTTGGATTCCTGTGAGGATTTTGGGGTTTTGTGGTAAGGAAATATCTGATGGGGAGCGATGCTTGCATTGTTAAATTGGCATTGCATAAATACCTGCCAGCCAAAAACATTTTCGTCTTGTTAGCAGTAATGAAATAATGACATGAAGAAGTCCACAGGCTTCCTGTTCAAGGTAGTACAGGAGGAATATACCAGTACGAAGACTGGAAGAAGTAAATATATGTAGTATAAAAATGTTGATGACCTTTGATGACCTCATCCAAAAGCTTGATGAGTTTTTGGAGTGTTTCTCAAGTTAGTCCTTGGACGGAACATGAGCCTTTGACTGTTTCACAAAACAAAGTTAGAGCTGTGATGGCTTAGCGAGAAGATGGAATTCCAGCGTCCAGAAGCACATCGTAAGGCTTCTTTGATATTTCCTCTGTAAAATGCAGCTGTAGAGGTGGATAACCAGAACACCTCGGATGCCTTGGTATTTGCTATAGAAAGAAAATAACTCATAGAATCATAGAATAGTTTGGGTTGGACCTTAAGAATTGTCGAGTTCCAACCCCCTGCCCTGGGCAAGGACACCTCCCACCAGACCAGGTTGCTCCAAGCCCCCTCCAACCTGCCCTTGAACCCCTCCAGGAATGGGGCAGCCACAGCTTTTCTGGGCAAACTCACACCCATCAGGCCATATCAAAATGAACAATAAAAATATTTTTAGTGGACTTGTAGTTGAAGTGACTGAGATGTTGTGTCATTTTGAGGGACCGACAGCCAAGACGATGGTGGCCAGCGAGGTTAGCGGTGTCTAAGAAACAAGATTGACTTAGACATAAATCATTTGGGATATTCATATTGGGTTAGAAATGAGCTTAGTTTGCTTTTGAATATCTTTGTGCAAATCTGCCAGTATCATGTGATTGTCTGCATTGAACTATCTAAATTCCCCTTTAGCATCTGTACTTGAAACTAATTAAACTTTTTGATGGATTCTGCATTTATGTGTGATATGTGTTTTAAAAAACCTTTTACTTACTGGTAATTATGCCTTGGAAAATAAGTAAAGTTATGCTTCTTTTTTTCCCTATCTGTTGTGTGACAGCGTTGTGGAAAAAAACAAAGCACAATAAGCTTTCTTGTTTTATTTGCTTTTATTTCTGCAGGCTATGAAATCACCAGAATTAAAAGAACGATTGGAGGAGTCGGAAAAGTTGATTCAGGAAATGACCGTGACCTGGGAAGAAAAATTAAGAAAAACGGAGGAGATAGCACAGGTTTGCTTTCTTTTTTTTTTTCTTTTTTTGTCCCTATTTTTTATGAAAAATAGGTTTGTTTGCTTTGTCTGTCAGTTCATGGAGATTGCCTGAATCTCTCCCCACATTTATGGGTAAGTAGGTCAAGCTTACTGCCCTTTTGAAAAGCTTCACTTAATTCCTGTGATAGCTGGGTGCCTCCCAGATTACTATTCCAGCAACAATAATAAATTGTCACTGTATGCAAATGGAGAAGTTATTTAAAAAAATAATAATCCACGGATGAGAGGATTACAGGGATTTGATATTCTTCAGACAGTAAAATGGTTGTTTGTGATGAGAGATGGAGCATTGAGAGCGTTAAATGCAAGGTTACGTAGAGAGTGCCTCCATACACAAGGCAAAGGGCATTCAGAACATGAAAAAACCAGAACACTTCAGGGTCCTTGTGTGTTTTAATACCTCCTACACTGATATTTAGGGCGTCAGACTGTAATTGAATGTGATGGTTACGTTGAAAAAATTTTCAGGTCACCACGATTATTGCATGACACCTCCAATTCTTACGACACAAATGCTGATGTATATATTTGCAGTAGGGAGCTTTTGAGGGGGAGGACTGTGGAAAGGTGATGAATAGCATGTAATAAATAAGGAGGAAAAAGGAGCCTCCGATACAAAGCCCTTTTGTAGATGACACAATCAGAACAGACTCTGTTGACTTTAGTTTTAAAGGTCCATTGTAAGAAGTGCTGCTCGTGACTACAAGGGCTTCCTGGCTGTTAATGCAGATTCGTACCATGCTTTTTCCTCCCTGTGTCTAAGGGTGAAAAACAATAATAGTGATGGTGATGATAATAAAAATAAAATTCTTCTTACATACTACACAGTAGTTTCTAGGCTTAAAAACCCTGCATGTGCAAGGAGGTTGAAAAACCAGAGTGATGGGCTCAACGCTACAGCCTAAATCTGCCTTGATGTTTGCACGTAGCTGCTCACTTTAGTTCTCTTCCTCTTGGTCTCTAAATTCTCAGCCTTTTATGATGTTTCGGAGCTGGGAGTTTCATTAAGCTTGCAGCTGTGGAAAAAGTGATATTTTCTTTTCTCAGAGGAGGGATAAAGATTAGTGCTTGTGCAGTATAAGGCTGTTTCGGGACCGCTTGGAAGGCAGTGGAAGGAACCTTCTGACATCTTCAGTAGGGGTGGTGGGTTGAGCCTGACTGGACACCCAGTGCCCACCAAAGTTGGTCTGTCACTCCCTTCCTCAACTGGGTAGGGGGAGAAAAATATAATTAAAAGCTTGTGGGTTGAGACGAGGATAGGAAGATCACTCACCAATTACCATCACGGGAAAAACAGACCCAACTTGGGGAAATTAGTTTAATTTATTACCAATCAAATCAGAGTAGGATAATGAGAAATAAAAACAAAATCTTAAAACACCTTTCCCCTGCCCCTCCCTTCTTCCCAGGCTCAACTTCACTCCTGATTTCTCTCCTCCTTCCTCCCAAGTGATGCAGGGGGATGGGGAGTGGGGGTTGTGGTTAGTTCATCACACCTTCTCTCTGCTGCTTCTTCCTCCTCAGAGGAGGACTCCACACAATGTTGAGGGAAGGATGGTTCCTCACAAAGCATGAGGGCCACCGAAGAGGCAGTTTGTTGAGCTGGTGCAGCAATAAGGGCTCAAAACCTTAAAGACTAAGTATGTAAATAGGCAATTTTTCACATTTTCAGTGAGTAATTGAGATACATTAAAAGTATGTTGAATATTTAAGTTAATTAAAATTAGGTGTTGAGCAAAAATTAACAGAAACTGGCCAAGGCCTCCTTCGTGCAACACGTTCTTTATCTCTTTCTGTGGATAATAAGGAATTATGTGAAGTTCAGAGCCTGGCACTGGTGATCGGAAGAGAGATCTTTGACATCACACTGCAGTTTTTCCTCTGTTCTTTGTTTTTCTCTCTCTCTCTCGTACACACACACACGACTCTTCCTTACAAGGACATTATGTTGGTTTTGTAAGTGTGTGGGGAGACAGGGTAGAGAAAATCAAGAGGAGTTCTGTTTGTTCTTTTTTGCTATTTTAATCTTCACTAGATCTGGTACAACTCCAGTGCTGAACAAAGAATTATACTGAATAATATGATATAGTAAATGTTTAAATACAAAACAGAGTGGTAGGTAAAGGTTAGAACCTTAATAAACATACCAGCATTATTCCTATATAATATCTGCTAATTTTTTATGATTTTTCTTTAAGTCTCAGCATCATGGGAAAGGCCTCTGCGAGTCTCGTATTTTTTTTACTTACTTGTTTTCCCCTCCCCTGTTTCTGCTTGTATTTTTTTTCACTTACTTGTTTTCCCCTCCCCTGTTTCTGCTTCCCCCTGCTAATTCTGCGAGAGGCCTCCCATGTTTATTTTTTAAATTTTCTTTGCTAGTTGTGGATAGTGAGTCTGGTTTCAGTTTCTGTATGATCCTGGGAACAATTCTCAACGTTTCTATCTCAATTTTTTTTTTCTTTTTGTGGAAGAGTCCCTTTCTGTTCTTAAGTCAGCAATGTTTAATGTTCCTCTTTCACTGCTCTAGTCTTCACCCAAACACTTCCCTTTGAAAGATGTACATTTTTGCACAGTAATGCTTTGTTGTTGAATTCTATGAAGTCTATTGACGAGAACAAAACCCCATCCAAAATGCTACTATTCTTGTTCAGCAGGAAGTGTTATTTGCATTACTTAAATAGCAGGTTGCCAGGTTTTTGTCATTTTGATTGCTCTGGAATAAAAGATAGACATGGAGCTTGACTTGGCAGGGATTTAACTTAACTTGTTGCTTTTTAGCTCCACAGAGAAAATAAAGGGCTCTAGAGAGGTCTTTGTGGGAGCCTTTTGCTGTTCCAGTGAGGTCATGGAGAAGCTCCTACAGTACTGCAGTGTCCTGCTCTCAGCTGCTTTTTTCCTTTTTCACTAGGAAAATGCAACCCTGCGAGACCACAGCACGTAGCCCTCTGAGACCAGAGGTGGAAGGACAAGAGAAATTACAAACACTCTGATCAAAGCTTGATATAACTCAGGTTTTTTGTGTCTAATCCACTGCAGAAGAAAGAGTTGCCTGTCTTCAGAAGTAGCTGCCCATCGTTTTGGCTTGTGGCTTTGGCAGATGGGAATGCATTTCCGAAAGGCCGTACATCAATCAGCTTAATTTTTTTTGATGGCTACTCTCTTGCAGGAGCGTCAGAAACAGTTGGAAAGTCTTGGCATATCTCTTCAGTCTTCTGGAATAAAAGTTGGGGATAATAAGTGCTTCCTGGTTAATTTGAATGCAGATCCAGCTCTCAATGAACTTCTGGTATACTATTTAAAGGTAAAAATAAATATTGAGATATATCTATATATAAAAAAATTTTAATAGAAGTAGACTTGCCATTGGCAAGGTTTACTAAGAGAATATTATAAAAATTGCATATCTAAAGCCTTCTCTGATACTCACTGCCTCATTGAAAATAATATGAGGACAATCTTTTTATTGCAAATTTAATTCTGTGTATCAGAGAAAGGCTCGGGGGTTTTATATGTTGGTTTTTTAAAGAAATTTAGAGATGCTCTCTTTTATAATCTGTCTTCTGGGGTTTTTTTATGCCAGCTTTTACAAGGTTTTACCCAGAAAAGTGTTTTATTTGGGTGTATCACTAATCAGCTTGCTTCTACATGTGTAGTACAGACTTGAGTTTATAAAATGCATTTTTATTCCTCTTTGTGCAACTCACCAGGAGTGAAAAAAAAGTTCTTTTCTGTCTTAGCACTTTTGCTGATGTGCCATCCCCTTTCCTGATGTGCCATCCCCTTTCCTGATGTTAAACATAAAATGCATAATGTGACTTTTGGACTCTGCACTGAAACATTTGAGCAGTTTATTCCGGTTTAACAAACTGTAGACGTGACCTGGAGTCAGGAGGAGAAATGAGATGATACTACCATTTTTAAGTCACGATTTAGAATAGCAGTTCTAAAAATTTAGCAGCGTAAGAACATTGGCAATTTGAGCTTCACACTAAATCATTCTTTTCTCTTTGAAGTGGTCTGTAGGAGAATCAGCAATCAGGCTGAAAGATGGTTTTGGTTTAGTTGGTCTTAGGGAAAACGTGATCTTCTCTGATACCAGTCATAGTTGCTGTGTGATATCTCAATGGAAGCAAGGGAAAGAACTTTCTTAGCGTTGTATCTATTAAAAAGCATTAAAAAGGACAGAAAAGCTGAGGTTTTGGGAGAATAATTGAATCCTTTCCAGGCTCCTTGCACGAAGGTGCCCGGAGCGTGACTCCAGCTGCTAAATCAGCTTCTGTGGCCTTCGCTGGGGACACAAAACAAGGGTACATCAAAGCCAAACCCTGCTCAAAAACAGCCCTTGGCCCGTCAGTACCAGCAGAAAAATCTCAGGTGGTACCGAGCTACTTTCCATTGCCAGAGAAAACCCCTTTGCATGGGGTAGGTTTGGGGAATTTCACTTAGTCTTTAATTTTTTGTTATTTTTTTATAACACAAATTCTTTTTGTCGGTTGAGAACTTTGGTGTAAAAATCCCTACTAATTTGCCTAAAATTCTGAGGTTAAACCATCTGGCTTTCCAGAGTAAATATCTTGCCCACATTCTCCTCTAATTCTGCGAGAGGCCTCCCATGTTTATTTTTTAAATTTTCTTTGCTAGTTGTGGATAGTGAGTCTGGTTTCAGTTTCTGTATGATCCTGGGAACAATTCTCAACGTTTCTATCTCAATTTTTTTTTTTCTTTTTGTGGAAGAATCCCTTTCTGTTCTTAAGTCAGCAATGTTTAATGTTCCTCTTTCACTGCTCTAGTCTTCACCCAAACACTTCCCTTTGAAAGATGTACATTTTTGCACAGTAATGCTTTGTTGTTGAATTCTATGAAGTCTATTGACGAGAACAAAACCCCATCCAAAATGCTACTATTCTTGTTCAGCAGGAAGTGTTATTTGCATTACTTAAATAGCAGGTTGCCAGGTTTTTGTCATTTTGATTGCTCTGGAATAAAAGATAGACATGGAGCTTGACTTGGCAGGGATTTAACTTAACTTGTTGCTTTTTAGCTCCACAGAGAAAATAAAGGGCTCTAGAGAGGTCTTTGTGGGAGCCTTTTGCTGTTCCAGTGAGGTCATGGAGAAGCTCCTACAGTACTGCAGTGTCCTGCTCTCAGCTGCTTTTTTCCTTTTTCACTAGGAAAATGCAACCCTGCGAGACCACAGCACGTAGCCCTCTGAGACCAGAGGTGGAAGGACAAGAGCAATTACAAACACTCTGATCAAAGCTTGATATAACTCAGGTTTTTTGTGTCTAATCTACTGCAGAAGAAAGAGTTGCCTGTCTCAGAAGTCGCTGCCCATCGTTTTGGTTTGTGGCTTTGGCAGATGGGAATGCATTTCCCACTGCAGAAGAAAGAGTTGCCTGTCTTCAGAAGTAGCTGCCCATCGTTTTGGCTTGTGGCTTTGGCAGATGGGAATGCATTTCCGAAAGGCCGTACATCAATCAGCTTAATTTTTTTTGATGGCTACTCTCTTGCAGGAGCGTCAGAAACAGTTGGAAAGTCTTGGCATATCTCTTCAGTCTTCTGGAATAAAAGTTGGGGATAATAAGTGCTTCCTGGTTAATTTGAATGCAGATCCAGCTCTCAATGAACTTCTGGTATACTATTTAAAGGTAAAAATAAATATTGAGATATATCTATATATAAAAAAATTTTAATAGAAGTAGACTTGCCATTGGCAAGGTTTACTAAGAGAATATTATAAAAATTGCATATCTAAAGCCTTCTCTGATACTCACTGCCTCATTGAAAATAATATGAGGACAATCTTTTTATTGCAAATTTAATTCTGTGTATCAGAGAAAGGCTCGGGGGTTTTATATGTTGGTTTTTTAAAGAAATTTAGAGATGCTCTCTTTTATAATCTGTCTTCTGGGGGTTTTTTATGCCAGCTTTTACAAGGTTTTACGCAGAAAAGTGTTTTATTTGGGTGTATCACTAATCAGCTTGCTTCTACATGTGTAGTACAGACTTGAGTTTATAAAATGCATTTTTATTCCTCTTTGTGCAACTCACCAGGAGTGAAAAAAAAGTTCTTTTCTGTCTTAGCACTTTTGCTGATGTGCCATCCCCTTTCCTGATGTGCCATCCCCTTTCCTGATGTTAAACATAAAATGCATAATGTGACTTTTGGACTCTGCACTGAAACATTTGAGCAGTTTATTCCCGTTTAACAAACTGTAGACGTGACCTGGAGTCAGGAGGAGAAATGAGATGATACTACCATTTTTAAGTCACGATTTAGAATACCAGTTCTAAAAATTTAGCAGCGTAAGAACATTGGCAATTTGAGCTTCACACTAAATCATTCTTTTCTCTTTGAAGTGGTCTGTAGGAGAATCAGCAATCAGGCTGAAAGATGGTTTTGGTTTAGTTGGTCTTAGGGAAAACGTGATCTTCTCTGATACCAGTCATAGTTGCTGTGTGATATCTCAATGGAAGCAAGGGAAAGAACTTTCTTAGCGTTGTATCTATTAAAAAGCATTAAAAAGGACAGAAAAGCTGAGGTTTTGGGAGAATAATTGAATCCTTTCCAGGCTCCTTGCACGAAGGTGCCCGGAGCGTGACTCCAGCTGCTAAATCAGCTTCTGTGGCCTTCGCTGGGGACACAAAACAAGGGTACATCAAAGCCAAACCCTGCTCAAAAACAGCCCTTGGCCCGTCAGTACCAGCAGAAAAATCTCAGGTGGTACCGAGCTACTTTCCATTGCCAGAGAAAACCCCTTTGCATGGGGTAGGTTTGGGGAATTTCACTTAGTCTTTAATTTTTTGTTATTTTTTTATAACACAAATTCTTTTTGTCGGTTGAGAACTTTGGTGTAAAAATCCCTACTAATTTGCCTAAAATTCTGAGGTTAAACCATCTGGCTTTCCAGAGTAAATATCTTGCCCACATTCTCCTTAATGTTGAGCTGCTCGTGTACTAGTTCTTGTAAGCACCAAAGAACAACTTGATCTGGCTTATCTAAACTATTGTGTCTGTTCCTCAAAAATTTCTCAGAGATGCCTAAAAAAAGAAATGGATGAACCAGGATGTGTGTGGAGTGATTCTTCCTCTGCCAAATCCCTCATGCCTTGAGTACTTCAGGAATTTCCTAAGCCTTGGGATGATCTAGATGGAACCTGTGTAATAGCCATGGGGTCTAACCACTGTCAGCCTGTCTTAATTCCTCTTTGAATTCCTTTATTGTTTTGGCTTCTACAACATCCCGAGGCACTGGCTTCCACAATTAAATTATAGAAACCTCTTCATCTCCAGATTTAACTGGTGCCTTTAAACTTTCTTGAATGTTTCCTACTTGTTACTGTAAGGCAAAGCGAGGATTTGCTTGCAATGTTTCATTCTCCTTTTTCCCCTCTATGGGAGGCTCTTCAAGAGCTTTCAAATTTTGGAACTAGGTGACAGGGTATATCAATAAGGAGAATGGATGAGTTAGAGCTAGTGAACTTCTGTAGCCCATTGCTAACATCTTAATTATTTTTTCCCAGGAGCACACATTAATAGGCTCGGACAACTCTCAAGATATCCAGCTGTGTGGAATGGGAATTCTTCCTGAGCACTGCATTATAGACATCACCCCAGAAGGACAGGTTATGTTAACACCTCAAAAAAATACTAGGTAAAGGAATAAAATACAGCTCCAGTTGTATAATTGTAGTTGTATCTAGTATTTTATGGTTAATGGTGCAAAAAGATAATTGAAAAATGAACTCCATGTAGTCTGAAGCAAGAAAATTCTACTTCTTGTATCTTGCTTTTACATTTTGTTTTAATTGTCATATACTCCTCTGTCAGCTCAAGTCTTTTGTTCTAAAGAGGTTTCTCTCAGGGATGGTGTCTGTAGTCAAAGTTTTCAAAGAGAGGATGAGTAAATGGCATATGCTTTCAGCAAGTAGATACTCACTGATTTGCAGCTGTGTAGATGCAACTCTATCAGCATTTGAATTCATTTGCTAGGAAATCTGTTGATATGCAAAGAGCTGCTGAAGCATTTGTTGCCTTATTTGATTAAGTAGCAGTACTTGAAAAGCAGATGGTATATTCAAATAGATCACAAAATGACACGCATCGTCAGCATCTCCAATAATTTATTGTTAGATACACAAAATTCACACTTACCCTGATTCGTAGTTCATCCTGAGCAGGAGATAGGGCTGGATGACATCCTCAGGTTCCCTTCAAATTTCAGTTATCCTGTGATCCTATTTTCAGACTGAATCTGACTCTGAAATAAAAGTAGTTTCTGATTATTCTGATTAGTTTGTTGCCTTTAAGCTATTAATATACCAAAGTTCTCTCATGTCTTATTCAAATGTTTCTATTTTGTGTCTATTTCAAAGTAACATGAAAAGTGTTTATTTCCAGTGACATCATCTTTTTTCAGGCCCCTCATTTTTAAGCTCTAATTATGCTCCCCAGACATAGATGTCATATTATCTGTCCAAAAGCACTGAACTCAATAAGCTTAAGCAATCAAAAGAAGCTGATTTTGAGGAGTTCATGAAACAGCACAGGGCGGGTGAATTAAGTTTCTGGGGATATTTGTCTACTTTGCAATCCCTAAACCCGTTCTCCTCCTTTAACTAGTTACAATAAAGAAAGTAGTACTGGGAAAAAAAATTAAGCCTTGTATAGACACATCTAGGTGAATTGAGTTCCCGGGGATATTTGTCCTCTTTGCAATCCTAAACCCATTTTCCTCCTTTAACAATAAAGAAACTAGTACTGGAAAAAAAAAATTAAGCCTTGTATAGACACATCTGTTTTAATTTTTTGCCTTTTCACAGGACATTCGTAAATGGTTCTGCTGTCGTGTGTCCCATCCAGCTACATCATGGAGACAGAATACTGTGGGGAAACAACCACTTCTTCAGGTACAGAAATTATTGAAGAAATTGTAAGTTGGCACCAATTTTGCTTTATGTTAAGGTGTAAGGAAAGATGACAGTGGAGCGTTCAGACTGCAGGAGGAGGTGATTTCTTTTTCGTTGGGGTTATAGAGGCTATGCTGATGTTTGGCTGTTCTTGATGCTATGTATCATAGCAAATGTGCATGATTTAGGTTCAGAGCAACAGGTTGATTTAACTTCTTGTATTTTCAAAGAACTGAAACCTTGCTGTTGTCAATTTTTGAGCTGGTAATTTTAATGTGGTTCGATACCACATTAATATTAAGACTTTTCACTTGCACAGTGTAAATGCTACAGCCAAGCTTTGACTTGGATAGGTTGTCTTTTGGATTTTGCAGTTAGGGTGTTAGATTTTTGACCCAGTTTATGCAGTGATCTGGGTCTTACAAAGGCACTGTGTTCTCTGTGCCCTGGAATTCCAGCTCCAGCCATACCTGAGCCCTTCCTGTATCCCAGACAGGATCACTGGCAAAATTTTATTTGAAAGGCTGTATTCTTGAAACCTTCTGTGTCTGGTCTGAAAGACCTTACAGATCAATGGATTTAAATAATAATCTAAAACTTAATTGTTTTCTTTTATGCTTGAAAGAAGAATCCACATAAAAAGTGGGATATAATTTCATTATACCTTACAGATCAATGGTTTTAAATAATAAGAATCCACATAAAAAGTGGGATATAATTTCATTATTGCCTCTAAATTATTTGGATATGGGACGACTGAAAAAAATCATGTTTATCTAAACTATATGATTAGTAACATCAGGTACCCTAGAGTTTAGAATGG
Organism: Calidris pugnax; assembly: GCF_001431845.1. Classification (NCBI taxonomy): domain Eukaryota; kingdom Metazoa; phylum Chordata; class Aves; order Charadriiformes; family Scolopacidae; genus Calidris; species Calidris pugnax. Next base: position 644,309 of record NW_015090890.1, read on the forward strand.
ATTAGTTAGTTTGCCTTGAACTCCCCTGTTTATGCTGAGGAAAACTACACTCGCGGGAGATCAACAAATTTTGAAAGGGAAAAATCTACCAATTCAGATAATCTGCTTAATTTTAATAATCTTTGAAAGTAACTCTTTGTATCAAAGTCGAGCCTTTAATAATTTAACAATTTTCCTCTTGCTTAAAGGCTGAATTTGCCAAAGAAGAAAAAGAAGGCTGATCATGAGGATGAAGAGCGGGACAACTCCATGAAGTGCAGCAATAGTGTTGAGCAGCTGGACATAGATGGGGACAATTCCAGTGAAGTGTCAAGTGAGATTAACTTCAGTTATGAATATGCCCAGATGGAAGTCACGATGAAGGCACTTGGTAGTAATGGTAAGAAGCAACAGAAATTACTGGAAATAACTACAGAATATGAGGTTACATCTTCAGGGACTCTTAACCACAGAGTTTTTCCCTTATAACTTCCTACTGGGGAATTTTTCTTGTGAATGATTCATGGTAGCCATTTTTGCACTTGAAGGGGAAAAAAAGCTACCGCAGAATGTTTTGTTTGGCAGTTCTTGTTGAGGAAAAGGCCAAAACTGGAATACTGGTGGAACTGCAGCCTCAAATCAAAAGTGGTTTCACTTTGTTGTTTATTTTTCTTTTGTTGTGTCTCACTCAGGCATTAACCTTAGTGATTTCTGTCTCCAAAACCATGTTCCTTAGTTTTTGTGGGTTTATGTAGCTATCCCAGAATGGCATTATTTTGGAAACAGGAGGAAGGTCTTTTTTCAGGTTGTTCTTTCCCTTTTCTCAATTATCTTAAATCATCCATCCAACCTGTTCAGTAGATGTTTATTTTAGTCCACAGTTCAGCAGCGTTTTTTTAATATGCATTACAGCAAAAGTATAATCTCTCCCTCCTTTCAGATGCTAACTATGTTTATTCTCGAGGACGTTCTTCACCAGGGATTTCAGTGGGTAGAATCATAGAATGGTTTGGGTTGGAAGGGACCTCAAAGATCATCGAGTTCCACCCCCCTGCCATGGGCAGGGACACCTCCCATCAGACCAGGTTGCTCCAAGCCCCATCCAGCTTGGCCTTGAACCCCTCCAGGGATGGGGCAGCCACAGCTTCCCTGGGCAACTGCAGATACAGAATGGGGAAGGGAGGCACGAAATCATAGCAACTTGTGGCTTGCCCAAGGTCATACCGTGTATCTGTAGCAGAAAGTGGGAAAGATCTTGTCTTTCCAAGTCCACTCTCTCTGCCCCGCGTTCGTTTTGTTTAATTCCATTTAATTTTACGGGTACCAGGCCCCCAAGAAGTACGAGTTTTCTTTGTTTTCAACATCTGCTTAGATCCCATGCAGTCCATCCTGCAGAGCCTGGAGCAGCAGCATTCGTTATGTTTAATTCCATTTAGTTTTACGGGTACCAGGTATTTGGCCCCCAGAAGTACGAGTTTTCTTTGTTTTCGACATCTGCTTAGATCCCATGCAGTCCATCCTGCAAAGCCTGGAGCAGCAGCACGAGGAGGAGAAGAGGTCGGCGCTGGAGCGGCAGAGGCTGATGTACGAACACGAGCTGGAGCAGCTGCGAAGGCGGTTGTCGCCGGAGAAGCAGCATTTCCGCAGCATGGACAGGTTCTCCTTCCACTCCCCCAGCGCCCAGCAGCGCTTACGGCAGTGGGCAGAGGAGAGGTGGGTAATCCAATCTGAACCATCAGGAGCCTTCATTTAAAGTTCTTCAGTGCTGGTGGGCTTTGCAAGATTTTAATTGCGTCGCCAAATTTCTGAGAGGATTCCTGTGGGGAGCTGGGAAGGACACAGCAAAAACATTAGGACAATGTGCTGGAGCAGGTCCAGAGAAGGGCAACAAAGATGGTGAGGGGTCTGGAGCACAAGTCTTATGAGGAGAGGCTGAGGGAGCTGGGGGTGTTCAGCCTGGAGAAGAGGAGGCTGAGGGGAGACCTTATTGCTCTCTACAACTCCCCGAAAGGAGGGTGTAAAGAGGTGGGGGTCGGTCTCTTCTCTCAAGTCACAGGCGACAGGACGAGAGGAAATGGCCTCAAGTTACACCAGGGGAGGTTCAGGCTGGATATTAGGAAAAATTTTTTCACTGAAAGGGTTCTCAGCCATTGGAATGGGCTGCCCAGGGAGGTGGTTGAGGCACCATCCCTGGAGGTGTTCAAAAGACGGGTTGATGTAGTGCTGGGAGGTATGGTTTAGTGATGGTGATGCTTCTTGTTTGTTGTGTGGGTGTCTATTTTTGTCAGTTGGGTTGACGGTTGGACAAGATGATCTTGAAGGTCCCTTCCAACCTAGAAGATTCTGTAATTCTGTAATTAGATCGATAATGCTAGAAAAGATAAGAAGGAAAAGAGTGCCTGCTTTGTTGTTAAGGAGAAAATCGATAATGCTAGAAAAGATGAGAAGGAAAGAGTGCCTGCTTTGTTGTTAAGGAGAAACTCTATCCTGATCAGCAACAAATTTGAGTAAAGATGAGGTGATTGAAAGGGACTCCTATACAAGTGTGTTCTCCCATGGATCATGACCCAGCTGCTGGAAGGTTGCTTTTCCTTTTGATTCACATCCATCTATCTGACCTGGGCAGGTCTTGGCAACCAGAAGAGTGCAGAAAGAAAAGGGAGTAAGAGGATGATACAAAGAATTTTGTTCCAGAGCATCGCAAGAGCTGTTTAATAACCACAGAGGGGCTGCTTTCCTCTAGCCCTCTTTGAGGCAATTGCACTGAGGTTATTTACTCCAGCCTCTAACTGATTGTTTCCAGTATTACTGATAAAAAGAGCAGCTGCAGGAGGAAGATGAAACGTACCCTAAAGCAATGAGTACAGTAAAGACGCTGTAATGAGCAAATAAAAATCTCATTTATATGTCTAGATAAGGGACTTTCGAAATAGAAAATATTTGAGCCAGTCTAGCGAGATGTTAGCTGTGTCTCTGGAATATTTTGTGGTACCAGATTGCTGTGCTGCACAGTTGATGCTCTCTCACTCGTGCCAGGAAGGGCCAGTGAGAGAGTGGGTCATGGTGTCAGAATAAATCTTTCTCTGTGAGGTGGAACATCCATATCCGTGGTGGGGAAACTCTGGAATAAGCCCCACAGGAGCTGACTGTTCAGCAGATACGTGGAGAAGTCTCCAAACCCAGCAGGATGATGGTGTTCATACCGCTAAATTCATATGGATAAACTCTTTTCCTCCAGAAGAAATGCAATTTAATTCGCCCAATTTTTGTGTTAGAAAGCTGAATGTTAAGACTCCTTCCTGTCAAGGGATCATTTCTTTTGCACCGTTTCAGTATTTTTCCCTGTCTCCCCCTCCAAATCCCTTTCTTTTAGAGAAGAAATGTTGACCCACAGCCTGAGGAAGCTGCGAGAGCAGATTGTTAAAGCCAATTTGTATGTGAGAGAAGCCAATTTTATTGGAGAGGAATTGGACAAGAGGACAGAGTACAAAGTTACCCTCCAGATCCCAGCTTCAAGCCTTAATGCTAACAGTAAGGTAAGGGAGTCCTATCAGAACTACATTGTTGTTCAGTAACTTTGCCCCTCAATGTTCATATTTGCTGTATTTTGACTTTCATGTTCTAGATAGTTTGCTAGTCTATCATAGTATATATATATTATATATTCTATTAAATATGACGTCATTTGCTTGTTTTTCTTGCATCTAGAAACTGGAGGGTGCAGAGGGTCTAAGTATCTGCACTAGTTGAAAGCTGACAGTAGTAACCTTAGCTGGAGGTCCAGGCCTGCTGTAACTTGAGGAAGTTTGTGAAGTGCTTAAATGTTCCTATTTCTAACACTTATGTAAGGTGAAAATCCACAGAAAGTAGTGCCTGTAGCTGTGATTAAACTTCACAGTTAAACTGAACATGAATATACTGTGACAGCCCAACTCAGAGTCTGTCACGCTTGAATTTGGCTGCTCAAGCTAGAATAAAAAAAAAAGAACAAAATCCAGACTTTTCTCGAAGATATTCTCGGTTTTGTATTGGTTTTAAACTACTTTTTGATTTTTGTGACGTGTTCCTTGTTGATCTCTCTCCTAATTTTTTCCCAGCGAGGTGCAATTCTCAGCGAGCCTGCTATTCAGGTGAGAAGGAAAGGGAAAGGCAAACAGATTTGGTCACTGGAAAAGCTGGAAAACCGATTGGTAGATATGAGGGATCTTTACCAGGAGTGGAAAGACTGTGAGGAAGACAACCCAGTAAGTAAAAATGACTCCAGTATCGCGCTGATAGAATTACATCCCTGTTAAATTTTTTGTTTAATCAGACGTGAGAAAATCTTCTGGTTTGGGAGGTCAAGGGGGGAGGAGGGGGGAGGTAAAGAGCTAAGTTTTCCCCAGCTTTTGCTTTTCCTAGTACTGAAGGAATCTTCAGCATTCTGTTAACCCTTGTCTTGTCACTTTGATGCTTGTTGGCGTGTGTGGTTGGGTGACAGAACCGAGCACACGATAGGAAGCAGTCAGTAAACACAACAGCAGCTGACGTTTGGGCTGACTGCTCTGAAACCTTTAGGAGAACTTGCTGAGGACAGGCCTTACGCCGGGTCTGCAGCAAAATTCAAGTTTCCATTTCCCCCTCTACTCTGCACTGGTGAGGCCACAACTAGAATCCTGTGCCCAGTTCTGGGCTCCCCAGTTCAAGAGGGACAGGGAACTGCTGGAAAGAGTCCAGCAAAGGGCAACAAGGATGATTCAAGGATTGGAGCATCTCCCTTATGAGGAAAGACTGAGAGAGCTGGGACTCTTTAGCCTGGAGAAGAGAAGGCTGAGGGGAGACCTTATCAATGCCTACAAGTATCTCAAGGGAGGGTTGAAGGAGGAGGGAGCCAGACTCTTTTCAGTGGTTCCCAGTGAGAGGACGAGGGGCAACGGGCACAAGTTGGAACAGAAGAGGTTCCACTCAAATATGAGGAAAAACTTCTTCGCAGTGAGGGTGGCAGAGCCCTGGAACAGGCTGCCCAGGGAGGGTGTGGAGTCCCCTTCTTTGGAGATTTTCAAGCCCTGCCTGGATGCTCCTGAGTAACATGCTCTGACAAGCTCCGGGTGGTCCTGCTTCAGCAGGGGAGTTGGACTAGATGATCTCTATGGTCCCTTCCAACTCTAAAATTCAGTGAAATTTCTCCTGTGATCTAATCTGGCCTCTTGCTTGAGTCCCTCTCTCTTTCAGTAGGCCGGTTGTGCAACGCTTTAAAAACTCCTTCATGAAAAGTTTGTTCTTCTTACATTATTCCGAATTTGGTTGCAGGTGATGAGGGCTTACTTCAGGCGCGCTGACCCGTTCTACGACGAGCAGGAAAACCACAGCCTTATTGGAGTAGCCAATGTTTTTCTTGAGTGCCTGTTCTACGACGTGAAGCTGCAATACGCTGTTCCAATCATCAATCAGAAGGGAGAGGTTCGTCGTTCTTCTATCATCTATCCTTACTCAACTGGTTAATTGCAGCCTGTGGATCCTATTATCAGTATATAACAGATATTTTCCGGTTTCATGTGCACAAGCTCTTTGCTAACAGTTTGGAATTATGTAAATCCTGTAATACCTTGTAGAGTTGTTTGGACAATTTTGAGTCCCAGCACAGTGATTGTGAAAGGAGGAAGCTTTGTGAGCACCTTTTTGAACGAAGCAGCCCAGAATAAATACGTAGCAGAATGAGTATGAGCTGTAGCTCCTCTGGCTTTCACCAACTACCATCAAGAATGGGCTCTTAAATATATAGTGTAAGAAGAACTTCAAAGGCAGTGAGAGCATACCAGGCAACATTCTCTGTGTCTGCATCATATGTGTGCTTTGCAGGCTCTCAGACAATGGTGTGAAGGTGAGGGAGATTGCAGTCTGCTGTTCCCAAAGTCACTCTAGTGGCTGGTTTCTTTATCAAAGGCTCTTTGATTCTTGCTCCAAAGAATTCTTCATCTGGTGCAGCAAATGCACAGTGCAAAACAGTGCAAAGGAATAAAACGTTGTCTGCTCACAGCCTGGAAACAGCAGTAGTTGTAGTTACCTGAAAAGGGATGAACCTGTCCCTGTTTTCTGGCACACAAGTAATTCCTGCTCCTTTCTCACCAGGTATCGGGTCGTCTCCATGTTGAAGTTGTTCGAGTGAGTGGAGAGATAGACGACAGGTTGGTTGGAGGTGAGGATGGTCCAGACTATTCCAATGAAAATGACACTCAGGAGAGAAAACTTGTCTGCAGGGTGAGTTCCAGATACTTCCGAACCTCTGAGCAACCTTCTCTCTTTCCATCCCAAGTCTTAAAATAAAAAAGTCCCTGGTGCGTTGGCTTCTGGGTATTAGATGTCTCTTTGTAACCTCATGCACCATCTTCACTTCCATTATTCAGTTAGGCAAGCAGAGTCCTGACGTTAAACTGTGTTGATGTTTCAGGATGTAAAAACAAAGAAAAAAAAGCATGTAATTTAGCTGTACCTAATTATTCTGTTGTATGAGCAGAGTTTAATTCTTTTGCTGTATTTTTTTTTTGTGGCTTTGTGTGGTGTCCTGGTGCCCAGTGTTTGTCTTGAAGTGCTGCTGTGTGGTCTGTCCTCACTGTATTTTGTTTCTTGAGTGGCTAAAATAACACATGGGGTAGATGGCTTTTACTCCTTTCAATCTTCATGATTATTTTTTTTTTAAGTCTGCAAGGTATTCATGAAACTATATTTATATGTATAGAAATATATATATATGTATATGCACATAGTCTTATCCCAGGCAGTTTATTGTAGTCATGGAAGATGTGGAAGATCTGTGCACTAGGACTTGGAGCTGCAATATCTAATTTAAAAGGAGTCATAGAATCTGACCAATTTACTGTGAACCACTCTCTTTCGATATTTGTCTCTCTAAATATTCTAAATATTTTGTGAAATATGTGTGGTTGTGTTTACTATTGTTAATAATAAAAAGAAAGTTAGCAGGAAGGATTTACTAGCAGTTCTGTGTTTATAGTAAAATGCAAGATAGGCCAAGCTAGAGGTAAGAAAAGAGGGAGGCAAAAAGCACTAGAGGGAGTAGAACCCCAACTTTCCGGCTACTGAACGATGTAAACAATTTGGGGGCAACTGTGCTCCTTTTCACTTTTTTTCTTGTCCCATACTCCACGTGCTTGCGAGCTGTATGGGGCATTATTGGCAGAAACATTCTCCTGAGGATCTTGAGCAATGCCTTAACTGTAGGAATCTAACTCATCAGAACTTAATTTGACAAATGGCAAATAGAAGTTCATGGACTAATACGATAAATATGATGGGTTTGTTTAGATCAGAAGGTGTAGTCAAAACATTTTGTGTCTATTTGGCCTTGATTTTGAAAAAGGACTGCTTACTTTTGTATGGTTGGGGTTATTTTTGTATTGTTTCTAGCCTCTAAGGACAAGTAGAATCTTCAGACAAGGATATTGCAGAATAAAGGAGCGAGTTTTTGTAGAAGTATGAAATTTTTATTGTATTCCTCTTCAGTTGTAAAGTTTTTGGTGCATCTCACCGTTAAACATGATCAAGATATTTTGATGTGTTGGTAAAATTAGTACCTTTATCTTTCGCTCCCGAGAACTGTGTGCCTGGTGACACCTAGTGGCCATGTTCGGCTGATGCACTCAAAATACTGTCACCACTCTACATCAATGCAGAAATTCGTATTTTGTAAAGTTTTTTGCTTTGCTCCTTTCTCTTTTTGTTATCCTTTGCAGTGGAACAGAATAAAATACGTGCTCTAGCGGAAGACATGTTCGGCTGATGCACTCAAAATACTGTCACCACTCTACATCAATGCAGAAATTCGTATTTTGTAAAGTTTTTTGCTTTGCTCCTTTCTCTTTTTGTTATCCTTTGCAGTGGAACAGAATAAAATACGTGCTCTAGCGGAAGATTTTTTTTTTTATTTCTCTGCCTAATGAATAAGTGCATTTTCTTTCTATCTCATCTCTTTTTCTAGATTAAAATACTCCAGGCTACAGGTTTGCCACAGCACCTCTCCAACTTTGTGTTCTGCAAGTACACCTTCTGGGACCAACTGGAGCCAGTTATTGTTGCACCTGAGGTGGATCCTTCCTTATCTTCCGTCAGCAAGGAGCCACGCTGCATGGTTGTCTTTGATCACTGCAATGTAATTATTTTTTTTTCTATTTTATTAATGAAACTGTAGGGAAAAAAAGCAGGTTTGTGCTTGCACAAACAGTTGCCTCTTATCTCTCATTATTGTACTTCGTGACATTGATACTCTAATTCTATTAGAAAGAACTTGAGACATCTTCAGAGTCTATAAAAGTTTGATTATACTACCCTGTTCACTTCGACAAAAATCACATTTACCCGCAGTAAAAATGCTGCTGAGTGTGAATGGAAGTGTGATACTCATCTGAGGACATTTGATGTCCACATCTGAGCTGATCGCTCTACACTCTGATGTAGCAGAGAGAAAAAGTCCCAGTCCTGGGCCATGACCCTGCTGGAGATGTTGAAATTAGGTCTTGTATCTTAGAACAGACTATTTCTTTCTATTGACTTTCCAGTGACTGCCTGAGTGGAGGCGTCTTTAATAGAGATATCTAGAGTCAGCTTAGATGAATGCCCACCAATCACCTGAGTCCTCAGCTTGTTCTTTCTATCATTTGTCATTACACTGAGCAATTTCTTCCACTCATCATTTGTAAAATAGATACAATACCTTCTGATGAGTTTTGATTTTCTGAACATTAGAACATATGATTTTTACATTTTTTTTTTGAACCATTGGATCAGGGCTTGGAACAGCATGCAGTCGTTTTTCAGCTCTTTATAGACTGTAACCTTTAGCTAATTGTGTATCTTTGCCTTGCCTCCTGATTTTACAAACTGATTTTACTTCCATTCCTCTATATTGTGTCTTGGGGACCAGGGTGACTTTGCTCCATGCTTATATGGGAGTCAAGACAGTCAGTCTCTAAGCCTTGTGTGGCCACAGTCACCAACTGATTTTTCCCTTAAATACAGGAAGTTTCTGTAAATATTTCCGAAGACTTCATGGAACATCTTTATGATGGTGCTTTGGCAATTGAAGTCTATGGGCACAAGCAGAGCGGCGACCGCAAAAATCCAGCCCTCTGGGATTTGGGAATAATTCAAGCCAAAACACGCAGCCTTCGTGACAGGTAAATATGGAAAAGGGATCTTTGGTTTAGAATTTTGGAGAATTGCTCTCTGAGGTGGCCGATTCTCCAGCAGGTTTAGGATACGTAGTTCAAATTTTGAACTGAAGACAACTGAATGTGTGTTTGAGACTGTGTTTATTGGACTATTATAAATAGACTGTGTCTGTTGGAAAAACACCATGTGATGTAGGCTTTCAAAAAGTGAAAGAGGAGAAATGCCCATCTCTGTTTCAAAATAAAAGTGGTGAAACTTGAAAGACTTTGAAGTCCCTTTTATTTAGGCAAACTCAAGTGCATAAGTAGTGTTTTACAAACGAGGAAGCTGATGATTTTCGTCTATATTGTTATGCTGGTCTGCGCTGGGAAGAGCTGTCCAGTCTAAACCAGTAAGGTGGTTGTTCTGACTGTAACGCTGATTTATTTATTCAAGGTGTGACTTCAGTTCATGCTTGGCCGTGAAATGTCATCACTGCAATGCTTCCACTGGAAGAGCTGTATTGCTAATTGCTTCAATTGGAGTAAATCTGCAGCAGTTTGTTAATTTAGGTTGAAGGGGGCTGCATTTTTGCCTACAGCTGTTTGTTGTCCCCAAAGTAAGCTCAGTCGCATTTTCTTAAAATATAAGTTGTTTTGCCTCTGCAATTAAAGGCAGCTTTGCACCTTAATTTATTGTCAGTTATTTCTCTTTTTACTCCCAGCCTAAGCTTGTGATGAGCATGTTGAGTATTAAGCTATGTATCAGGAAATTTAAATGAAAAGTCAGGGAAATACGACAAAGAGGACATGGAAAAAGGGATGTTAGAAAATGGAGAGTTACATCTGGTAGCGGAGTAGTAAATACCTCCTTCCTTTTTAATTTTGAGGTACTGTGAAAGTGGCCATTTCTAGTGTAAGCTCCTAGAAGAACTGGAGAGAAGGCAGTAGTGTGATGAAGTTCAGGAAAGTGCCCTGAATCTCAAAAGCTTGTGAGAGACAATGTCGTATTTCATTCTGCTGTCTTCTGTATGAATCTCATTGCACCAGGAACACTGGGTTTCTGTGGCAGTAGTTGAGACCAGAGCATAAATGTTAAAATCTAAGGGGAATTGGATTTTCACATTGGAATGAAAAAAAAAGGCTTATTTCTGATGTTTGACTGAAATAGCTGTCAGTAGAATTTATAGGCACTGCACAACTGGTAACCCTATACAGTCACAAATGGTGTACTTACTGAAACGTTCCTTTGCTTCTTCAATCTGCAGTCTGAGGTTTTTTCTTCCTTTTTCTCTTTTTGGGGAAAAAAAAAAAAAATACGTGTTTTGCAGGTGGAGTGAAGTAACCCGAAAAGTAGAACTCTGGGTTCAGATCCTGGAGCTGAATGAGAATGGGGAATACTGCCCAGTTGAGGTGACTCCTGCCAAGGATGTGTGCACGGGGGGCATCTTCCAGCTCAGACAGGTAAGGTGGCACCTCCAGGACTTCAACTGGGAGAAGACATAAAGCAGGACAAAGTGGAGCCCCTCTGTGTTTTGGGAAACTGCCAGCCTGTGTAAGCTTGGGATGTAAAGGTGATTTGGGGCTTGCCTGGAATCCTGTGTTTCGTTCCCTGGGCTGTGATAGCACCTGGTAGAAAGGAAACCAGTCTCGACTGAACTTAATTATTTTTTAAAGAGGTCCAGAGTTCCCCTTTATTTGATCCTCCCAGCCAACCGCTCCTTTGTTCTTTGAATTCTACACGCATTAAATTGTTAATGCTTAACAGAGTAGTTAACATTTTTAAGCGATAAGCTATTGCCCAGAGAACACTAGGAATTAGTAAAAGTTAGATACAGGCTGCACCTCTGAACTCCCCAAGTCCTTTGATTTATTCTTGTTTGTTATTATTTGCTTATTTTTCCCCTACGGGTTTTACTAAAGACCATGGATAGCATCCGTGGGTGAGAATTTTCAGGCAAGGAGTCCAGAGTCAAGAAAAGTTCACTAAAATTCCAGTAGCAAATCAAATTGGACTATTTTCTTTCTTCTTTTGTAGGTGGGGAAGAGGTCCTATTTTTAACCTTCAGAAGTATTAAAAATAGAATCTTATAAGTGTATATTTCGAAAACCCTCCAGAAAAGTAAACTAGGGAGTTGCTGAAGGCTGAACATTTTTTCTATAAATACATAAATCCTTGCAATAGAAGGGGTTTCTCTTGTACAGTGGGTCACTGAGACTCAGTGGGGCATTGAGACTGCAGTACTCATCACTTAGATCTCCACAAAATAAAAATATCATGTTTCTTGCCAGTGACTGCCGGTAGAGGTCTCTCTGTCACTAAATTTCAGCATTTTATAGTCTTCTTTTTTTTTTTTTCTCCCCCCAAACATTTCAAATTGTTCTTTTGGTCAGGGGCAATCTCGACGAATTCAGGTTGAAGTGAGATCTGTGCAGGAATCTGGGACCTTGCCACTGATGGAGGAATCAATATTATCTATTGGCATTGGCTGTGTTCAAATAAAACAAGTCAAATCACAAAAAGGACCTGAAAATTATCAGGTAAGAGTCTGAATATATCCTGCCAGCTATGGCTGCTTCCAAGAGATGTAAAAACATGAAGTGATGTCCTAAGTTTGATGCAGCTGGAGGCAACTCCATTCATTTCAGTTTTAGTTTGGTTTTGGGAGAATATTTTTTGAACCTACTTCTTAAATGTATGAAGTGATGTCAAGAGGAATTGTCAGAATTACTTTAATGGTGGGTTTTAGGGACTACTGAGGATAGTTTAAGTCTAAATCTCTTTCAGAAAGTGTTGTGCAAGGTCTTCAGCTTATTCAAAAACCATTTTCTATGGCAAAAAAAAATATTTCTAAGATTACCTTCTGTGTCTCTTCTGGTTTGAGGTGTGGTTTTTTTTTCCTATCTTCAAAAGCAACACAGCCTTAACATGCCACTCAAAGAAGAAAACAAAAGTTTCTAAAATTCAGTAGGAGTTTTTCCAGTAGATTGTACTTCACATGTTAGGTATGGCAGCAATTTTAAGTAAGTATTCATATTAAAATAAATAAATGGAACATGTATTCAAATAGTGTTGAGTTACAAACATTAGGATTACATGAGCCGGTTGTTGGCCAGTTGTTTGACAACCTCAGAAGCACTTCATTTCATCTTAAAGTGCAAGTAATAGTGATTGTCTTTCTGAGATCCTTCTATCACTTTCGAGTGCAGTTTGACTTTTTTGTCAGCTACATTAAAATTCAGTCGTTCCTCTGAGTTAACGAGCCAAAACCTGGTGCAACAGAACAAGAAAGTCTCTCGACTTGCTCGATGAGCTGCCCTGCTTGAGACAAGGCCAACTAAACGTCAAGTAGTTTTTGGGACATTTCCCAGTTTTCCATAATGTTTACCCTATTGACAGAGTATGATTCAATGTGCTTCTGCTCCCCTTTTTTGCTTAATCAGTATTGTTTATCCCTTTGTGAAGTCTGAAGCAGTTGGGGTTTTTGGCGTATCCTGACCTCAGCAATCCCTTGCCCCTCCTGTGTCAGGAGCACAGAAAGGGGAATTTTTTCCACCTTTGCAGAGATGGCACTTTTCAGCCACATCCCAGGTGGATTATTGCTTTTATTGCCCGTTATGCTTCTGATAATGACTGTGCCTGTGGGGTTTCTAGCTGCCCTTCCATCACAGCAGCTCCCCATACCCCCATCCTATAGAGCAAGTAAACTCTTGTTTCTCTCCTAAATGGAGAGTTCCTTAAGAGTTCCTTAAGAGACCCTTCTCTCCTGACACAGAATGATTGATTCTTGCAAATTTTACTTGAAAGCTATTGCACACCCACAACACGTCCCTTTTAGTCTGTTCCATAAGGGGATGACCAGTCCCAGGTGAGCGTTTAGTTTTTCTCACCCTGTCTCTTCCCCATAAATTTTCCTTGAAAGCTATTGCACACCCACAACACATCCCTTTTAGTCTGTTCCATAAGGGGGTGACCAGTCCCAGGTGTTTAGTTTTTCTCACCCTGTCTCTTCCCCAGGGAATTTCTCACCCCTTGACCAGTTTGAACCATATCTGACAGTCCCAAAATCCAGCGTTCTGTCAAGGGAGAAAGACTTAAGCTCCGCTTGAGAGAGAGACTAGTGAGTTGTGTCTGACACTGGTAACCCACGTGGGAAAGGGCTATTGAAAACCATGTTTTATTAGTCCTTACAATAGCCTTCTGACTTGAACACCTGGATTTTTAGTCCCCTTATTAGCATTTCTCTCTCTCTCAAGTAAATCACTGTCTGTGGAATGTGGACGATTTTCTAAAGACGTTGAACAAAGAAAATGCCTTTTCTATATGGCTTTTTAATTTTAGCTTAGCTCAGTTTTTTTGCTTTCATTACTAAGGTACGAAAGTAGACTCCAGTGGCTTGTTATTACTTAAATAGATGAGTAATTACTCAGTGAGGGTTGGAACCCTCATTGCTTTTCTGTTCACCGTGAGGGAGAGGCAGTTCTGCCTGGGCTCGCTGCAGGTGGCTCTGCTTGTGATGTGTGTCAAGAGCAAAAGGTGGTGTCTCCCATCAGAAAATAATGCCCAGGAGCCAGCAATGTGCCCCTGTGGCCAAGAAGGCCAATGGCATCCTGGGGGGCATGAGGAAGAGCGTGGCCAGGAGGGAGTGGGTGGTGGAGGGAGGTCATCCTGCCCCTCTGCTCTGCCCTGGGGAGGCCCCAGCTGGAGCACTGGGACCAGTTCTGGGCTCCCCAGATCCAGAAGGACAGGGAACTGCTGGAGAGGGGACAGCAGAGGGCTACAGAGATGATGAGGGGCCTGGAGGATCTCCTTTATGAGGAGAGGCTGAGGGACTTGGGTCTTTTTAGTCTGGAGAAGAGAAGGCTGAGGGGGGATCTGATCAACATCTAAAAATAATTAGAAGGTGGGTGTCAAGAGGATGGGCCCAGTCTTTTTTCAGTGGTACCCAGTGACAGGACAAGAGGGAACGAGCACAAACTTGAGCATAAGAAATTCCATCTCAACATGAGAAGGAACTTCTTTCCTGTGAGGGTGGCAGAGCCCTGGAAGAGGCTGCCCAGGGAGGTGGTGGAGTCTCCTCTGGAGACATTCAAACCCCGCCTGGACACGTTCCTGTGCAACCTGCTCTGGGTGGACCTGCTCTGGCAGGGGGTTGGAGGAGATGATCTCCAGAGGTCCCTTCCAACCCCATATCATCCTGTGATTCTGTGATAGGAATCAAAATGTCAAAGGTCTGCATTGCAACTCCTGGTGTGGGAGACAGAGTTACTTTAATTCCCTGACTATTGGCTTAGTTGTTTATGATTTTTTTCCTCTAAATGCAACCTTACCTCGAATCCTCTATGCCAGACTTTGATTTTTTTTCAGTGTTTGCTGTAACATTTATACTTACCTCTTACAGATAAAACAGCATATTGTTCTTTGCTGTCCAGGATCAAAAGTTTCAAGTTGTTTCGCTGTAACTCATGTCTGTCTTAGGGCAATTTAAGTATTGCTCTTCCTTCCAATTATGAAGATTTCTAATAGCTATATTTCTGTGAAATTTTTCCATCATAATTTTTGGATTGTTCTAGTTTGTATCTAGATGAGCTGAGAGCAGCAAATATTGGGGATATTAGTGTGTTATAATTCTATAATGATGCCTTTGCTAAGCTCAGACTTTTATGTAACACTCCTAATATTGCTTAAAATAGCTACACCTTTTGCATTCAGTGTTCTTCCTGCTATCAACAAAATTTAATGACGTGGTTTTGCTTGTTTTGGCCTAGGAAGAAGAAGACGAAATGGACAGTTACCAGGTAAAAAAATTGAATTGTCTCTTTTTACAAGCTCAGACATTTTCAGATTGAAACATATTAGAGGAGGAACAGCACATTATCTTTGCTGTGCTAGTTGGGTACATAGAAAGCCTGTCTTCTGAAGAGTCTAAAAGCTTAAGAATTGCATAGATTGTTATGCAATACAGTAAATTAGGGAGGTGGAAGGGAAAGAACAAGATGCCTTAATGTGTTTTCTCAAAACAAGATCCAATTGGGTTTTTGTCTGTGGTGTTTTGAGGGAAGGAGTGAGTCTTCCTTCTTGACCAACTATGGCTAGATGGAGATTGTCCTCATTAGGAGCAAGAGCTGAAGATACAGTCAAAATACTTGATGCTGTTCCATATTGTGAATGTGCTGTGTGTGTGAGAGCAGGAATACGCTGCGTAGTGATCAACCCCTGGGCAAGCAAGGGGGGGTTCTGTTCCCAGAGCCCTAAGACAAAGTGTGACAGTGATAAAATCACTGAAATCAGCACACTATTTTTAGTATGGTTTTTTAATATGTTTTAGTATGTATTTTTGTATGTAACATCACAGTAACGTGAGCCTCAAAGGGGAACTGATGCAGTACAATATCAGTGATTTTTTTTTTTCAGTCTTCTTCCGAATAACTTTAACAAAAGCACATCATCATCATTATAGATCTCAACTTTGTATGAGGGAAGCAACCAGAGATGTAGGTTTAATGCTCTCTGGCAGATTCCAGCACACTTGTCCAGGGTCTGCAGGTCAGCAATGCAACCGTAGTTTATTGTCTTGCATCCACCCATTTTTCTTGATAAAGTATTTGTTACAGTTTTATGTGGAATGAATCTGAACTGCCCATGCCATAAAAGAGGCTTGCCTGAAGGCATCCCAGAGCTGATAG
The DNA here is from genome assembly GCF_001431845.1 of Calidris pugnax. Lineage (NCBI taxonomy): Eukaryota > Metazoa > Chordata > Aves > Charadriiformes > Scolopacidae > Calidris > Calidris pugnax. The sequence continues at coordinate 660,118 of NW_015090890.1, forward strand.
CTCATCTTTGTGGCACCCAACATGCTGCATGTAGAGTATTATTCATCATTTCTGAGCATTTCTACACCACAGACAAATGGTGTAGAATGTTCTTAAGGATACTGAGGTGGTTTTTTTTTGAAGGACATGAGCACTTAAGAAAAAATATTTTTAAAAGACTCGGTTGCAAATGCCAATACTGGGGACAATGGCATGATGTGGGACAGGGATGGGTCCCTAATAGGAGGCTGCTAAACACTGCGTGAGTGATGGGTAAGGGCTGGGCTTTACACCTCTGCCACAAGGTAGTGGTTAGTGAGATTTAGGCTAGTTGGGGGCAAAGAAGAGGTATAAAGTGAAGTTTGTTCAGCTGGGTGGTACAGAATAACAGCTAGAGAAAGAGATGCCTCAGGCTGGCAAACAAAAGTGCTTCAAATAAGACGCAAAAAGGTAAGGGATTGGACCTGTGAAGAAAGCCAAAGAGAACTAGGGTTGTTTTGCCTCGAGAAGAAAAGGCTCAGGTGGGATCTTGTCAATGTATGTAAATGGGAAGGGGCAAAGAAGACAGAGCCAGGCTTTTCTCAGTGGTATCCAGTGAACGGACATGAGTCTCCACATAAGAAATGGTTTTTTGGTTTTGTTTTGTTTTTTATACCATGGTGGTGGTCAAACACTGGAACATGTTGCCCAGAGAGGTTGTAAAGTTTCCATCCTTGGAAATATTCAAATCCCACCTGGACATAGTCCCGAGCAAGCTATGGTTGAGCCCGCTTTGGGCACAGAGCAGGATTGGACTAGACAATCTCCAACCTCAGCTCTTCTGTGTTTCTGTTGAAGTTGTCTTGTGCAAAGGAAAATAGAGAAGAGCTAAGTGATTCGTTGGAGGTCTCCTCTCTCTGTCTCATCTGCTTCTTGGGTACAGGATGAGCGGAAGGGTTGAGGAAATGTGTAAGCCACAAATAGGAAGCCTTGGCTTTCCTGGATCGATATTTACCATGACCGCTTTCCTCTTTACAGGACAGGGATTTGGAGAGGCTCCGTCGGAAGTGGCTGTGTGCCTTAACAAAGCGTCAGGAGTATCTTGATCAGCAATTGCAAAAACTCGTTGGGAAGCCTGGTAAGCAAAATACTATTAAAGGTAACAATAGTGATGGCTTGAGGGAGACACGTTTCTTCTTTGTGTGCTGAATTTCTGAGCAGAGTGGGTGTTATTCCGTTATGGATGGTATGAGATTGTCGACACGTTGATGAAGGCCCTGAGTAGGAAATGCTCTCTGTTGTCCTGACTGCCATCCTGCTTCCCCAGATAAAACAGAAGACGATGCAGATCGGGAGGCTCAGCTTTTAGAGATGAGGCTGACGCTCACTGAAGAAAGAAACGCTGTGATGGTTCCTTCTGCTGGCAGCGGCATCCCTGGAGCTCCAGCCGAGTGGTATGAACATACGTTGCCATACGCAAGAACGGATGTAAAAATGATGCATGGCCCCTTCCTGCCTTGGGTGGTTGCCATGTTTTGCTTTCCTTAATCTTCCCTCCGTACACTCTATGAGCAAAGTTGTTAAAATTAGGCCTCTCGCTAAAATTATTTTATTAGGCTGTGTATCTGAAATCCAGAAATGCTATTTAGTAAACGATACTAGTATTGATCAGAGTGTAATTATGACCTTCTGAAAAAACGGAATCAATATTTATTACCACTGCACTTACCATTTAAAAAAATTAGCTAATATGTTAATTACCCAGTTCATTCGCTTAAAAGGCTGCTCCGTCATAATAAAACTGCATCTACAGGAGAATTTTGTTGCACTCCTGGTTTGAGTGCAAAGTCTCTTTAGTCAGCAAGTGTTCCGTGTAATTTTCTAAACATTAAAAATAGTAAACTACACTGGACTGAGACTGCCATCCTGTAGCAGCTCCAAGGAAGAACTGCAGATAAGGAAGCAGAGTTTGTTTCACTTCAAACCTCTTGTCTTCAGTTGCTTTCAACTTTCTGAATATTTTTTTTTCTGAGCAAACCTCTAACAGTATTTATCAATGGAATTGAGCGTGGTGGAGTTTTACGCTGAAGTTTGTTAAAGCCAGTACTTCTGAAACATAAAAATGGCAAATGCTTGTTGGAAACTAGTCAACTTTCACGTCAAAGTGTTTGACTAGATGATCTCAAAGGTCCCGTCCAACCTAGACAATTCTATGACTAGGTTTGAAACCAGGGGAGCTGCAGGAAACTTGGTTGAGGAAGAATCTGTTTTGAACACATTTGCACCAGAGGAAATGTTTAGTGTGATTCAGGCACCTTATACAGGACATAAGACTCCAGCCTGCTTTGGGTCACCATGAAGTTCATCAAGTCCAAGTTTGTCGTAAGGTGGCCACAGCCCTTTTTTACAGCTACAATTGCAACGAGGAGTCTTGAAGTCTTTTGTGCTTGATGCTATATCTTTAGTACCTTATTAACATTGTCTAGCTTGGAAGTGTTGGGCTGCAGAATAATTCATTTTAAAACCAAAACCCACCTATGTTACTCCTTCTTCCATGATATGAAAGATGCCTTAAATGGCAGCTTTGACTCTTAAATATGTGTGTTTTGTAAGAAAGAATAATAACTTGTGTAGTGTGGCAGCATCAACGTTAGTTTAAAAACTTTGACACTGGATTTTCCGACTCTCCCTCTGCTGTCTTCACCACCATCACTAATGCAGAGGGGTTTGCATTTAATAAATGTGTGTGTCGGAGTAAATAAACTTAATTTTGCTATTAGCAATTTAGAGGGAGAAAACATTTCGGAATGTAGAGGTCAAAGAATATAATAATTTCAAGAGAGCTGGTATAAAAGAAATACTCAATTTAGTTGAGTCTCTCAGAATCTGCAACAGTAAATTAAAATAAAGCTGTTTGCCAAGGTTATCAATGGTCTGGCTTAAAAATTGCAGTTGTACTGAATGTAATGTACTGCAGGCTTGTATCATAAGGTACGTGTGCTGGGTAAATCTGCCTTAGTTTAAATGCTGCCATTGTCCCTGTCTTGCATTTTAGGACTCCTGTGCCTGGTATGGAAACGCACATTCCTGTGATTTTCCTTGACTTGAATGGTAAGTGGTTCTTAAAATGACAGAGCACTTGGAAACAAACTTGGTACAACCAATGACATTATGGAATTTAAGCAAGCTAATCAAATGAAGATATGCCTGCGACGGCAGGTAGATTAATTTGAGAGTGCACATTTTTCACCGAAACATATTGTTTAACGTTTCAAAACACACAGCGTTATATATGGAAGGGGCCATATGTTTTATTAATCCCATAAATAAATCCCATAATTAAAATAAGTAAAAATAAAAATAAGGAAAATAGAAGTAGTGAAATGAGTACACCTAAGGGAGCAAACCGCAAAAGCCACTGTAAAGAAAAAATTCTTGTTGGGAATGGTTCCTTTCAGAGGTCTCACAAGGATGTAGCACTGATTTATATTCTCTAATTTCTTTCCTGATGACTTAGAAGAAAATGTGAAGTCTTGTCTGAGGGGCCAGCCCAGCCTAAACTGTGACACACCTGTAACCACAAAAACCTGGCACGATAAGCTAGAGTTAGTTTTACTGAGCGTGACCATGTGTGCTTCTTTAAGCAATGCATGTTTCAGTACATCCAAATACAAGATCCAAATCCAACAATGTATTTTGTCAGATGCTTCTACCAAAGCTGGGAAATTGCAGCCCAAGAAAAAGGCAACCCCCAAATAGTTCAGGGAGCCAACATTGCCAATTTAGTTGAATAAATCCTTGTTAAGATGTTTAAAAGAGGGTTAATACTTGAGTTAGAAGCATCAGGTGAGGGTGGTTGCGTTCTGCCCGCTCTGAGGAGGTCTCTGCTGCAATGCTGTTCACATTTAGGGTTTGTTCATCTCAAAAAGTGCATTGATACATCAAATGGCTTCAGAGAGGAGCTAGTTAATGACTTGTTCATGGTGAGGGACTCCAGCCAGAACAGGTCGAGCTTCTTCCCAAAAACCAGATTAAGGGTTTGTTTAATCGTGATCTGAAAGTACTGTATTTTTACTGGCTCAACCAGCAGCTTATCTTTATTTTTTTAAAAAATAGAGCACCCAACTAATGCCAAATGAGCAGTGTCCTCAGTAAAATTGAGCAGCAGAGCTGAAAATATGGGCAAAGAGGGGACGTTCCCACACAATAGGGGTCTTTATAAAGGCGCGTTTGAATCTTTGTCCCCAAATCTTTGTGAGCACTTTCTGTAAAGAAAAGGGATTCTAGAGTGTAAGTAGCCAAGCCGGGAAGTTACTGATGAAAATGTGAATTTGTGACATGCCGGATGTTTTGCTTTGAGTCTCCTCACCTTCTGCATTCCCTTTTGTTTCTAGCTGATGACTTCAGTTCCCAAGATAACCTCGACGATGCAGAAGCGGGTGGGTGGGACGCTACTCTGGTGGCAGAAGAGGAGGAGGAATTCTTTGAACTGCAGATTGTGAAGCATCACGATACTGAGGTAAGCAGAGATGGAGCCCAGTGTATTTCATTTAGGAGTCTTTTAATTGTTCTCCTTCCATAATCAGATGTGAAAATAATGCATCAAAGACAGCATACAAAGGATATGCTTGTTTCTTATATGACTGACTTTGTGTTTTCAAGGAATATTTGCTCGGACTATAACCATAATTTGAAAAATAGCAAAACTCAAGGGTCTTCCTTCATCTACATCCAGGTCTTACAAAAGCTGGAGATTCTGAGTTCATGTTTAAGAAAACAAAACAAGATCCCTGAGCAAATTAGGGTATGAAAACCCTCAGCTGAAAAACCAAACAATCTTAATTTTTGCTATGGTTAACATATTTACCTCTGCATTGGGACATTCATTATACTCCATTTAGCCACACAGCTCATCCTTTAACAACTTGACAATTGTTGGCTTATAATTTTTGCTATTAGATTGCGAATCTCTGATTTATTTTTTTTTACCTTAAAATTTTGCTCCCTACTCTGAAACATTTCTTTTTATCTTTTTAGAGGAGCTTTATTCCGGATGGGTTTGGTAGGGGTTTTTGTTCCATTTTGTTTTGAAAGTCTGAAAAGCTGTCTACCAAACCGTTTTTCTTATGGCTTGAAGATAAACCATATAAATCTGCAGTAATACTTGCATTTTAACATTCAAGGAGATAAATTCCAGCTTTTGCTGTATTGCTAGAAATGTTTCACTAAAGTTATTTCTCAAATACAGATGGGAGAGTTTATGTGGTGTGATGGAAGATTTTCACTGCAATCTCTGTTGCTCTCTGGTTTATCTTAATAAATTAGGCCAAATGGTCCTGTAGTTGTGCATATTTTATAACTTATTTGCAATGATCCTGGGTATTCAAAGATCTTTTTTTCAAGAGGAAACGTTCCAGAGTTCGAGCAAGTTGGCATTTTTAATCCCAGCGTCTTCATTTGGCAAACTAATCTTGATTTTTAAATGGCCTCTTCTGAAGTGCAGGAATTTTTCCTCATAGGGAATGAAACGGGGAAGCTGACTCTCAAAATTTATGTATTATGTATTTTTGTTAATTATGCTTAATTAATTGCAGTTAATTATACACCTAATTATGCTTATTAGAGGATACATTTTTTTTTTTCCTTTGCAGGTGAAAGCAGAAGCCTCATGGGATTCCACAGTCCACGACTGTATCCAGCTCAGTAAAGGAACGGCAGCGGATGAAAGAGTTTACCTCATCGTGAGAGCCACCGTCCAGCTCAGCCACCCCGCCGAAATGCAGCTGGTGTTACGCAAGCGCATTTGTGTCAACGTGTATGGCCGACAGGTACAGCTTCTACAGTCCTTCACCCTGTCACTTCTGCGCCCTGTTTATCACTGCTGGCAGAGGGGAAGGCTGGGGTTTGTGCAGTATGAACTAGAGGACTCCTGCTTTCTTGTAGCTCTACCTTCCTCTCTGCCGAACAAGGCCAAGCGCAAGGCCTTGCACCTGGGTGGGGGCAATTCCAACCACAAACCCAGGTTGGGGAGATAATGGATGGGGAGCAGCCCTGAGGAGAAGGACTTGGGGGTGTTGGTGGGTGAGAAGCTCAACAGGAGCCAGCAATGTGGGCTGTCAGCCCAGCAAGCCCCCCACCCCCTGGGCTGCATCCCCAGCAGCGTGGCCAGCAGGGCCGGGGGGGATTCTGCCCCTCTGCTCCCCTCTGGGGAGACCCCCCCAGTGCTGCCTCCAGCTCTGGGGCCACCAACAGCAGAAGGACATGGAGCTGTTGGAGCAGGACCAGAGGAGGCCCCGAGCCCCTCTGCTGGGAGGGGGGGCTGAGAGAGTTGGGGGGGTCAGCCTGGAGAAGAGAAGGATCTGGGGAGACCTTGGAGCCCCTTCCAGTCCCTCAAGGGGCTCCAGGAAAGCTGGGGAGGGACTCTGGATCAGGGAGGGGAGCCCCTAGGAGGAGGTGGAATGGTTTTCAACTGCAAGAGGGGAGATGGAGCTGAGCTGTGGGGAAGAACTTGTTTGGTGGGAGGGTGGTGAGAGCCTGGTCCAGGTTGCCCCGAGAAGCTGTGGCTGCCCCATCATTGGAGGGGTTCAAGGGCAGGTTGGAGGGGGCTTGGAGCAACCTGGTGTGGTGGGAGGTGTCCCTGCCCAGGGCAGGGGGTTGGGACTAGATGATCTTTAAGGACCCTTCCAAACCAAACCATTCTATGATTCTATCAATGGCATATCGAGACTTTAAGCTGCCAAGTAATTTTTGTAGTATCTTACACATTGTGGATAATACAGGTTTTTTTTAAAGGTTCAGTGACATCTCTGAGAGATTTAGTATTATTGGTATGAACTACTACGTGCTTTATCCCCAATCACTGGAAAAAGCAGAAAGAGTTAACTTCTCATGAGCCTGAAGTTGATTTTTTACGAAAACTGCATCAGAAGAAACTTGTGTGTTTCCCTACTCCTGTAGTATGTTCACACATTACTGCTAACCATTTCTGTTTATGCATCCACATATTTAGAAATAAATTAGCAATAGTTGGAGCAGAGGTTCACTTGTTTAATTTATCAAAGTTAATCATTCTTACTTAGTCTTTTATGTTTTCCAGTTGGCTTGTGCTCTTACGGTAGTGTGTAGGGGAGAGCAGGATGTTTGATAAATGGAAAGCAGAAGGTTGTCATTTCACCTGCAGCACCCAGTTCTGAAAAAATATTTAATTCTTGAGAAAGACGGTGAGGAAGAGTTTGTTCAGCCTTGCCTGAGAATCCAGCTTCCCCTGGCAGTGATAATGACAAAGCAGAAAGCCTGAATTGTTATTCTGTTTGCACGTCTGTAGTTAAAATCTGAAGCAGGAGCAGGAGAGGTGTGGTCACACCCAGAAACCCTGTAGGCAACTCTAAACCACGTTTAGTGCTAGGAACAGAAGAGTTACAGTTTTTGGTGCTTCCATCAGGCAAAAGCTTTTTCTCGGAGAGGGAAAGTGAATTTTTTGTCACATAGAATGGAAGAGTGTATTCAATAGATAAATTAAACATGCCAATAATTACCATTGTGTTAACTCCTCATCAATTCTGTTTCCTACGGATTTAGTCAATGATGTTTTTTGCTTTTATTCGACACGGAATCTTTGGCTTTCTTGCTAGGCTTCTGAAAATCCTCGTCAATAACCTTTCCCGGGTGTTCGTCTCAGCAGCATCTTTGAATGACTCATCTCTGCATTAATTCAACAGTCCAGTTCTTAACCCTGCAAGGCGCCAAGTCAGCATAAACAATGACCATGCCCCCTTAAATCATTCTTCATAACGATCTCTTTGGTCAAGAATTTAATGCCTGTACTTGTCAATATTCAAGACAAGTCACCTAGGGGGCTCTCAAAAAAAAACCCCACAACCCCACCTCTAGAACTAGCAAATGCTTTGTGTGCTGGTTAAGCGGTCACCTTGCAGTCAAGTTAATCCCTTCTCTGTATCTAAAATACAAACAAGCAAATTACTTGTCTCCAAATTAAAATCTTTGACTCTTACATATTTATTGCCTGGTTGTTTCGGTTTAGACTTCTTTCACTGTAAACTGTATTTACTTCAGTTGAAATGTGTTAAACCATGTTTTCCTTAAAGCAAGAAATATTTTCCTTTTTTTTTTTTTTTTTGCCTCCCCACAGGGTTTTGCACAGAGTTTCCTCCGAAGAATGTCTCAGAGAAGTTCTATTCCTGGCTGTGGTATCACTTTTGAGATAGTCTCAAATATTCCAGAGGTGAGTAAGCAATCAGAGTATCTCAAATGGGCTCGGAGCCTCTAACTTTCCTGATTTTCCCCTTATTTTGAGATTGCTAGCTCTTGCCCCTGCAAGCATAAACTATGGTTCTTATAAAAGATTAAGCATATTCCTTTACATGCTGTGACTTCGCAGCAACCTGTGTCTTATCAGTGTCACTGTGCATTTTGTTGAGTGAGCATCTATTTGCTCAGGTCCTTGAAGAAACATTTTAAAGAGAGAGAGAAAAAGGGGAGTAAAGATGGGTAGGTGAAGTGCCTAAAGTAGGGAGCCTGAGAATATGTAAAAAATAACAAATAGGCATTTTCTGAGTAATGTCTTTATGCAACTCTTGATTCCTGAGCATGTTCCCAGTTAGATGCTAATCCTTTCCTCCCAAACAGATGCTCTATCAGAGCACTTGTAAAAACATTAACACATGAAGAGCCAAAAGTCTGATTGCTGCCTGACTGTCTTTTATGTTCTGCTGCATTTAGCACGCTGCGTTGAAACCTTTCAAGCGATGCTCTTGGTTTTTTTTTCTTGCAAATCACTTGAAATTTTATTTTCCCCACAGGACAGGTAACACCCCAAATGTGTTTGAGCGCTTTTTAATTACAAAATACCTGAATGCAACCCTTTTTGCTAATTCATGGCAGTGTCTCACTGTAGACTCTCAAAACCAAAATAGCAATAACCACGTATATGGGTTATGAGATGGGATGTCTGTGATGGTGGTAGGAGCACCCATGCAGTTGGCATGTAACAAATTCTTTCAGTGTAATGAGGCTTATATTTAGAGATCTCCAACAAGATATCTGAATCTGCCTCTGATCTTGGGGGAAAACAATGTTGAATCTCTCCTGCGTGTTTTAAAAATGTTTTCTCTTCAGGACTGATGTGGGGGATTTTTCTTTTATTTTAAAATGATGTTATTTCTTTTCCTTTCCTCTTCCTAGGATGCTCAAGGAGCTGAAGAGCGGGAGGCACTGGCCAGAATGGCAGCAAACGTTGAAGATGCAGCTTCAGCTGACTCAGAAGCCTATATTGAGAAGTACTTGCGGAGCGTGCTGGCCGTGGAGAACATCCTCACCTTGGATCGTCTGCGCCAGGTCTGGTTTTAAGGCTGTAGCAGAGAATTTGCTCACTGAGAACAGCGTAGGGCAATGCAAATGTTCTCAGAAGTGCACACAATGGTAAACAGACCAAAAACACTACTTTGGGGTGTACCTCATGAGATGTTTGGTTAGTTTTTAAGACTGTCTGTTGCTAATTATGGTTCAGAACAAGTAGTTGGTGTGGCATTAGCCTTTGCTTTCTGAAGCTTTGGCTTTAGTAATCGTTTCCAAGATTGCTAGTAAAATTCTTGCCATTTTGTCCATGTTTTACCTTGAAGTAACCAAACCCATCAATAAATAAAGCATTGATTTGGTTAACATTAAATACTGTAACGTGATATGTTTACCAGGAAAAATAAAGGAGAGAAAAAACATTTCTTGAAGATTATTCTTCTGGATATAAATTATGCAAGCACAAAAGGAAGTTATGCAAAACAAGCTAGAGTATGTGCCTGCCCACTATAAATTAACGGTGAAGTGTGATGCACTCTAAGTATTGAAAGCAAGTTCCCTGTCATGTATAATTAGTTTAAAGGATTAAAATAGGAGCTCGGCTAGGAAAGGGGTCTATGCATCTGTAACAGTCAGCTCCTAGGATCGGAACTAGTTGTAACAGTCAGCAAAATACTAGATGTTGAAGTTTAGAATAGACTTTACAGACAGGAGCCTGTGCAATAAGGCTGTTTAGAAACATTTTTCTTGCATAGACAAACCTATCCTGGGATGATTGGAGCTTAGATTCTTGAAAAACATGCGTTTTTAATTTGTTTTGCTTCTCCATGGTTGGCAGGACGTTGCTGTAAAAGAGCAGGTAATGGGAAAAGGAAAACTCTGCCGCAGGAGCCTGAGCTCTCCCAACGTGAATCGGGTGAGTATCCCTGCTGGCATCTGCAGAGCGTTGAGGGCAGCAGGTCCTGTCTGGTCCCTGTGATGCCAGAGTCATGGAGCATAGCAATAAATTTCCTTCTGTTTGACCCTTCTGTTTGTCACTGCTATTTGGGAGCGTGTAAATCGCGAAGAGGAGACAAAATCCGCACATATTAACGCTTTCATCATACAGGCTTGAAAGCATCCCCATAAATCCAGGATGTTTGAAAAAGCAACGTAAAAAGAACTTCTGCCTATTTTTTTTCTGAACGCTGGACATTTTTTCATTTATCTATAAGCTGAAGATTTTTTTTGCTTTTAGCAGATTTGAAAGCAAGTTACTTAAAAGTATTTACTGAACTTTAACTTTGTAACAGTGCCGTGCATAAGAAAGATGAGACTTCTGTTGTCCAAAATATGGAGAGAAATCCTTTGATAGAACTGGTAATCATACTTGTCAAATTCTGGCTCTTCCAGGTCAATAGTCAGGATTTCACCTTTCATCTCTTGGATTTCAGAGATGCTTCTTTTCCGTTCTTTTCATCCTTCCTTGTGTTTGTCAAGAGGCATATGTATCAGTTGTTGAAGTTTTTGTTCAGAAATAATTGTGCTTGTCTTAACTATTTCAGCTTTCCGCAAGCCGCCAAGATTTATCTCTTCCCTATAACCTGAGCAGTAACCGGGTAAGTATCTGAGGGTCTCCTGGGAGATCTTCTGTAGAGAAAAGGTCACTACACTATACCAGTTACAGGGGCAGGAGTGGGAAATACCCCTAAAGGATGAGGTACCTCATTCTTTGTGTGCCCTCATATCCTCGGGACTGTTCCTAGGATATTCTGGCTTTGGATGTGCTGCACTAGACCTCTCTGGGAGACTTCCCAGGCCTTCATCAGTTGTCCAGCTTCAAAGTCCTTCCAAAGCTTTCACCCGGGTGGATCTAAACCTTCTGGGTGAAGGACAAATTTGTGTTCATATGTAAGTTCATATATATATATATATAAAAGGTCCACCTCTAGGACAGAATAGAGAGATGTGAATAGAGTCTCTGACCTTCAGAGGGAAACCAGCAGTTTTAAGCTTGTGGTGGGTGACAATTCAGCCCATTACACTCCTTAAAAACAACGGTATAGATCAAAAGTATTTCTTTAAAAAGTGAAAGATTAAATTTAAACTTATTTTCCAAATCCTAGATAAACTGAAGGGTCTTCTGCTGATAGATATTCTGCCCAGCGAGCGTGTAGTCATTTTGAAAGGAAGAATCTAGTGGTGACAAGGCATTTTAATGCATAATGCAGTTGCACAGAATAATAGAATTTTGATGTAGTGCCCTAGCATTGGTTGCTAAATCTGCTACATCTGATCCATGTAGAGAATGCTAAAATACGTGCAGGTGATAAAGTGCTTATAGCAACTTCTATTTGGAGAGAACTGTGGGATGTTTCAACATTGTAGGTTTTTAAAGTGAAAATCGAAGACCAGAGTTCTTAATGATTTCTGTTTTTCTCCTCCCTTCCCCTCAATGATTTCTCTCATTGCATGTTTCAGAGTCCAAAGGTCCCAGCAGAGGTAATGCATTAGGTCCACCTAATGAGTGGGATAATAATTTTATCTCACTATAAAGTTTATTTTGTTCACTGGAACGCTTTTACTTCCTGCTTTGAAGATGCTGCTGGTGGTGTCTCATTTGCATAGCGCACAGCAAATGTGTTTTTCCATTGAAAAGCCTGTCATTAATGCAGTGTGAAACTGGTACAAATGAGAGAAGTTTCTCCTCCTTGGGTGCAGCTTACGGTTTGTTACAGAGCTATAGCTATTTAGTGCCATTTCTCACAGTTCTTTGGAGAGGGTGAAGTTATTTGTGGAGTTATTTCAGAAATGGCCCCATCTTAGCTTCAAAAAAAAAAGAAAAAGATAGACATGAAAGGAAGCAAATATGTGCCAGTCATACGTACTTTAGCTTGAAGATAACATTGAGGATTTCTTCCAAATCTTTCTTAGTCTTTATGGCTTCTGATAGTCCAGTGTTAACAATCCTTGATTTCTCTGAAGGAATGATTTTAAATTAATACTTGGGCCAATGGAAAACATGTTTATCCTTAGTGTCATTATTAACACTTCTGGAGGAATGATCTGTTTGTCCCCTTAGTTGTACCAAGCTTGGGTGAACTGGAGTTAACTGGTAGTGGTTTGCATGGGGTTTGGCAGCTCTTGCCCGTGGCTGATGTAGCTGCTGATGACCATTTATTTACTGCTGTGACATGGAGCTGAGATTGCGTCGCTTCCCTCCTCGCTTCCAGCCTGCTTCATTTCAAGGCACTTGTTCCTCAGGACGTGGCGGGGTGCAAACTCCCCTCTTAGAATTTTCTGATTTTTAAATGGATCTCTGGTTCAATTTCCATAGGGAGATGAACAAAACGTTAAACAAATTCTTAGATAGCACACAGACACCATAAAGCACACTGTTCATACCAGTCCTGTTGTTCCTATAGCACACAGACATCATAAAGCACACTGTTCATACCAGTCCTGTTTCAGCATCAAGGTCTGAGAAGGCTTGACAGGTGGAGTTTCAACTAAGTTAGATGGCTTTTTCACTAAATTTCTTGGCTTGATAGGCAGAGTTTCAGCTAAGTTAGATGGCTTTTTCACTAAATTTCTCTGCAAGTGACAAAGAAGTCTTCTCCAGCAGTCATAAATCGTTGATTTACCAGGAATTTGGTTTTGTTTACAGTCTTCTCCAGCAGTCATAAATCCTTGATTTACCAGGAATTTGGTTTTGTTTACAAGTGACTATAGTAAGTGAAATCAAGTGGTTTGTTATATCATAAGAAACATGGGTCACAGGATGGTAATGGCTTCCTGAACTGGGTGGAGAACTGCTCACATATTTTAATATCAGTGGAAGCCCTCAACACATTTCACAGCTTCCTGAACTGTGTGGAGAACTGCTCTGCCAAGCCTGCAGATAATATCAGTGGAAGCCCTCAACACATTTCAGAATATTCCTCTCTTTTTATTCCATTACTTCATTTTTCTCTCTGATTTTAACATTATTATTCCCTGCATTCCTGCTGTCTTTACCGTGGAAGGGCTTTTGAGTCTCACTCCTCTCCATAGAGCTCCATTCACACTGGTAAAATCAGGAATGTGGACTCTGCTTCATTCTTCAGGACTGTGAACAGCCAGGACTAATCCCCCTGTAAACAATAAAATTAAACAACTTAGAATAAGAAGGAAAGATGGTGTTGGTGCAACTAAACAGGCAGATCAGAAGTTTCCAGAATTAGGACCTGGGTTCATCTTGCAGCCATAGTTGAATCTTTGTTACTACAAACACAAATGGGTGGTCACACCCCCATGAAGAACTAGAAGAGCAAGCCCTTCTCCAGGACTGGAGGAGAGGTGTGAGTTTGGCACATTTTTGAAAAAAACATTAAAGAATATCTCTGTAGTGACACCCCAGAGAGCTTCCAAAGAGCAGGATGACTCTCACACTGAGATATGCGTTCATGTGAAATATTTAAGTCACCATTGGGATTTTTTTTTAAATAATAGCTCATAAGATTAAGCTACCTAACTGGCTGAGAAGGCAAGGAGATGCCTTCTAAATTTACTTCAGAAGACAGTCTTACGAATGTTTCATAGTAGGTTAAGAAGACTGCATTTCATCTCACCTCTAAGTTATATCTGCTTGGTTTAAATGAGAAAAAGCCAATTTTTACTCCTGCTATCACTACAGTTATGGTTACAGGAGAGTAAGATGAATTTTATTTCATCTTGCACATCGGCACGTGTCAGGGGATGCAGGAGTGGAGTCTGTGGTGATACAAGACATGGAGTTGTTTTTTTACATTCCAGGGTGCTTGCATTGGAAGTTTAAAAATTCAATTGACTTAAACTGGGTGAATCAGATGCACAAAGAATGGGAGGCCCCTCTGACTTGTTTTACATGTGGTCTTCAGATGATAATCACATACTGATGAAAAATGTCATGAGTTGTTCTTAAAATACTTCTGCAGAATGGCCGTTCTGACTTTGATATCCTTCCTTTCCCAAAGGTCCAGTAGTTTGTAGCTCAAAAGCCTTGTATCCAAAAGCCAAGAAAGACAAGATTGTGCCACTTAACTTTCAGGTTTTACTGGAAACTGGGGTTTTTTCACCAAATCCATACCAAGTAGATCAATTTAAATAATGTCGCTGTTCATGAGAACAAGTGCCTTTTGTCCCAGCTGTATGCTTATATTTAAGTGCTACACGTCACCTTTTCCTAAGCCTTTTCTGAACTGCTAAAATAACAAAACACAAGAACTGTTCATTTCTCTTACCCAGTGGCAGCATTTTAATGGTCTGTCAACCTCAAGAAAAGAATTGTTGTCAGGTAAAGCCTACAGATGACTTAGGTAGTGATCACCCATATTTGCTCTAAAGATTTTGTGTATGTTGCTGCTGACCTGAAATAAATTCCCTGGTGTTTTTCATGGAGGATGCGTGAAAGAAGGGAAGGCAGAGGAGAAGAAGGAGAAGGTATTATAGAAATAAAAGACTTTATCAAGGCTCTGTATCAAAATACATGAAGGGAGATGCATTCTTCCGGTGGCTATTTTTGATTTGTTAAATTAAGTCACTTGACCTCTGTTTGGTCACTTGGCAGAGACCAAATATATTCATGAAATGATGGCTCCTCTGGGCGAATGATTTACAAGCTTCCTTCCTTTCTCTCACCACCCTTCTTGATAGAGGAAGGATTCACAGCATTTAAATAATACCAGTTGCTTAGACTTAATGTTTAAATGTTTCAGTTAGTGAATGCAGAAAACAATCATGTGAGAGTGCTATAGAACATGCGTATGTGAAACTTGGGAACTTCATCAAGTTAATATAGTTAATAATTCTTACACTTTTTTTTATCTTTGTGAGAATGAGATGGGTTATCTTTCAATCCAGTTTAGTAAAATCAATCATTCATGAACTACCTTTTGCCTCTGCAGATTCTTCACACCACTGTTGACCATTTTAGGTGCCTTCAGTATTTTCTTTTGCAAATGTTTCTCCACTTCTTGCCTTGTTTTACCTACTTTTTAATGGTTTGCTGACATCTCAGAATTAAGGCTCACGTTACTCCTAACAAATGTGAGGTTCAGTCTAAGATGACGATCTTCCCACTCCCTCCAAAGAAAGTGTTATTTAAAAACCCAACAGGCCTTAGGTATATCCTCTTCTCAAGTTCCTAAAATTCCTGTTTTCAGGACCTGCATTTTATTTGGCCCTACAAATCCTCTTCTCAAGTTCCTAGAATTCCTGTTTTCAGGACCTGCATTTTATTTAACCAGGCAAAATGTAGAACTTTATGTTAAAATTATGTAGAAAATCTACTCATCTGTAATATTAAGGCTGAAGCAAAATTTACTAAAGATCCTAAGAAAAATGTTTTTCCTAGGGAAAAAGTCACTAAATCTTGCCATTCTGTCTGTACAAAATGAATATTCTGAAAGTGTTTTGTTCTCTTACCTACTCTGATTTTTTTAGTCATTCGCCAAACAGATCTAGAAAGTAATATGCTTGCCTGAAATTATTTCTGTTGAGATGGTCAACACAGGGCACTTCTGACTCAACAAATGGTGATTCAGAAAATGATTCAGTGGCTCCTTACCTGCATTGAGTCAGTGTTCTAGTAAGCTGGAAAACTTTCCTGTAATAGTCTTTCTGTTTCTTACGTCTCTGTGGTCTCCAGAAGCACTTAGACATGGCCTATAGATAGAAAATTACTAAGACGTCACCCTTGTCCATTTGTCTTTAGTAAGTGGATCATTATCCACAGATCCAAAAGCAACACTAAGCTTTGTTACGTCCTCCAAAAAAAGAAGCCTTCAGGTGCTTTGCACTCTTCCATAATTCTTTTTCTTAACCTAATGCCGACATCTACCAGGCTGATTGCAGACCAGAACAGAAGGCAACAAAACCAAACAGTATTTCAAGATTCCTTGAGTCTTGTGACAACTTCCCACCAAATAGTCTTCCATTTATTTATCTTTTAAAACGCCTTTGGCGCCACTGAGCTGGTGCACCCCAAAAGTACTGAATTGCGCTGAGATATTTTCCCCACCTGAAGACAGTATAAACTGCTTTCTCATGTTTTGACTCTTCTCCTGCAAGCTGAAGTGTCTGAAGCAGTATTTTGAATGGATATAAGAGCATAAGGCCACCCGAACGAAACCTGCGCTCACAGAAACTCAAGACAGCAGAAGCCTGAATGAGAGTTCCTGAGGAGTGGAATAGGGAAGGACCGTTACATAGAAGCATTTTGTGGAAAGAATTTTCCAGACATAGGCATGACTTTTTGATGTAAGACATAAATGAGTCGCAGGTCAAAGATAATGCTTAAGTTGAGGGCTTAAGGTATGGGTAGAGCAGCTCTGTCATCCATGCTGATAGAGCAGGAAGCTTTCAAGAAGGGCTTAAACACCAAAGTCCTCAAAAATACAAGACTAAACAAAGCCCTGGTATTACTGCTGGTCCCAGCCTGGATTGCATCAGTTTTGACATGCAGGATGGCTGTCTCCAGTCAACTCAGACATCCATTAGTCTTTCGGTATCCCGAATGGTACTTCACAGGAACAGCCCTTGTTGTCTCTGCATCTAGTAATGAGGATTTTAGCTAGTAGAGGTCTGAAGGCGGGTGCTGCTCTGCAAAAATGCAAGTTACTTGCTATTCAAAGCAGGAGAGCTACTATGGGACTAACTTATAGATCCAAACAGAAACGATTTTTGCTCTGGGCTGCTCAGTATGACCTTCAACCCATTGAAGAAATCTATTCCTCCTATCCTGGCTTATTTATTATTTGTGAAACATTCATGACTTCAAGTTACAGTTAAGATTAGTTTAGCTGCCTGTCATTTTTCAGTTCAAGGTCGGATTATTTCCTTGCATCCAACAGCGTGAATCTTCTTGAAAAGGTGCGTTTCCCCTTCTTCCTCTAGGAAAAAATACATAAAACTTGTGGTCTGGGATATAGCAGACATCCCTTGTGACTCCTTTCTAGTATGTTTGTTGTATTGTCTTTTTGTGAAAATAGTTCTGTTATGTCTTTTAAAAGGACAAGGAAGATTAAGATAAAGATGCAATACATTCCAGACAAGTGCAGATGTTGTACCAACCAAAGCATAACTCTTCACCAGAAATGGGATTAGACTTCAATTTCTATCGGTTTGGCTGCACCATCCTCTCTTTGCAACCGCTGTTTCTGGAAGGGTGAAACTTTGCGAGCTTGTGGTCCTGAGGGCACTCTGCTACCGGAGTAGGACAACACTTTTCTACAAGACGCTGAGACTTCTTGTAGCATTTGAGACCCAGCTCTCTAAACAGATATCAAATTGCCATAATATCTCCTATAAATTAAGTAAATTAGCACCATATAGCTTTATTAAAGCCTACTTTTTAGCAGTGTGAAGGAACAGCTTTGACAGGCATCATGAGTGTGCCCATATCAGAAGTTTGCAGGACAACCACGTGGGTTTCGGTGCCACCTTTTTGGCGCTGCATGCTTAACGTGGTGCTTGGTTTGGTGAAGCAACACACTCTCTTGTATCCCTTTACAGGACAACCACGTGGGTTTCGGTGCCATCTTTTTGGCACTCAGTTTGGTGAAGCAACACACTCTCTTGTATCCACACAAAACTTTCGGCAGAGAGACCCTCTGGCTGGTCACTTGCTGTAATCATTGCAGGCAAATCCGTAAAAGATTTTACATATCAAGATGATAGAGTTAGGAAAAAACCAATTTGACCACGTGGATTCTTGACAGTCATGCACTGGTGGGAAATACAAGCTTGGAGGTTCTCTCCATTAGCCAAGGGACTTTGCCATCAAGCAAGTTTCTGGCTTTTCAGCTGAGATGAAAGTTGGAAAACCAGAGTGGACCTTCATAAAAGTGAGAGAAATCACACTCCACATGTTGAATGTTGTGTATCTCCCTTGGTATCCATGTGAAAACCCAACTAGAGAATCTGGGGGCCTTGGGAAGGCAGATGGCCTACGACCTTCTTGGTTGCTGTTTCTTCCTACCTCATCTACAGTACACAGACTCTTGCAGATCTGAAAATCATCATGTCTCATCTTCACTAACTGTGCCAAAACTCTAACCTATCTTTACTTAATCTTTTTCTTGGCTCCTGGTCTTGTCGTGTATTCCATCTCTCTCTTTTCCAGTGCTACAGTTGCTTCCTCTTGACCTGATCCATCATCCATTCTCTGACCCCAGGTACCAATGTCCAGCCTTGAGGTCTAAGATCCTGTCCTCACCCCTTCTCTCTGACACACTCTGTATCCTGATTTGTGATTGAATTGCCTTAAGATCTCCTCTATCATTGTGATCACTGTATCACTCCTAAGATCACTTGTGACTGCTTCCTGAGCAGATATGTGAAATATTTGGGAATTTTGGGGTAGACAGTACTATTTTATTTTCACCTGACTGTAACTTTTCACCTGGTTGTATCTTCCAAAAACACAGCTGTGCAATTGAGTGAAATACTACAGCTTTAAGGTCTATACGTAGACTTTTTATGTGCCTTGATGCTGATGGGAGCTGAGGGTGCTTATCTTTGCAGGACTGGGTCTCTCAACTAAAAGTGCTTCTGGGGAAGGGTCTTTCCTCAGTTCTGTGCATTCTGAACTTTGCAAAGGGGCTGTGTGGGCTGGCGTGGTGTGTAAGGTTTGCTGTACTCTTGCTGGTGGGCCTAACTTTGAAAAATACAACTTTTTTTTTATTTCCCTAGGGCCGATGGGAGAGTCAGCAAGATGTATCCCAAGGTGTCACAAATTCCAGTAGAGGCATCAGTCCATCTCGTACCTCTCTGCCAGGCTCTGGGCAGCAAAACCACTCTCCTGATACAGGTAAGAGCTTTCCTAAAGCTAAGACCAGTTAAATAAGATAAAACGGCAGTATGAGTAGGGAGAGTTGAATGTTCTTCTTTTTCATAACTTGTGTCTTCTCATCTTCTATTTCTAGGGAGTTTTGTAATTGTTAAAATTGTGAGCTGTATGGACATCCTTTTTCAATTTTGCTTCTTGGGTTGTTTTTTTTTATCCTGCTTTGGCAACTTATAAAGCATTTTATGCTTCAAATTGCAAACAACCTTTTTCATACCATGTGATGAAAAACATTTTCTGTATACTGGGGGCAGAGATTTAAGACCTAGCTAAATTCCCACGTCCCTTTCAAAGGAGGAACAAGCACTCAGTGCTTCCCTTTGGATGGTGCTTTGGCCACTGGAAGATGTCATCTTAGACGAAAATGATAACAATTTTGTAAATTTTTTTTAGGGGGCTTGGAGGTTGATTTGATTCTTTTTCCTTTTCCCAAAGCGTAATTATTTTGATTTTTCTGTCATTCCAACAGGGATTGGTAGCCTTGCTGCTTCCTACCTAAACCCTGTCAAGTCCTTTGTGCCTCAGATGCCAAAGCTGCTGAAGTCTCTCTTTCCTGTCAGAGATGAGAAGAAGGGCAGGCAGACCTCTCCTCTTGCACAGCAGGTAAAAAATGAAATCAAATGGGCTAAGAAGTAATATTGGTGAGTGCTGTTAGCCTTGCTGGCAAAGTGCTATTTTATATCTTGTTGCAGTGCAAACTAAGCTTTTAGTCATAGTAAAGCCTCGTGATGCATTTCCCCTCCGTTCTGTCCAGAGATAGTGGAGCTGTTTAAACTTATTGATAACACTCAGCCCACTCGGCTTTTGAAAAGTGCCAAGCGCGCTACCGGCGTGATTTATGGTAATACCACTCGCAGCAACAATAGTAAAATTTATGAAGTGCACTTAGTGTTGTTTGTGTGTTGCCAAGAGGAAAATGTAATTCTATTTTTAATTTGTTATTTCATAGACCGTTCCCTCCCACCCCTCGCCCCAGCTCATGTCACCTTTTACCATCTTCTCCTCTGTACGTTGAACAGTTGCTTTTGTTCATTCTCTTATCTGTTACACGTGTCAGAGAAGCATTTGATTTTCCTTTCTGGGAAATTTGATTTTTCCTTTCCTTGCTGTGCTGCAAAACTCCACCAGCTCCAGATGTGGCTTCTGTGCTGTGAGCAGGAGCCAATGCATGGTCAAACAGACTAGAAAAAGCTACTTTCTTTTAAAGAAAATAGATGAAATACAGAATGCCATTATAAATAATATGATCTGCTTTATTTGAGAAGCTGTAGTTTATTTGTAAAGGAATAGTGCTTTATAGTGTAAGTCTGGAGGATTTAACAAACTGTTACGGAGACAGATCTGGAGCCCCATCTCACTTGTTAAAGTCCATTCTGCAACCATGTCACCTGTTAACTTAGACCTTTCCTCACCTCTTGATGGGCAGATGAATGTTCTAAGGGATATTTTACTCAAAACAAAGCAAAACAAACCCTAAAATGCTTAAGCAACTGGTTTTTGCAATTGGATCCAGACATTCTGTTCTTTTTTTCGGTCCAACGAAACGTTGCTCCTCCAAGAATGTCCCAGAACTACAGGAAGTTGTTTTGTCATTGTAGAAGTACAGTGAAATATTAAATAAATAGACAGAGCAAAAATAAATGCAGTAACACTTAAATATTTTTAGAAGTAACTTATCGCAGACATAGCACAAATAAAAATAAGGCGGGTTTAAAAATATTTTTAGTTTGGCTGTGGTTTTATTCTCGACAAAGTAATAAAAAGAGCAAATTTTACTCCCATATCTTATCTAATTTAATGCTTATACATTTTCATGTGGCCTTTTGCTTGCAACAGCCTCAGTGTTGAGACTGGACTTGTATAAACTTGCTCCTCTATGAGGTTTAGACAATTAAAATTAAGGCAGTGACTTTCTTTAAAGGTATTTGGGTATGGAGAGATGCAAATAGGTGCTCTTTATAATTGCACTGAGAGCCTTTCACAACTTCTTGAATCCTTAGTGAATCAATGAGAGCTGAGATTAGGAGCGGGGCCTAATTTCCTGCCTCTAGTCTAACCACCTGTTCCCACTCCTTCCCACTGTTCAAGATCAGCCTTGTATTCTTTGTTTTTAAACTACAAAGGCATCTATTTAAAGAGATTTTGTGTTGTGGATTACGATGGGAACTCAAGTAATCATGATCGCAACAGTTTTTAATAGGAGAAAAAATTCTGTTTCTCCTTTGTGTATAAACTAATTTATAAATATAATATAAAATAATACATAAATATCCTATAATATAGCTAATATATAATACTGTATCTATTATATAAACAGGAGTGTGTGATGTTTCAATGCTTGGTTGCATTGGAGAGCAACTTCCATTTTTCTGTGCCCGCTGGATCTGTATAATAAAATGAAATCTTAAAATTATTCACTTTAGTTTTGTGATAGAACAAGTCAATTTTATTAAAAATACACCTGACTGGTCTGAGGGGTTTATAGATATTCTTCACAGCTCTATCAGTAAGGAAACAGAGCTTCTTCACTCCTGCAGTGTGTAGAAGAGAGAGCAAAAATTGAAGGAACTGGTACGGAATTAGCTACAGCTGCTTCTGTGCAGCACAAAAAATAAATACCTGTGGGTTTAGCAAGACTGGGTTGAACATTATAAATATCATGTCTCGTAATCTTTCTTCCCATTTCTTTATAATGATGCAAATGCAGGCAGAGGAGTTTAAATGGTGGCGGTGATGAATGGGTATCGTACTGGGAGGATGATGAGGGTCAGGGTTTAACACCTTATCGCCAGCCTGCCAGAGAGGGACAGCAAACTGGTAATTCCTGCATAACTGCAGTAAACTGGGCAATGGGGAGGACACAAAAAATGATATTTCTGAGTCTCAGATAACACAGAACAAATGCATCTTAGTTCTGTGGAAGAATAAAACTTTAATACACGGTGGCAGGGGATGTAAATGAATGTGCAAGGTGAGAGTAGGTGGGAAACTACAGGTGCAGGGTGAAGGCAAAAGGATTTTCCAGCTGTAATTGCAAAGGGATCTGACCCCTAACCAGGAACTGATGGACTTCTGTTGCCATAAACAACAAATTGGGAGAGCGGGATTCAGGGATAGAAATGACAAAGCAAATGGAAAGATGTTCTGGCTAAAAGCAAAGGAGCAGATATTTAATACCAGGGTTTTGATAAAAAGCAAAGTGGATCAGTTTATTAGTTTCTCCTGGTTCATCAAACAGCTACAGTGAAGGAGAATATCTAAAGTTCTTGTCAAGCTCCCTTTTCAGTGCATGTCTGTTACATTATTTGAGAGTACTTAATTATCTAATGTCATTAAAACCCGTTCTGGAAAAATGCTGGTGAACCATCTTGAAGTAGACGGCTGGCCCAGCTGTTGTATTAAATCTCCAATATGTTATAGTTAAATTATCAGGGATAGATGGCTGTAATTCTCTGCCGAAAGCATGAGATCTGTTTGGTTGCGCCTCATAAGCAGGGTCTTCTGGCTAAGTTGATTTTAGTGCTTTTGAGCATCGTTTCCAAGGGAGCAGTACTTAATCTTTTCCCAAGTTTATACCTAAAGTTGAGTCCATCATGACCAAGCAGCTCCCCGAGTAGATGCTTTACCACATCTCTGATTTTGCACCAGCAAACAGGAGATGGAGTTCTCATCACTCGTACTGAAAATAACCTTTATTTTTTATTTTATTTTATTTTAGCAGCTTCTTATTTCAATCACACGCCGTTCCTTAGGTCGGCATCAACCTTAAAGTAAAGGAGCACATACAGAAGTTACCTGAACAAAATGCTGGTTTTGTTTGAAGCCAGTGGTTGCCCGAAGTTCCAAAAATGCAGAGACATTCCAGTCAAGGTGGCAGCTAACAAAATTGCTGTCTTTGACCTTCTGAGGCAAGTTTAGTAACTAATCTGGAGAATAATGAACCGCAATTAATGAAATCTGCTCTCGTATTCAAGTGTGTTTCTCAGACAGCACATAAAATAATTGAAAGAACTTCCTGCTCTCTAATTAGTTAGATTGAATTAATTTGGCATAATAGGATTCTTTATGTAACTAGCAGAACGGCTTCCGATGAAGCTGTTTATGTACCTAAAAGATTGGTTTCTGATGAAGCTGTTTATATACTTTTAAGTTAGAAAATGCCTATTTTCTCCATTATCTGATGCCTTTACATGAATTGCTAGTAGTCTGTAAATAAAAAAAAAAACACAACAATTTGAACATTTTTGGACTGCTGGAATTGCTCTTTTATTCTCCTAGTCTATTCTTTAAAAAGCTTATTACAGTGTGGTAAGATTTAGAGCCTCACCAAACCTTCATGCTGATGGGGAAAAGTTTAAAATACTTGGGTGAAATATGCAGGTGGAAGGAGAATCAGAGTTTCATCTCTCTGCGCTTAATTATATTATGTACGTGCTCTTGAAGCTTGTCTTTTTTTTTTTATTGAGATGCTGGGGCTTTAATAGTGTGCACCGAGCAGAATTACTGCTCTTTACCTTATGACCCTGTTGATCTCCAGGAACTGCTCGTGTATAATTACATTTGGGGGCATCGTTGGGTGCCGCTATTAAAAATGTACATATTAAATTTCAGTTTCTGTTTTTTTGACATTGCTGTGGCAGCAGCACATCCCTCTGACCAGCGTGCATTTGGTGTGGGTGCATTTTGGTCACCTTCATACTGGAGAACCTTGTTGGATGCTCAGATGTCTTTTTGTTCGCACTGGGCTTAAGTGAGAGATCTTGAGTTCAAAATTGGAATTTCCATAGGGCGATGTAATTATTTTCTGGTTTGTGGTATAGAAATGCAGAGATGTGACACACGGAGAGGGCAGCTCTCAATTTTTTTTCTCTTTCACCTTCTGATGCAGACGTAGTAATTAATCCTAAAAACTAATGAAATGCGGTTAATGAAAAGCTATCTAAATAGACAAAAGCCTTTTTCTGGCAGCGCACTGAAAAATAACAGTTTCGCGGATGTGCGTGGTGCATAGTGTAATTGCTAGAGCTGACATTCTTTAATCAAATGTAAATAATGTGGCCTCGGAGAACCTTCTTTTACAATCTCGAAGGCTTTTTTCGGAGTTTCAAATCAAGACTCGTTTGGGTGCTATAATCAGCGTAGCTCAACAGATCCTCTCTGGCCAGCTGAGCTCATATGTGTCCGGTTCTTGTGATGGAGTTGTTACTGTTTTGATTCCTTTCTGAGTTCAGTTTTTTGCTATCATCCTCGTACAAATAGTTTTTAATGAGAATGAGGATGGAAAACTGGCTTTTCAAGTTCTTAGAGAAAACCGCTGAAACTTCTTTATGAACTAACTTGAAAATGGTTATGAATTACCCTCTTAATCTGCCCGGACCTAGGAATGAAGTAATTGAACGGCGTAGAAATCGGTATGGTTAATTTTGCATAAAGTATATTAGAAAAGTGGAATTAAAAAGTATTATTACAGGCTGAAATGTTCCACATATAGAAGGTGAAATAAGAGGCATTTTGTTTGGGTTAATATTTGAACGCACGGTGTTTTTAGAGGAGAAAACACACACACCCCAAAAAAAACAACAAACAAACTTGTACTGGGTTTCAGATCTCCTTTCGGAATGCAGGAGATTTTTTATTTGAATGATTAATGACTTTTAAATTATTTTAGAATTGAGGGCAGAGAAGAATGTTGTTGGAGGGACCTTTTTAAAATGGATTCAACTTTTTGGGCTGTGTACAAGAGGCTCAGAATTCTTACTGTGTACTTTTCTTGTGGAAGTATTTTATCCCGACTGGTCAAAACTGATGATTTAAATATGCATTTAATGAAGCCACTGTTGTGCCCTGCTGCAGAAGTTGCCAGTAGCTGCTTTCAGATGGTGATGTGAAGATAACACTGTCGGTGTGACAGTCCTTGGGCTCTGTCACTCCTGTCTGGATGGTCATGCAGTGGTGGATGTTTTCTGATAATGCCCTTTTAGGGTTGCACCAGCAATAGCCTTGGCTGGACCATTTCTGGAGCTTGGAGGATGATTTTTGTACGCGCTGGCCCGGTCTGTTCTGTTAAATGCTGCCAAACTTCTGTGTCTTGGGTGTTAACGTTGAAGGATTTTCATCCAGTGAGATGAAATCCAAAAGCTTTGTACTGAAGTCATCAATCACCGCCGTCAGAGGCATTTCTCAAAGCGTTTAATGACATAGAAATAGCAAATGTGTTTTTCTGAGCTTATTGAAGAGCTTGTCATTCTAGATATGTAATACATGGTATGAAAAAGAGCTCATTTAGGATTTTGATGCCTCTGTAAAGTGGGTGAGAGACACATTTGCTTTTCCTGTTCAAGCTCAGGTTGGTCTCCAGATTACGCTAATCACCAGTAACTACATGGCTTTGGGTCACCTCAAAGTGTGTGCAAAACAACCTCTCGTCTGGCCAGAAAATAGGCACTCTTAGAAATCCTTATAAACTCACTGCACAGAGCAGCAGCTCTTCGGAAAAAGACAATTTTTGTTCTACAAAGATTCAAAGATGCTTTAAAGGCAATCGCTTTCATGTTCTCTCTTAACTCTGTATTTTGTCAGCTTGCTTGAAGAAATTGTGCCAAAATTTATCACTGTAAAAGGGTCATGTTTTGCCATTGGGTAAATATATATGTCTAGTTTAGCAGCCGCTATCTACAAATGCTTAATGACAGAATTTGGCTCTCAATTCAGAAATATTTTTCATCCAGTAAATGTCTTCACAGATAGTCAAACACATTGTTTTCAGTATTCTTTCCCCCCCCCAAGTAACTTGACTACATTTCATAACAAAGCTTTGTTTTAGTACCCTTGCTGCCCCAGCGAGGGTGTTTCTGCCCATCTGTTTCTTGTCAACACCAAACTTGGGCAAGTGCCACTTCTCATAATTGCTTTTTTTTTCTCCTCCATGTTTTTCTAAACACTGCTTGGCAAAGTTATTGTGGTTTTGAGATTCGTCATCCTTTCAGGAGAAGGACTTGATGAGGAATGATTAAAGTGTAACCGTTCTCTTTCTTTTGCTATTTGATATCAACTGGATTTTTAGATTTCATGGATTTACAGGCTGCAAGACTGAAGGGTTTTGAGAGATAAAAAACCCAAACACTTTCCTCTGTTTATTTCTTTTAAAGGGAGAAAAGGGAATCAAGGGGAGTGAGAAATATCTTTAAATACTTCTTCGTATTCCAATTCTGAGTGCTTATCTGTGGATAATAATGCTAGACCTCAGAGCGCTTCCCGGAGATGGCCCATAGACTGGGAGGAAATGGGGCAAAAAAGATCAAATCGTGTTATGATGCCAATGTGAGAGCCTGGAGCTGGCTTTAGGTCCTGAGACAAGGTCTGCTGAAAAAGGCTGTTTATCCTGCAATATCAGATCACAAACAGTAGTGTGGAAGCAACAAGGATAGTGCTTTTCCTTTGCACAACCTTTTCGAGATGCCAAAAGGCAGTGCTTTGGACCGTGGAGATATTTAACCAGGATAATTTGAATTCAAGAGCCTTGGCTTCTCACTGAGGTTCAGCTGCACCTCTGTGAAAGGTTTAAAGGGCTATGTAAGTGCTTGCCTAGGGATTAGCCCAAATGCATTGTGACCACAGATATTTTCTTCATTTAAAGGTGATATTTAATAGCTTGGCTTTGCACTCCCAAGGTGGACCAACCCATGGTTCAGAGGTGGTTGAAGAGGAGAGAATAAGTGTTCTGCCAAATACTCTGCTCCCTTTAACACCGTGATAAGCTTCCATTAAACTTAAAATTTGCAGGGTTTTCTCATAAGAAAGTGAATCCCTTTCCAATGTAGTCTTTGTTGAAGGGAAATGCTTGGCTGTTATGACAACCAAGTTGTCCTTGCGCATCTGAGTTAATACTTAGGATGAGTCAGAGTACTTGAGCATCTCATTGCTCTGAGCTATCTCTGGACTCGGTCATGAGTCAGTACCACAGTTGTTTTCAGGTTAATACTTTTGCCTTAGAAGTTTGCCACTTTATTCCAAAGGAAACTGCAGTTCTGGAGTACGAGGTGTCTGAAAACCACTGGATCACGAGCCCTAAAGCTGTGTTTATTTTTAGGCTCCATTGGTTTGTTCTGATTCAGGTCACCATCTGCCTCCTGGAGCCCCAGAGCACGTCCCAGTAAGGATCTCAAAATACTAAAACCTTGCACACCCAAAATAGAGCCAGTTTGCTCTGAACCCCACTTCAGCTATGTATTTTCAATTAGCAGGTTTAATGGCAAGCAAACCCCTCCTCCCCTGCTTTCTTTTATTGAAATGAAGCTTCAGTGTCTTACAAGACATTATTTTGATCCACTGTGAACCTGTTGGAATTTTTGTCCATTTCTTGTCTTTCTATATTTTACCTTGGACAACTGTGCTTTTATTCAATGCCTGGCAATCTCTGTGTAAATAGCTGCTGGTTTCTCCCATGTTTGTTTTTTTTTGGGGACAGAATTAGTCGTATTCCTTCTTTACTGTAGGTAGAAGGGGTGCAAGAGGAGAGTACCTTACTCTTCAGCTGGGAAGTTTCAGTTCTTTAAACAAATTGTTGAATTTTGGCAACAGCTCAGGGATGAGCACTGCCTGCACATTTCTACAGGAGTTCTCAAGTCCATTGAAGGGAAAAAAAAGAAAAAAGAAAAAACCAGGCTGTTCCCAAATTGTATAATATGTCACCTTTAAAGAGCTCTTTCCCTGAAAGTATGAACCTGCACTTGCAGTATGTTATTTAACAGTGCTAAAGAGAGATGTTTCTGCCTTTTTCTGCTTTCTCCTTTTCTTCCTTCTTCCTTTTCCCAAGGTTCTCCATTGAACTGGTGGTCCCTTCCCGTCCTGTGTCAGCAGTGTGTGACAGTCCAAGTTGACAGCTTTGCCTAAGATTTATAGTCGAGTGTCACAATTTGCTGTTAACAGTCTTAGGACAGTAATTATTTCAAATCTTTAACATAAAAACTTGAATACAGAGCAGGTGAGGGACATCTATTGTCCGTGCCTTCATATCAAGCCCCATGCTGTAACAGAGAAGATGCTGTTGAAGCACAAAAGTGGTTCTTCTGGCACAGGACCAGTCTGTTATGATTAGCAAATGGCCCGTGTAGTCCTCACTCTACCAGGCAGTGGGGATGCCCTCTTCGAAAAGAGGATGCCCAGATCTTGTTTCTGGCTTCCTTTTTGAGTTTTTGAGTCCTTGACCATCTGTATAAAAGAAAATCTTGTACACTGTGGGTTTGTACCTGCAGCTGCTTATGTGTTAAAATTCAGGGATGCCTTGGTTAAGGTTTATACCCCTTCAAGAGCTTGTCATCAGACTGCAATAAAATAGCAATGCTCTGTCCTTTCGTGGCAAAGGTTTGTTTGCGATTCTTACCCCTTCACAGCATGTCATCAGAATGCAATAAAATAGCAATGCTCTGTCCTTTTGTGGCAAAGGTTTGTTTGCGGTTCCAAAATTTCAAATGTTTTACTATTTACCAGTTTGACAACATTTAATCTTTTAAGTCAACGATGCCATGTGTAGGTTTTTTTTGTTTTTTTTTTCATTCCTGCAGGCCGTCCCACGATACCCCTTCAAGAGCTTGTCATCAGACTGCAATAAAATAGCAATGCTCTGTCCTTTCGTGGCAAAGGTTTGTTTGCGATTCCAAAATTTCAAATGTAAGTTTTACTATTTACCAGTTTGACGATATTTAATCCTTTAAGTCAACAATGCTCTGTATAGGTTGATTGGTTTTTTTTTCATTCCTGCAGGCCGTCCCACGAATTATGGTCCAGTCTGCTGTTATTGATGCCACTGCTGCCAAGATAAAACAGGTAGGAACATCCCAGGATGTGGTGATGCAATTTCCATAACCACGTGCCTGGAAAGCAGAGGTGGCAAAAGCAGCTGCTGGGTTTGCTGCTGAAAACCTGTCGCTTCACTGTGAGACAACTAAGTGCAGTGTGTGGTGCTGGGTTTTCTTAGGTCCTGGTAAAATCTCCCCTTTTATCACTGCTTTACACTTTTATATTTAAAAGCCCAGTTAATCATATGATTGCATTAGCAGTAAACTAGCTAAAATTTAGCTGTTTTGCTGCTTTAAAAGGCAAATTGCTGGGCTCTGATGCTTTCTATAAACAGAACTTCTCTGTTACTCTGAGTGTTGAGCTTAATTCTCAATTTTACATTTCAAGCCAATTCATTATATCGGCGTGGAAAAAAAAAAGGCTCTTGCTAAGCTGGAGAGAAAATAGACCCTTATGATCTCCCACAGTTCAGCAGAACTTGAGCCTTATGAATAGCAAATCAACTTTCTCCCACTGTGCCTTTATTGTCTTAGCAAAATGTGTGTTATCTGAACGCTTAAAACAGAAAAATCCAAAGAAAGAGCAGAGCTCCAGAGTACACGTGTGCACCGTCCTCTCCATAGAAAAGCTAAAAATACGTTTTTAATCTGCAGGAATATTTCAAAAAAAAGTTTTCTCTATTACAATTCACTTAGCAATAGCAAGCTGGCCTTTGGTTCTGAAATTCCTGTAATTCAATCAAATCCCACTCTCTTCAAACGCCGCTTACATCTCCAGTGGGAAAGGCACTTCAGAATAAGGTGAAAATCCTGTAGTTTGGGACACTTAACCACTAGATGGGATAAACCACAACATTTTGAAGACTAAACAAAAATGTACACCTGAGAGTTAAGCCAGGATATGTACAAATCTGCTGTTCTCCAACCACTGGGTTTTTTCCTCCCCTTCATATTAGCAGCCTCCTCCCTCCCTCCCAAAGAGATTTAGAGACATCCTAATCTTTTAGAGTACATGTGCTGGCAAAAGATATTGATCTATCAGATTTAGTAAACTTTACAGCCAAGAAATACATCACTAAAATGGGCTGTTAATCTCAGGAGGTGCAGTTAATTTCATACTCTGAGAGTGTGTGGTGCTGGCGGCATTGAGGTGGGAATGGCATTTGGAAACAGGGACATAAATGACAGTTTAGGTGGAGAGCCGTGATTTATCAATCCTGAGAGTTAAGCCAAATAACTGAGAGAGACTTATAGATCATGGCTGTTTCACATTTCATATAAATCCTGCTATTCAAACAGCAAATGACCATTCCTGTAATATAAATAATTTTTCAGTAAATATTGGGGAACGTATTTCTTTTAGTCGACGCTTTTCTTATTAATGGAAGAAATGAGCTGACAAGCCTACCAGGTTTGCAAAGCTGACTTCAGATCAGCTCACATCTTCTGGAGATGGCAGCCACACAGGGATTTAGACAAGCTGGAGGCCTTAGTACTGCCCAGAAGCCTCCTATCTATCCTTTTAGCTCAGATATTTTGGATAACAGAGCTCCACGGCCCCTGTCCTCTTCTGTTTCAGATTCATCAAGAGGGAGTAGGGAAGCAGCCATTCGAAACTGTGGTGCAGACGCCTGAGGTGGACAAGAGTCCAGAAAAGCCCCCCAAAGTGCCTTTGCAGCAGCCCACAGGAGACACCCAGGCGCAGGACTCCCAGGAGGGACCTCCAAGTCCTCTGAGCGAAGCCTCCAGCGGGTACTTCTCTCACAGTGTCTCCACAGCCACCCTCTCTGAAGCCCTTGCAGCGGGAAGTGATGCTGTGGCTCAAGCAGGAGGCCAGACGCCTGCAGCGAGTGACCTCCCAGCTCCTGCTGGGGCTCAGGTCTCTTCTTCTGACTTGCCAGGGCACTCGGACAGCTCTTCAGAAAGCTGTCTCGGTACTAAGAGAGAGAACCTGCCCACCTTCAGCCTTCAGAGACCTAAAGACAGCGCTGAAGTGAATGGAAACGATGCTTTGAAATTGAAATCTTGCACGTCTCCCATGACTCCAAGTGAGCAGGCCTCTGTGGCCACCGATGCAAAACCCTTTCTTTCTACCTCCACTCCAAAGAAGGAGTCGTCACCCACGCAATCGACGGAGTCAGCAGGGCTGGCTAGGAAAAAAGAAATGGCTTCTGGAGCTTCGGAACTGGGGTTTCCCAAACCACAGATCCATCCTGACCAGTTGTCCCAGCCCGGCGTCCCAGCCTCCCCTTTCAAAATCCAGAAAGTCAAGACATCAGAGCTGAAGTCCTTCACAAGCATGTTGGGGACAGATCCCCCGTGTTCTCTCAACACAGAAGAGCAGCAGGAAGGAGAGAAGAGCATGTCTGCTGCCCGTGGACTGAACCATAATGGGTCAGAGCTGGCAGAAGAAAAGCTGGAGGTGAATTCTGACTCCGAAGATGCCAATGAAATTCCCGAGTGGCTGAAAGAGGGAGAATACGTCACAGTTGGCGCAAATAAGACTGGCACCGTTAGATACATCGGGCCCACAGACTTCCAAGAGGGAACGTGGGTTGGTGTGGAACTGGATTTACCTTCAGGTAACGTAAGATCTAGTCTGGGTGTAAATCAGACGGCACATCAGAGTTTGCAGTGCTCGTTTGAATGTCATTTTTGATGAGGGGGGGCTCATTAGCCATTACTGGGTGCGTTTTGAGAAGGGGAATATAAAAGCTCCTTCCCTGTACTCGGCACTGGTGAGGCCCCACCTCGAGTACTGTGTCCAGTTTTGGGCCCCCTACCATAAAAAAGACATTGAGGTGCTGGAGCGGGTCCAGAGAAGGGCAACAAAGATGGTGAGGGGTCTGGAGAATAAGTCTTATGAGGAGAGGCTGAGGGAGCTGGGGTTATTCAGCCTGGAGAAGAGGAGGCTGAGGGGAGACCTTATTGCTCTCCACAACTCCCTGAAAGGAGGGTGTAGAGAGGTGGGGGTCGTTCTCTTCTCTCAAGTCACAGGCGACAGGACGAGAGGAAATGGCCTCAAGTTGCTCCAGGGGAGGTTCAGGCTGGATATTAGGAAAAATTTTTTCACTGAAAGGGTCATCAGCCATTGGAATGGGCTGCCCAGGGAGGTGGTTGAGGCCCCATCCCTGGAGATGTTCAAAAGACAGGTTGATGTAGTGCTGGGAGGTATGGTTTAGTGATGGTGATGCTTCTTGTTTGTTGTGCGGGTGTCTATTTTTGTCAGTTGGGTTGACGGTTGGACAAGATGATCTTTGAGGTCCCTTCCAACCTAGAAGATTCTGTGATTCTGTGATCTTTTTCCAGTCTGCCTTTGTCGACCTGGTCTCACTGACCTCTGATGGAATTGTCTCCCTTTTCAGTTATTTTCTTGGCTTCTTACAATGGAGGTGGTGCCCTTGTTGAAACTCATTCCATTGGCATTGGCCCAGTGATCCAATCTATCTAGATCCTCTTGCAAAACTTCCCTATCCTCCTGGGAGTCAACACTCCTGCTTAACTTGGTGTCATCTGCAAACTTGCTGATGTTACACCTTATGTCCATATCGAGCTCTCTCCTCCCTGGTGTTCACCTTCACGGTGTATTGACAGGGACCACTCATCTTCCATCCCAGAATGTTCTTCTTCCAGTGTCCTCCCAGTAGCACCACCGATGCACTCGATAAAAGCCAGTTTTGCCCATTGTCTTTTCTTTCTCTTCTGGTTCAAGGTAAGAACGACGGGTCCATCGGAGGGAAGCAGTATTTCAGGTGCAACCCGGGCTACGGTTTGCTGGTGAAACCGGGCAGAGTCAAGAAGGCCACGGGGCCGGCGAGACGGCGAAGCACCGGGCTGAGGCTACAAGGAGGAGCCACCACCGAGAACAGGAGGAGCGGCAACTTCTCCGGCTCAACCTCCAACCTGGCATCGCTCACGGCCCTGGCGAAATCAGAAGGAGGATCCACGCTACGACCAGAGAAGAGCCAGAGCCAGAAGAACGTGGAGAACAGGAAATCCTGGGCAAACTGAGATGGCCCTTTCCCCAGCAAACGCCGCCCAAGAGATCCAGGGGAGAGCAAGGTTCTTCTGCCTTCGGGAGGCTGAACCGACCACAGGAAGGTCTCGTATGTGGCCAACACTAATGAAGGGGGTTTCTTCTCTGCTTTGGGTGATTGACATGTTAATTCCTTGCCTTGTCACGGTGCTGGAGCTGTGTCCTTCATTTCCTGTTACAAGTTGGGAGGCGTCAGGGTATGGCTGATGGCAACCAGCAGGTGTGAGCTCTGCTCCCTTCACCTTCCAGAGATGGGAGGGACGTGGAAATTGTTCAAATTATGGCATGGTTTTCCAATAGCTCCAAAATACTACCTGCTCACTGGCAATTCTTGAAAAAAATCCTCCTCAAAAATAACGGTTCTTTTTTAATTTCATAAGAGCTGTGTCCATATCGCGTAGTACATGGTGAAAGGGCAAGGTTATAACAATTCCAGACAGGTAGAGAGGCAAACGTAAAACTTCATTTTGAATCAAAGTACCCCCAAAACCCTTTATTTAAAAATAAATGGGACCAGTGCCTGTTTTGATTACTGTCCTGTTGTCCCTCTCTCCTATGGAAATCAGCACAATCTTTCCAGCTGATTTGTTGGGAACAGCAGAGGGCCCATGACCCGCTCTGGGATAATTTTGACCCTTTTTTTTTTTCAGGAAAGAGGGGAATTGAGCGAATTTGCTGTCTGTAATGTGTTTAACGTGCCCTCTCACCATGGCAGGTTCCCTTCTCTCGCTTGCCCCGAAGTGACAGGACCTTCTTTCTGTCCTTTGAGCCAAGGTGGGGTTTGCAGAGAGACCAGCACTTTTGTGCCGCGACGTTCCCCCCCAGCCTTGGGAGATGCTTGGATTTTTTTACCAGCTATGCAAAGCCAAGGGTGGCCGTCCTTGGGACGGGACGAATCCGGTCTATTTATTCTTTATTTATTATTTTAAAAGATGAAATGTTTGCGCTTTACAATCATCCACCACCCGAGGTGGCAGAGAGGAGCTCCCCTCGCGCCCCCATCCAAAGAGGAGGTGCCTCCATCGCCAAAGCAAAACAGCCGAGTTCCTCCCCAAAAACCCCTCTCTCCTTTCAGAGTGGGAGGTTTGGGGCTGGCTTTTAGAAAACTTGATTTTTTTTATTTTTTTTTTTTGGTAACCCTTGCTAGTTTTTAACTGCCCGTGGCACAAATTCTACCTACGTGTGCATGTCCACGTACGCACACCCCCCACTGCTAACAAATCAAAGGCACAAGAGTTTTATATTCTGAGCTGGGGACTGGACAGCTCGAGCCAGAGGCGTTTTTATCTACCTGGGGAATAATATTTGGGATGCTGAATTAATGATTGATCTTTTAATACGTATCTAGTGGCCGCTGCCCATGCTGCAGGTGGGTATCTAAGTGCCTTAGCCGTCTGCTTCAGAGGTCCAAGGGAAAGACACATTGTCATCAAAGGAGAGAGGGATGCTTAGCAGAGGAGATGATTATGCTGATTTACTGTAATTAATATCATTTATGCAGAAGGAATAAAATTAAAATAGAAACTAATCTGTAGCAGCAATAAGTGGGACGGGTTACGAGGCAGCACGCTTAGTACTGCCAGGGACTCGTGTATCCTTTCACCTTTGTGTAACTACTTTCACTGTTTCCTACGTTTTTTTCTTAAACAAATCTTAATATAAAATGTACAGACCAGCTTTTAAAGATATTTTTAGTGTACAGTTTTTCCTCTTTTTCCTTTGCACGAAGCTCCCGTCCATTCAAGCCGAGACGATGGGAGAAATTTAATAATGAAAGAATTCAGAGGTGAGAATCCTCAATTTTAAAAATTGTAACTCTTTTATTAGACGCGACTCACACAACAAAATGACATTTCATTTTGGAGTGTGACGAGTCTCGCTGATGAAAGACCATCCGCTAATTAATACAATGCCTCTGAAACTGCCTTGTAAATTTTCTAAAATCCATCTTTACCGTTTTTGTTTTGTTTTGTTTTATTTTTTTCCTAATTGCACTTTGTTCTGTTGTGCTGCGGAGAGTTCCCTGACGTGAAACAGCCCCCGGACCCGTCGTGGTGGTGGTTTTTCAGTCTCAGCATTTCATTTACTGGATTTGGGGAGATCTTTAGAACTTCTTGCTGTTTGCTTGGTGGCCCCTTTGGGGGGAGATACGAAGGGAAGGACCTGCCTGAGTTCTTTTTGAAGCCTCTTTTCCCAGGCTGCTGTCTCTGAAGGCTGGAATTCTGCAGCACCAAGGTACAGGGAGGGAAGTCGCAGGAGTGACGGGGTCGAGCAGAGCAGTTGGGTTGATCATTCACTCTTTATGTGGCCAGCTATAAATTCCTCTGCCCGGATTTGTGCTGTGGCTCTGAAATACTTAAGGAGGCATTTCAGTGTTTGCACGTCTGGAGCACGAGGTCGGAGGCTGCAGCCGATGGATTTGGGGTGAATTCCCTCTCCCACCTGCCCCGGGTTGTGTTAGAAACCATCACTGTGTGTGTTCACAGGGCTGTGAAACACGGGCTGAACAGAACGTGCTCGCTGCCTCCTCTGGGACAGATTGTCCTGGAAGGCCAAACAAATCCGAGTCAGCCCCACGGACATTCCTAGAGGATTTCTCTGATTCCCTCCTGCTCACCCCGGCTCTCCTGGGCTTTCTTCTAAAGATATTTTCCAATGTTTTGGCACATCCTTCTACTCAAAGCCACCTGTCACTCTGCACCAGCTAAGCCAACTAACCAGAAAACAGTTTAAAATCATAACGAAGGTTATATACATATATATATATATCTTTTTTTTATTGATAATTTCAGAAAAACTCTACTCTTGCCACAGAGGAGGAGGTGCTCTTAACTGGAACCGCCCAGCAGCCGAGGCTGGGTTAATAGCTATGCATATTTTCCAAGATTTTTCATGCACTTTATACAGGGAAGAAGAATATTTCCTGCAGGAACTGTCGTTCGTAGCGCGTGTCTCGGCTCCCGTGTCTGCTGGTGCTGCAGGTTTGCTTTCCATACCCCCGAGCCATGGCTGGGTCTGGGATTTTGGATGTAGATGGTTGTGTTGTTGGATGGGAATTGTAGGGTTCCCAGCCCGTGTCCACAGCTACACAGGGGTGTGGGTTCTGAGCCGTGGTGTCCTTTGCTGCTGGCCAGCCAAAACGATGATGTTCTTTGGAGGGACTTTTGGGGGGTTTGGATCTCTGTGTCCAAAGTCATTCCTTTTCAGTCCGAGGACCTTGATGCTTTCCTGTTTAATGATGTAATTTAGTTGAGGAAAACTGATAGAAATGAGTTCTGCGTGGCAGTACTGCCTGAGTCCTTCAGAAGAGAGGTTTCATAGAATCACAGAATGGTTTGGTTTGGAGAGGACCTTAAAGATCATCCAGTTCCATCCAACCCTGTCTTTTGTCAGTGGTTGAGGTGGAAGCTCACCACTGCTGGGTGTTCAACACCTCTTTGCCCTCCTACCAACCAAGAACCCCCCCCCAAATCCTGCCTATCAGTCGTGAAAACCTGTATGAAACGAGCGTGGGTGTTGTACAGACCTGTTTGTACTGTTGTGGAGCTGTTGAGGAGTCTTTTCTGTGCTGGTGCTCATGTTGTCCTTACGCTGGTGCTGCCAGCTCTTTGCACAACAAGTTCCATGTCCGCAGTGCCTTATCCCTGGGTCAGTGACAGGTGGAGCTAGAGGACCTTAAAGATCATCCAGTTCCATCCAACCCTGTCTTTTGTCAGTGGTTGAGGTGGAAGCTCACCACTGCTGGGTGTTCAACACCTCTTTGCCCTCCTACCAACCAAGAACCCCCCCCCAAATCCTGCCTATCAGTCGTGAAAACCTGTATGAAACGAGCGTGGGTGTTGTACAGACCTGTTTGTACTGTTGTGGAGCTGTTGAGGAGTCTTTTCTGTGCTGGTGCTCATGTTGTCCTTACGCTGGTGCTGCCAGCTCTTTGCACAACAAGTTCCATGTCCGCAGTGCCTTATCCCTGGGTCAGTGACAGGTGGAGCCAGGGCTGGATCTCACCCAGCCTCCAGGCTTGTTGGAAAGATGGTGAGAATCACATGGGGTTGGAAGGGACCTCTGGAGATCATCTCCTCCACCCCCCTGCCAGAGCAGGTCCACCCAGAGCAGGTCCCACAGGAACGTGTCCAGGTGGGTTTGAATGTCTCCAGAGAAGGAGACTCCACCACCTCTCTGGGCAGCCTCTGCCAGGGCTCTGCCACCCTCACAGGAAAGAAGTTCCTCCTCATGTTGAGATGGACCTTCTTGTGTTCAAGTTTGTGAGAAGTGAATAGGTTCAGAGGGGTCACACTACAAAATACTCCTGAGCTGGGGGTCACCAACAAGTGTCTTGTTCCTCCATCTCCTTTCTCCATCTTTGGTTTCTGTGCTCTCCACCCTCCTCCCATGCCCCCGCTGTGTTTTTCACCCCCTAAGAAATCTGGGCTGCTGCTCTTGGCTGGGTTTGGGGGTGTTGGAGCCTCCTGGCACAGCCTGGTCCTCTCTCTGGCACCCAAGAGAGAGCGGGGACGTGGCTGGGAGCTCCTTAAACCCAGGGAGAGGGAGGAGATGCCGCGGTGCAGGCAGGAGGGATGTGTTAAGAGATGTTCCCCCTTTGTTTGGCAGGAGAAGGCAGCTGCTCTCCCCCTCACCTTCCCCTGCCAAACTCATCCTGAAGCTGATGGAGAAGCTCAGCTCCCGAGCAATAAGGGGCAGGGGGTGAAGCAGCTCCTTCCCACCTCCCTTCAGCCCTCCCTTGTCCTCGGTGCCACCTCCCCGCAGCATCGTCACAGCCCCCGGTGGCTCCTCCACCACCCCCCATGTCCCCCCCTGTGCCTTGGAAAAGCCTTTCCCAGCTCGTCCCTCTGTTGGTGTCTGTAAATGTCGTGGGTCTGTATATAAAGAGTGG
Organism: Calidris pugnax; assembly: GCF_001431845.1. NCBI lineage: Eukaryota > Metazoa > Chordata > Aves > Charadriiformes > Scolopacidae > Calidris > Calidris pugnax. The sequence continues at coordinate 697,956 of NW_015090890.1, forward strand.
CTCTTTACCCTGCTCCGTGTCCGTCGGCGTCCTTTAAATGAGCTAAAAATCCAAAGATGATACTTTGTAATGAGCTGTAAAGTTTTTAATTATTTCTGTACAATACTAAATGACTGTAATATTGTATTATACATGCCGTGCAGCCTGCAGTACCTAAATAAACGTCTTCTTTAGAGCCGGGTCAGTCTGTGCTTCGCTGGTCTCACCAGGAGGTTGAGGAGTGTTCCCAGCCGGCGCTGGAGTCACCTCACTCCATGGTGCCAACATCTGCTTCAAACGAGACTTTTGCCAGCAATTTGGGGACCTTCCCATCGATGAGTGGAAACCAAGGGCTTTACCTTCCATCCATCCTCCTTCCTCTTCGATGCCGGGGCAAAGAGCCCTTTGCCTGCAGCCGTTCAGTGTGGGATTGTCACAGACTACGGGTCCTCAGAGCTGTGCTGAAGCTTTAATACTCATTTTTCCTGCCATTACGCTAAATAAAAGCAGAAGAAGGTGTGTTTGAGCTCCCCCCGTGCTCTCCAGCTGCTGAGCTTCAGACAGGACCAGGGGTTGTTGCTGCCAACCCTGCCCTGAGCCACTGCAGCAAGATGTCCTTGAAACTCCCTCCCTCAATCACCTTATTTTCTTTCTCTTTTCTTCTTTCTCTCCCAAACAGGGCTTCTAGTTGAGAACAACTGGCAAGGTTTGACTGGCTTTTTTTTTTTATTTTGGAGGATTGTTTTGTTTCTCTATTTTTTTTTTAAGCAACAAATGCTGTGTTGATTCCACAATCCCTGCTGCAAGTCGTTGAGCAAAGGATATTTTTATCGGTGTTGTCTCGCAATCAGCGCACGAAAATACAGCTGCTTTTTTTTTTTTTTTTTTTAAAAAAGCCCCTTCCCTTTAATGTTTTACCTTCTGAAAAAAAAAAAAAAAATCTTTGGCTGAAACACAGGAGCCTTTTGAAGTCCCGTTACTTTGTTCAAACCTCGCTCTTCCCGGAAGGTGGTTGTAGCCCCTTCCCCGCGCCACGTTCCGCGTCTGTTCTCCAGCCAAAGCGGGTGTTAAAAGGCACCGATCAAAAGGAGCAGGGGAAAAAAAAAAACAACCACCACCACCACACAAAAAACCCCAAAGCACAAAGCACACCTTTTCTCCCTTCCTTTCCTTCAATTTAATACCACTGTCACTGTTCCTCTCCCGCCTTCAAGTTCTTTGCCACGATGGGCAAGTGGTGAAGGCACCAGAGCTGCTCGATTTTGGGGGAGCAGCCATGGGAGGGAAGTGAGTGCGGGGAGGGGGCACAGGGGGGGCTTCTGGCTTCACCTTGGCTGAGCCATAGCATTATAGAATGATTAGAGATGGAAGGAACCTTAAAAACCACCCAGTGCCACCCCCTGCCCTGGGCAGGGACACCTCCCACCACACCAGGTTGCTCCAAGCCCCCTCCAACCTGCCCTTGAACCCCTCCAGGGATGGGGCAGCCACAGCTTCTCTGGGCAACCTGGGCCAGGCTCTCACCACCCTCACAGCAAAGAATTTTTTAGAATAATAGAATCATACAATCATCTAGGTTTGAAGGGACCTTTAAAGTCATCTAGTCCAACCATCATTTAGTCCAACCATCAAGATCTTCTTCCTGATATCTCATCTCCATCTCCCCTCTTTCAGTGTCCAACCCTTTCCCCTCCTCCTAGGGCTCCCCTCCCTCATCTAGAATAATAGAATGATACAATCATCTAGGTTTGAAGGGACCTTTAAGGTCATCTAGTCCAACCATCATTTAGTCCAACCATCAAGATCTTCTTCCTGATATCTCATCTCCATCTCCCCTCTTTCAGTGTCCAACCCTTTCCCCTCCTCCTAGGGCTCCCCTCCCTCATCCAGAGTCCCTCCCCAGCTTTCCTGGAGCCCCCCTTCTTTAGGGACTGGCAGGGGCTCCAAGGTCTCCCTGGAGCCTTCTCTTCTCCAGGCTGAACCCCCCAACTCTCTCAGCCCCCCCTCCCAGCAGAGGGGCTCCAGCCCTCCCAGCATCTCCAGGGCCCATATGAGGAGATGCTCTGCCACGAGCTGTGCACATCCATGAGGGGACTTGTTACTCACCTTTGGACACCAAGGTGGTAAATTCATGTGGGTTTTTCCTGTGGTTCTTTTTCAAAGGATGTGATCCTGATCATCTGGTTCCCTAGGGGAAAAAAATCATTAAAAAGCAGAAAACGGGCTGGAAGCAGAGTTTGTTTGCAAAGCAGAGGCCTCTGGTGGGTGCGTCTTTTAAAAAAAAAAATCTCTTTTCTGCATTCCTCTTGATCTGTGACACAGGGAGAGAACTTTGTCCTTCAGGCTCAGCAGGGGCCGCTCTCCTGGGGAAGGGGCTCCCAGTGCACCCAGTGAGGCTGGGAAAGGCCTTGTCCCCACCGCTCCTGCCTCTGCTCTCCAAAAAAAAAAGATCTGGGGCACACGCTGGCCCTGACCGTGTTACCAACTCCTCCAGAATGGCCAAGCTGGTCCCGTGGGTCATCTGAGCTGGAAGATCTGGGGCACACGCTGGCCCTGATGGTGTTACCAACTCCTCCAGAATGGCCAAGCTGGTCCCGTGGGTCATCTGAGCTGATCTTGTGGGTCCTTCTAATTCCTGATCATTAGAACAAAGCCTGTTGGGGATGAACTTGTAAAGAAGCAAAACCCAAAGAGACAAACGGTCGAAAGCCACCAGGTTTGGGGGCTCAGTCTTCACTCCCGGCCGCTGGGCCAGCCCTGATTTACAGCACCGCCCTGGTTTTATGGTTTCCCTTCAAAAGGCAGGAGGCAGCAGGGCTGGGGGGGGTGGTGACAGCCCCCACGTCCCCTGGGGGTTTGGTCCCCTGTGCCCAGCCTGTTCCCCTCAAGGAGAACCCCCCCTCAGCTCACACAGCAGATCTGGAAGGTGAAGATGGGGGGGTTAGATGTGCAGGGGGGTGGAACTGGATGATCTTTAAGGTCCCTTCCACCCCAAACCATTCTAAGATTCTATGAAAGACCCCCCGAAAGGACTCTGGTCTCCACCCCTGGCTCAGACTCCAAGGTGATGCCACCAAACCCAACGTACCACCATCACATCCATCACCTTCCTCCCTCCTGGAGACCAGCCCCACACAACCAACCAGGCACAGACCCACATCTTCCTCACACACCTTCATTTTTCCACGCTCACGAAGTTCTGAAGCCACATTTTAGGTCCCAACACGCGTCCGAGGCCTCCCACGGGCTTTGCACACAAAGGACTAGAGAAGAACCGCAGCGTTGTTGAGTTATACATTTTTATTTTCTAATAGGTACAATACTAAAATAAACACAAATTAAAAAAAAGTTTTATTAAAACAAAACTGTACAAAAAAGCAGTTATACTACATTTTAATTACAGAACAGTCTACTGTCCAAAAGGCACTAATCCAGAATAGGAGATACAATGATACAGGACTCATTTTAACTATTTTAATCAATACAATAGAGCACTTGTTTCTCTGTCCATTCACATATAGAAACAAGGACTTTTGCTACAGTCATTACACATTGTTATAAATATGAGCCCTACATGTAAAGATGCAGTATCGCTCTCCCTGGGCTAGAATTCAGTTCAAACAATGTTAGAAATTAAATTTAAAAGAAGAAAAAAAAACCCAAAACAACCCAAAACCAAACAAAAAGAAAAAGAAAGAGCACAAAGGACGCAGGGGAAGAAGCTGACACCTGACTGTGTCGCGGTACCTGCCGCCTGAGGAAGGGGTGAGGGCATCAATGCTCACCTGGATTTTGGAGACGGGCAGCTGAAGGGCACAGAAAGGACCAGTTCTCCTCAAGGGTCTGTGGTGGAACCAGAAGGTGAACATCCACCACCTCCTGCCCGAAGCTTTGCCTTAGAGTTTCCACCACATCCTGGTTTTTCTACTTCTCCTTTGTCCCCTCTCTCCCTGGGTGGTTCCCCACCCCACTAACTAACAACTCCCAGCTGCACCAAGGGAGGAACACCCTGACTCTTCTCCAGGTGGCAAAGGATGGAGAGAGCAGACACACCTGGCACCTTGCAGATAAATGCAGTGCTTTGGAGAAGACTTTAGAAGATTCTTCTCAAAAATCAGTATTTATACTGCAAGGGCATCAAGCCATGAGAACATGGACCTCCTCAAACAAGTGTTCTTACAGCAATGGACCAAACTGTCACAAAGCCACCAGAGATGGGCACAGCTTGCATGCTGCTGCTGGGATGGAAGGGAAAGCTACAACCCATTACCTTGCCAACTTGCCTTCCTGAAAGCCAAAATAGACTTTGGCAGGGTACAGGCAGCTGTGGGCAACACCAGCTTCCTGTGGCACCTTCATCTTCCTCCGTGGTGGTGTTACCTGAGATTCCCTCCTCTGTGATACATGGAAAAGCTTCCCTGGCTGCTTTTCTTCCCCTAAGCAACTGCAACACAAGGATCTGTTCATCCTCCCTCCCGATCTACACTACTTCATTACTTCCCCCCAAAAAAAATTCAGGCTGAGGACCTGAACAAAGATACTACAGGTGGTGGATGGTGTAGACACCGCGCTTGGAGAACACCTACATGGAAAGCAATCAACCAGCACATGACTATCTGACATTAATATTAGGAGTAACGACACAACGAGCCCGTTAAATGCCAGGGTGAAATAGATAATAGTCTTGAAGCTGAACGAGCAGCCCTCGTTAAGATCAAGACTGGTATCTGCAGGGTTTGAGGATGATGGGTGGCATCATCACCCGGCTCTTTCAGGGCAGGAGGGGGTTGGACGCGCGGGCGGGAGAGAGATACTGCACCTTTGGAACAGTGTCATACACAGAAGACAAAGACAGGCATCTGGATGTTAACAAAAATAAGTAACAAAGAAATATGATTAAACAAAAAAATCTCTTCTCACATCATCCTATACTACATCCTCCTTCTGCTTAGCAGAAAATTGTACGTACACAAAAATACAAATACACAATTTTGTAGAACAGTCTGATTTTAATATATTTATATATATTTATATTTATATGAGTGGCAGGTTAGTTCATTATATAGAGCTTTTTGCACTTTTGGCTCATATGCAACAAGGCTTTATAAATTCAGCTTTAGCTTTCATTCAGGTTTTTTTTTTTTTTATAGCTTCTTGAACATTTGTTTTCACATTTAAAGCAGCATCCAATTTGCAAGAGGAGTCGGTGGTGGCTACAGCAAGGATCAGGTCAAGAGGTTATTGGGGGGGCGAGGGGAGGGGAGGAGAGGAGAATATACATTCCAGTGTGTGTGTGTGTGTGTGTGTGTGCACTAGTGCTCATGTAAAAAAAGAGAGGAGCAGAGGGTGGACGTAGGACGCCAAGGAGACCACGATTACCTCTTGAGGTAGGCAGAACACCTACAGCAGATGAGACACGGGGGCCGGTTGCGTCGGAGGCAACGAAGACGTGGGGTGGAAGATGCCAACGGAGGAAGGAAGAGACACGGCAAGAGCCCGTTGGGCGAGATGGGACACGGCTCATCTGACATCAACTCTGGGGTTGGTGACACAGGAAGAACAACAGCCAGCCCTCCAGCACACACCATCACCCCTCCAGCCCTGCCCGGGGGGTGCAGGGTCCCTACGACACCCCTCCATCCCCCCCCCAGGAACAAAATGAAGAGGCACAAAATTCCAAAATGAAAAAACCCACCACTCCCCCCAGTGGGGTTTTTTTTTTGGTGCCTCTGATACCGTTCCACCAGCTTTTCACATCAAGTTTTGCAACGCTCACTCCTACGTTAATCCTTTTTCAATCCCAACCACCGTTATTGACAATCACTTGGGTTTAGAGAAAAAAATAAATCACTGTTAAAAAAAGGCATCCCTAGAGCAGGGTGACAGCACAGCGCCGAACGGTCCCGGTGTACTACAGGCTCCAGGAACACTTGATTTTCATTAGTCCCCCAGCAAAGGATTCCCATTGGATCATCGCTTCTATCAACACCCATCAACATCCTACAACCTCATTTTCTGGTCTCTGCAGAAGAGATGTCCTCACGGCTTCTCCTGCCCACAGGCATTTCCTTAGGCTTTCCCAACTCATCCGTTATTAAGTTGTCAAGAGTGAAAACAAGGTTTTGTTCCTAATGAAAAATAAAACATCTACATACGGATTGCTTTCATTTTCTGAATCCTTAAGTGGTACTAATACATCTTAATAGTCTTCTGTTATTTCCTTTCACTATGGTCAGAAGAAATTCTCCTTGAACGCAATTTTTTTAAACTAGCATCGATATTTATCTTTTTTTTTTTTCTTTTTAACCCACGTAAAATTCTCCTGTATGTTTACAAAATTATAACCACCTGCCAACAGTCACAATCACTTGGACAAAGCGTTGAGCAGGTGCCACTATTATAAGCCTAGAAATAATTAAGAATACAAGAAGAAACTGCCTCTGAGATTCCAAAAAAGGGGGGATTAAATATGCATATTAGCTTTTGCTATCAGAGGTGCACCTTTAATGCATGAAGATATTTGTCCCTGCAATCCAAGAGGGAGTTTCCTACTGAATTCTGTCCAAGCTTCCCCCCCTCTTTACCATCCACCCCAAGTTGGAGATCGCCAAGGTTTGGCTGAGAAATGAGATCCCCACCAAGGGACTGAAAACCAAGGGGGGTGGAATGAGGAAGGAAAAGAAAGATTTATTTTTTTTCCAGCTGGATTCTGGAGGGCTCTGGAGACTCCCACCGCTCATCCGGAGGGGCTACAAGGAAGGCTCTTTTTTTAAGAGGGAAATGAGGTCTAATCCTGTTCCTCCAGCTCACTCTGGAGTCCTGTTACTCACTTAGGCACTTTTTAAATTGACACTAAGGAAAAAAATAAATCAAAAAACAAATCAAAAAGCGAAAACTAAAGAAGTACTGCACATATTTCACACTTCCCGGGGCTCTCATCAGCCTTGGGAAGATCATAAAGACCAAGAGGGAGGCAGCCAAGGCGATCTGTCAACAAAATAGTGCTCCCCATGGACACAACTGACTTTTCTTTGTCACCCTTTGATAGAACCGCTATTGAACTAAATCCAGTTTAGATTTGTTATTCCTGCATCATCTTTAAGGTACAAGCCTGTTTGGGGTGCTCCTGTGGCACGTGATGGTATCTCTTCATCCTACGGGATCTGACATCTGGTGGCCAGAGAGACAGGGGCTCTCCCAGTTTCCACCAGCAGCGTGCCCAGTGTCCATACTGGTGTGAGAAGCGCTGCCTGTCACCCCCAAGAACAACCCCAGCAGCAAATTAAGGAGGGTTGGATCTTGATGAGATTTGGAAAGACATGACTCCTGGTCCGGCCAAGCCGAAAACAAGGCAAAAAGGGGTTTGTGTTTTGTTTTTTTTTGCTTTCGAGTCTCTGTCGCAACGGGGGATGAAATGGAAAAATCTGTCCCTCTGGAAAGAACAAACTGGGCTCTGACCCCACAGCAACTGGGGAAACAAGTCACAAGTCAGGTCGGCACAAGTCTCAAGATGACACTGGAATTTAGGCAGAAGCCACAAGAGAAAATCCAGCAGATGATACTGAAAGATGGGAAGCTCAAAATCCAAACTCTGTTGTTGTCGTTTTTCATTTGGAAAAGCAATTGCGAGTTTTTCCAATCATCTTCAAATCGAAAATAACTTTAAAAATCATCATAAAAAACTACTCTGGCTGCAAAAAGTGACCCCAAGCCCTGGGGGAATGAAGTGACAAGGGGAACCAGCACAGCCTCCTTCGGCCACGCTCCGCAAATCCACACATCCTGTCCCAAACCCTCCCATTAAAATCTCAGGTGAGGCACACCAAGCAAGAAGAACCACACCAATTAAGACAGATTCCAGCACTAAGTCCAGGCAAGACAAAAGAAAATGAAAGAAAGAAAAGCTACTACCTTGTCCCTCTCTAGTAACCACGGTCCAACACCTTGGAACTACCTTGTTTCACAGAGGAGGTTGCAAGTAAAGAACCTGCTGGAAATTGGCTGAATTCATGAGATGTTTTTCTTTAAATGGTCACAGTAGACAAAGTTTTTTCTTATTTATACCACACTGTGGACAATATATATTTGGACTTCAAGTAAGCAATTGATACAGCACCGTCTAACAGGTAAAAGGAAAGGTGAATGCCTCTTGACTTGGACTAAAGTAGTATTAAAGGAATTAAAAAACATCTAAGGATAAATACATTGCTTGAAGGTGTGAAGGTAATAAAGTGCCTGTACAGGAAAAGGAGGAGGAGAAAGGAGAGTGAATGGGGAGGGACAAAATGAAAATGGCACAAGTCACTGAAGAGTGGGAAGGGGGAGGGAAAGGGCAGGGAGAGCAGCAAGTGAGTCCTCCCGGGGGTGGGAGAGGCAGCAAACAACTAAAGAGATGAACAGATAAACCTGAGCACTATAATCGTGTGCAAGAAATGTCCAACCAGCCTCTCCAGAAGCTCTGCCCTACCCGAGATCCTCCTTAATTTCTGCAAGAACGCTGCTGAGTATCTGCTGAAGTGCAAAGCCCAGTCTGCCCAGAAAAAACAAAACAGTCTGAGTATTAATAAAAAAAACCCATTACACTTAAAAGTTACAATTTCCCTGATTTGCTAATCTAAGTGTCAAAAGTGAGAGGAGGGAGGGGAGGAGGGCTGCTAACCACCCATGCTGGAAGAACCCAAGGTCTTGTGGTGAGCAGAAAGCTCGGAAGAGTTCCTACAACTGAACCAAATCTCAGCTTCAGCACTACACTGGGGGATGGAAATAATATATATTGGGATGGAAATAACAGAACAGTGTTTAAGCCAAGCTGGATGGGGCTTGGAGCAACCTGCTCTGGTGGGAGGTGTCCCTGCCCAGGGCAGGGGGCTTGGAACTTGATGATCTTTAAGGTCCCTTCCAACCCAAACCATTCTATGATTCTATATTATATTCCGTATTTAGGGACCGTAAGAAGAAAGGGTTCAGGTCAGAGCACTTCGTATTTAGGGACCATAAGAAGAAAGGGTTCAGGTCAGAGCACTTCAGTATAAGAAAACCACCGGTAAACCAGGTAAAATAGGATTACCAGGGGGTGAAGGAGCTGGGATGAAAGATAAAAGAAATTACAGGAAATTATGGGAAAATAACGTGTGGCAAATTCAGTACCAAGGAGAAGCAGCTTCAGAGGAAAAGGGAACGGCTCGGAGCGGTCGGAGGAGGTTCAGCTCAAAACGGGTGTCTGGAATTCCTTCAAGGAAATACAGGCTCAGCACAAGCAATAAGAGGAGACATCAGGTTAAGCAAGAGGACTTCTGCTGGCTGTGATATTTTTTTGAAGCGCTCTGGCAAGGGATGAAAGTGTTTGTCAAGAAACCAGTTGCCTGAGGCGCTGCAGCTCGAGGAAACGGCCAGGACTGATCAAATTTGATTCGCGTCGAACGATTTTCGTGTTGAATGAAAATTCATGTTCTTGGGTAATAACAAAAATCACTGCAAGGTAACCCTTAACAACTGGAATTCATGTACCCGGACGTCTAATGTAATGAGAAGCAACAAAGAATTTAAGATAGGAAATTCAGACTGACCTGGGCTTTTGGATAGGGGTTTTTCTTGTTTATTTTAAAATGAGAAGCAAAAATACCAGTTGTACAGAATAATGCTGTTCCCCAGCTACTGTAGCTGCTCAACACCAACGGGTGGGAAAGCACATGTCTCTGCAGCAGTGGGAATGGCCAGGCTGGATCTGTAAGATCCTGGAGCAAATCTTAAGTGATACAGCAGCACAGAGAAGCCACCCGGTCTCAAAACTGCATTTGTTGGATTCCCATTATGGCAGAAATACAAAGTGTAAAAAGGTATTTATCCCACGTAACCAGAACTTCAGGTGGTTTAGAGACATAAGGCACAATATGTTCTCTGATGGGAAGTCATACTTTTTAAAGAAGTCCTTACTGCAGAGAACCCCTCTAGTAGTGAAACCTCTATAAATTATATTAAATCCTATGAACAGGTTATAACAGTAAAAGACAAGTCTACCTCTTTGGAATCATAGTTTTACAATTAAGGCCAGAAGGGACCAGTCTGTCACCTACAAGGAGACCCTGAGGATTAGATGGCCTCCTCCCACGATCCCGATGCAAACTCCCTGTTCCATCTACCTCGTCCAACGGGACGAACGAACTGTTCTGCCCTTCCAAATGGAAAAAAAAAAAGAATAAATCCCCTAATTGAAAGTGTCTGCCTTTTCCACATAACTCTACAAATTTTACCATTTGTATCCAATGGATTTATAAACGTAAATGGAATAATTCACTTTTTTTCTCGACACATTTACAAATATCTTCTTAACAGCCATGGATATTTCACCGACTCCTTACTCCGAACCAGATGCCTAATTTTCAAGCCTACCTCACTGAATGGAATTACTGGCAGTGCAACTCCAGGACTGTCTCCTTCTTGCTCTGCTACAAATCCCAGCATCAATAAGTGAGTATTGCTGAAATCCAGGGGCACATTCTCTACTGATGTGAACTCTTGCTAAGCTCTGCAAAGGAGCAGATCTATTCCCTCATCTCAATAACATTTATTTTCTCCAAGCACCTGGAGATAGAGGACTGTGACTTAAAAGAGCCCAAAAGAAAGGAAGAGTTGGTCAGAATTCAACTGTTACTGCCCCATGAGCAGTCGTGTGCCACCACCTCTGCAACAAACCCCCAAAAAAGCACGTCTCAAATTCCAGTAACAACTCCTAAACAAACTTTACAATGCTGTACGGTGCGCCGTGAAGGCAGGCTGGCACAAAGAAAACCACGTTGGAGATTTCAGACCATTTAATAAACTGCTTCAACTATCTCAGCCATAAAGCACCCAAGATGTTTTACTCTGCAATGTGCTCAAGTCTTTCCCAGCAACACCTTGAATTTCCTCTCCGACCACTCCATCCCGACCACACAAAGGTGAGAAGCTCCTGCTGCTCCTTTCCCTCTCCAAAATTCTACCAAACCTTTCGAACAGAAGAACAGCTTGAACGTGTCCTGGGTCATTTTGGTCTTGAGGAGATCTGCTCACTTGCCACAGGGCACAAATGAAACGGTTTGCCCTCTAGGAGAGGAAAAACTGGTGAGTGAGTGGATATTCTGATTTCCTGGCCCTGGTTAGCTCCTGCAGGGTATTCTCAGTCCTGCCACTACAGTCCTGTCAAAGAGAGATAGCAGCAACTTTATCAGCAGGCAGACTTTATAAAAAAAATAAAATATATATATAACCAAAGTCAAATGTGCTTTGAGGAATGGAATATATGTTTAATATCCTCAATGGAATAAATTGGGTGAGAAATATTAATTAATAATTTGCTTTCATTATCTCTTTGCCCTCCTTGAGCGATTTGACAGATAAACTTTGTAAGTGAAATGTATTTTTAAATCTCAAACGATGTAAAATAGATCTCAGAAGGCTGAAGTCAACCTCTTAATTATAGAGGTGGGTTATTTAAGCTACATATGCCAGCTTGCCATAACATGGAAGACTTTAATTAGTTAAGGAGAAGGGGTGGGGAGAGGAGGACGGGAAGCTGAATTGAGGGCAGTGACAGCAGCAAGTTAAAAGTCTAAAAATGTATGTCCTAGAAGAGAAGTTGCTGCCATCGCTCCTGTGAGTGGCCCACCAGTGGTAACCACGCTGGAAGAACCAAAGTACCCCAGACCCACAGGTCTGTTCTGAACCCCAGTGACACTGGGTGAGATTTACACGAGTATTTCAGCACAAAGAAGCTGGAAAATAACGGAGGATTTAATTGGGAAGTGAAGTTCCCAACTTCTTTTGCAAATCTCTTGGGAGTTAGGAACTTGCTAACTTTCCTAAACTTGACTGGGAGTCTCTGTAGGCATCTTTGCATATCAAAAAAACTCCAGAAACCTGTCTGAGAAGTAACTACAGCAGGAGAACAGCACTATGGAAAAATATGGTCAAGAAGCTTAAGGGCAAACAGGGAGCACAGGCTCTGCAGTGCTCAACACCAGTCAACAGGTAACGCTCCTCACAAAAACACCCAATAAAAAGGCACGTAACACCCTATGACAGATGCTTTTTCAGAACCTAGCAACGTACCAGAGAAAGACTAGGATGTTCTTTTAGGTCACCACCAAACACCCTCTCCTGTCGCAAATGGCGAGCCCAATGTCCAGTTACAGGCTATTTTGAGATTTCTTGAGACAAAGATGAGTTGGCTCGTCCCACCGCACCAGGAGACAGCAGCCAGCTCGAGGACAACACCATTACATTCTTGGCACCAACTGGTGATAAGGCTTCCAACCCAAGCCATGGCAAAGGAGAACGTAGAGTGGCTCAGGAGAGTTAGCTCCACTCCCTGCTCCTGGAAGGGGTGGACAACGGAGCTGTGGGGCAGGGTGAAAACACGGGATGAGTAATTCAGCAGAGTCCTGGACCATGGCTGATCTTCCTCGATGCTACAACTCAAAAACAAACCAAAAAGAGCTAAAGCAGAACCCTGGGTAGTCTGTAAACATGCCGTCACGCAACTAAATGTCCTTTTTGTTTCTAAAACTCATTGAGAAGCGATATGTACATGAGCTGGGGGTGGGGGGAAAGCACAAAAGGAATAGAAGCAGCTTTGCATAGAAAACTAACCCCGGGCTCAGTCCCTGCTGCTCTAAGTTACCATTAGGAACAGGTCATTATTTAAGTTTACGAAGTAGCTGCGTTCCAAGTGTCACTAATAACACTGGTATTAAAGAGAATTAAGGGGGCGGAAGATCTTCTGTTTTCAATCACAGAAAAAGACAGAAATCCTTTTAATTATGACCATGCCAATCCACATCTTTCTAAAGCAGCTAATTACATGTCAGGAGGACACCCAGTCATTCAAAAGAACTGCCATCGCTTTTCCCTGCCGTGCTCTTCTGCATTTATCCTTCCCATCCCAATTACCCCGGCTGCCGGTTGAAAGGATTTAGCCGGAGCGCGCTGGGTGTTTTGATCAGCAGAAAACACCCGCTTCCATTTAACAGGGGAGGGAAAAAGAGGGAATAAATGGCCGAGGGAGGCTTCTGCCAAGCCATCTGAGAGAGAGATGCACTGTACATGCAGAAACATCAAAGGCCCATTACAGGGTTCACTCCAGTTCAACGGTTTCGGCTCGCTCCCGCTCGAAGCTCTTGGCCCGAGCGCTCCACAGCTTACTGGAAAGAATGGGGAAGAGCACAAGGCTGCAGCAATCAAACCAATTAAGTTCGTTTTCTCCATCAGCCCGATGAAAATAGGGCGTTTAAAAGAGGTTTGGTGAATTTTTGCCTCCCCGCCCCGAAACGGTAAATCTGTCAACATTATCACCTGGACACGGCGCCGATCACTACAGAGAGGATCTCGGTATCTCCAAAGAGCAGAACCCATTTGTTACTTCTTCCAGCAAGCTCAAGCTAAAGTATGATATGGATTTTCATACAGAGAGTGTGAAAGAAGAACCTTAACCAAAACAGAGAGTAGTTTGTACTGATTGTTGTAATTGTGTCTCAGCTACAGCATCACCCATCTTCAACTGATGCCTCCATGAAAAGAGGCATGAACAAACAATTTCAGGTATTTTTAAGCAATAAAACCTAAGGCCGAGGTTAGTAATGAATAACTCTTCAAAGTTTGAATTTTTTCTCCATACACCTCCCTTTCCCTGGTGCCGCTGACATTACTTTCATTTATTTGATTTTATTTATGTGTGCTGGACAAAAACCAACATCAAAACGCTGTCATCTTATTGACAGTCCTCAAAACCACCAACTCCACTTTTCTAGCTATAATGCATTTCTCAGAAAATAATTTTTTGTGTATTTTAAATTCTAATTCATAGCTGCCATCTCTAGAATACCTCTTTTTTTTTTTTTTCTTCATTAACGTGCAACATCTTTAGTTGGACAGTTTAAACCCCATAAACTAGACAACAGTAACGGAGGCTAAAATGAAGGTTTTAGGGCTATGTTTTTCAGCTTGACAAATGCCTGTTGGCCAACAATCCAGTCAATATCCTGAGTAAATATCCCAGCTACAAAAAAAAAAAAGCCTACGGGGGAATGTTTTATTTTGAAATGGATCCACAACTCTTCTTGGGAACCATCAAGTCCGTTTTGGTCAGGCCAAAGACCTTCCCTTCCAAGAAATCACAGTGAAAACGCCCCCGACTCCAGAAATCTCGGTTCAATTAGCCGGGATGACGATACAACCCTGACTACTGCTATTAACACACACACAAAAATCTTCAGCTGTCTCATAAGAATGAACACGTTGGGTCACTGAGAGATAACACGCTCTTCAAGACCGATCCTGCCAACAAAGATTCCTGCCAAATGATAAAAGCTACACCAAGCTCCAGATTATTGCCTACAAGCTTAAGACTTTGATCAAAATAATATTATCGAGTTAAAGAACTTCAAAGAGTGCAAGAGCTACTTGGGTGGGAAGCCTCGTCTAAAATAAAAGCTTATTTTGACCAAAAAACCCTCTAGAATGTGCTGGTAATTATCCAATGAACTTGAAAGAAGCTGATGAACGCTGGGGAACGAGGGCTGCACGATGATGTAGCTGGGGTGGGAGGAGGAACATAAACCTTCTGGTAAGAAAACCGTTATCTAAAATAAGCAGAATTCCAGGGATAAAGGGGGAAAACAAATCTTCTCCTAACAAACGTGCATAGCTTTCAGTACTACAGGCAAAACCTCACGCTGAATCTGAGCAATTGGCAGAGAAAGGGGTGAATCCAGCTTTGCATTTGATTGAAGATGACACACAGGGAAACAACATCCGCACTAAGTGCTTTAGGGGCAGCGATTTGGAGTTTTGAAAACTCTTATACTCATTTTTCTGGCTTTATCTAGAACTGTTTCCTTACGAAACACAGTTACGACTACCACAGGTCTCAGTGACTCAGCTCCTCTGGGGCAAAACCAGAATGATGCTTTCACTTCACTTCTTTACAAGCAGCATCTCACGGTGAAGGAGAAACGTTACATCACGGAGGGGAACTCACAATCTTGGTGACCTCATCTCCATGTCCTTACGCACCTTGAAGGCAGAAATTAACACCTGGAAGTCCAACTGACCCCACTGACAGTCCACACTGGCAAACACCACAGCAATTTCTCCTCAAAATAACATCCAAATCAGACCCAAAGTCTGCCTAGTGAAGTACAGGGACTTTTTTTCCTAGCAGTGGCCAACAACAAACACCTAAGGAAGGAAAAGGAAGATCCAAGCAAGTATAATGTGACTCTTTCCCAGTCATACTCTTTCAGCTTCTGCTAATCACCAATTAATGATTTCCTGAACCAAAAATTTCTCACTTTTCACAGTAGTCACCAGTGGCCTTAAGTTAACTACAATTTTTCTTCTAATACATTCAGCTACGGGAAATATTTCGCCTGCACTCACAGCAGCAAGACAACAATAAACCCCCACAAATGAAGGCAAAACCTGATCTACAGCACAAACGTTATGAAAAACATGGACAACTTACCAGTTTGATGTTAGGCAATGAAACAAAGAGAATAATTCAAATATCCCTGAAGAACTGTGTAAACAGAGCAAATAATTAATTAAATTTATTACTTATGGCTTGATTGGAACCTGGAGCCAGACCCTGCAAATAAAGCTCCCCTCTATTAGGAGAATAGGAAAAATAACTTTTTATGAATCGCAAAAGAGAAAACAAAAAGTCAACAAATTAAGATAATTTCTTTAAACAAGTCAATATGTATAGATCAGAACTAGGAAACACCTCAACCTGAGCAGGTTTGTACAGAATCATAGAATAATTTAGGCCAGAAGAGACCTCTGGAGGTCTCGAATCCACCTTCTACATCTTGTTCCAGTTGAGATTTGGATATCCCCAAGGATGGGGTTTCCACTGCTTTTCTGGGTCACTGTTCTACCACTCTGAATAGGAAAATATTTCTCCTTATATTCACCTGGGATTTTCCTGAACACAATTTGAGCCCACTGCCCCTCACCTTTTTGCTATGCACCTCTGAGAAGAGCCTGGCTCCATCTTCTCTAACCCACCCATTAAAACAGCTGAAGAACAAAACAGAAGCTGCCACCAGAGCCAGTGTGAAAACCCCCAGCTCTCAGCAACTCTCCCCACACGCCGTGTGCTCCAACCCTCTCATCTCAGCACCCTAGGATGGACTCACCCCTGCCCAACACCGCACGCAGTCTCCAGACATGGTCCCTCAGGTGATGAACAGAGGGCACTAATCCTCTGCCTTGACCTGCTGAAGGCTCTTCCTAACCCACCCATTAAAACAGCTGAAGAACAAAACAGAAGCTGCCACCAGAGCCAGTGTGAAAACCCCCAGCTCTCAGCAACTCTCCCCACACGCCGTGTGCTCCAACCCTCTCATCTCAGCACCCTAGGATGGACTCACCCCTGCCCAACACCGCACGCAGTCTCCAGACATGGTCCCTCAGGTGATGAACAGAGGGCACTAATCCTCTGCCTTGACCTGCTGAAGGCTCTTCCTAATGAGACTCCTTAATTGCTGCAAGAGTGCACTCCTGACTTGCTATCAACTTGTTCACACCCAACACGTGAGTAATGGGATTACACTACAGCAGTAAATGTGTTTATAGAGTAGTTAGAAGATGTCTCTATAATGCTAGAGCATCAACGGACAACACGTCTACTCGTTGCTATGTTGACTTATTTTTATCATCTCAAAATCCTTCTGCAAACATCTGGATCTCATCCTTCAGGAAAAAGGAGGGGGAATTGAAAAAAAAAAAAAAGCAACCAAACCCCAAATTACCCAAAAAAGAAGTAGAGGTAGAAATTGTTGTTTTAAGAAGACGGTAAGAGACAACAACTCAAGTATAAGGACTTTGTGAGTGACAAAATAACAGCCAGAACTTACTCTACAAAGTTAAAAGCAATCTGTGCCCATCACAGAAGAGGAGCATCTTAAATAATTTCTTCTCTATTCACAGAACAAAAAGGCAGATCTAGTCTGCCACCAGATCCGCTTCAAGGGAACCCACGTGAGAACGAACCGCAGTAATTCCAGATTGGCTATAACAAATTGCAACTGAATTGCAATGCTACAAAACTTAATTTTCAAGAAAATCCAGAGACAGAAAGACAAAGACGACTCCCATATTGTAGAAAAACCCCTGGAATAAAGGTGAGATTCCAGGACATGCTCTCCACCAATTCTTCCACTTACTCCTAGATCACGTACCCTTCTCCTGATCCCATCACACCAGCATCTGTTCCAGTTTCGCTAATTCATGTGAAACCAAAACATTATTGGCCAGCTGCAAACTGCTCATTACGAATTTTGAGAATGAAGGAAACAGACTGCCAAGAGCATCCCCATAACAACTGAAATCTTACTCTTTCCTCGTACCTCTCGATGGTCAAAGAAAAGCCAAAATAGACACGGGCAACCCAAAACCTGACACCATGGCACTAAGCGTCTGATTCCCCAGTTAAGTCACTTGTTACATATTTTCTCTAGTGAGAAGATGGATGGGGGAAAGCAGAAAACTGGTATTTACCAGAAAGCTACAGACCAGGAGGACTTGCCCATCCCCAGTTGTTCATGAGGGGTTTAACCTTCAGAGAGGATATTGATGCGTGATGAGACCAGCAGCTACCTGACAGTGACAAACAGAATTAACACCAGATTATTCCATGTTAGATGGTACAGACAGACAATTTCAGTGGGGTTACTTTGATCCTGCATCACATGAACCTATAATCAGGATACAGAAGTCCTAGCACTATTTTTATTCTTCCCTATTGCTTTAAAAAGGCGATGCTTGAAACAATGACTTTTTTTTTTTTCTTTTCTTTTTAAGATGGCACAGTAAGCAATATTTCTTTTAAAATTGCAGCTGTCCAACAGTTTGAGTCTGTTCTTTTAAAAATGAAACAGCCAGAACAAATGGCAGTGGCAATCCCAACGTAAAGAGGCCATCGATTATTAAAATCTCCTTACTATAAATCGTGGATGCTGCTTGTCAGCTCGGTGTGTGACTGTAGTATGAATAAGTAGGTAAAATTCCACTAAGGCTATAGTTTGCTCCATCATTCTGCTGTGCAAAAATAGAAATAAAAGCTCTCCCTGTCCTTTCACCCCTTAGTACCAAAACATTCATACACACATGAAGGAAAATAACTGCAATGGTGCAACGGTCACTGATCCAATTCCTTTCTTTCCTGAGTCTGCCCTGATGCTACTTATGAATTTGCCTACTCAAGAAATGCAATAAAACAGAAAAAAAAAAAAAGAAAAAAAAAAGAGACGGCTTCATTCTGCTTCAGTGATCTATATCTAAGGAAAGCACATAAATTTTCCAATGAAATCCATAAATGAAAGACGAGGCCAAGCCCTACCTATATATCTTCAAAGTTACAGCCACAAAGAGGTGCCAACTCCGTGCCCTCTGAAAGCACAAAAATCTCCTCCACACTTACCTAAGCAATTTTGACGAGATTAACAGATGTAAAGATGTTCTAGTTAGCCTACGCCTTTGAAGGGGTTTGAGGCTGGCTAAAAAACCTGCTGAGGAGCCACATTTTAGGAGCCCAGGAGGCCATCTGACAGTCGGGCGTGAGGAAGGGCTGAGAACAAACCAAAAAACCAGCAACTTCCCTTCATCCCCTCCGCCTCGAGAAGCAGAGGGGAGAGAAAAGGGAACCTTCAGACTGAGCTGCTTTCCCCCTTTGTAAGCTATTCCCACCTAAACGGGGAAGGTAAAAAAATGGAATGTTGAGAAAAAAAAACGCTATGCAAATTTTTATATATCGCCTTATACAAAAATCTACATAGGGTTTTAATTTTTGTTTTTTTTTTTTGTTAATGTAACACAGTCCTGCCCGTCTCTAACACTTCCCGTGCTGTTTCCATCGCAATGTTTCCTCTTACCGGCAGCAACAATAGCATTTTTATCAGGATGCCAGGAGATCATTTCCACACAATGCCAGCAGATGTAATTTTCTTAAGATGCACACACAGTTCATCACCGAGATACTAGATGACAAGGTGATCACAGGGTGACTCTGCAATGCAAGTTTGCCGTTTGGTATTTTGAATTCTCAAAATGATAAAAAAAAGACTTATCAAATATAAATATCTTTAAGAAAAAAGTAACAAAAGTGCTACATATGATCAAGGAAAACAATTCCATTAGTTTCTGCTACTTAAAGTAGGTTCGCTTTACAAATATTACCACATCCATTATCAGTATGGCTTCCAATTATTAATTAAATTGCTCGTAGCAGTATAGCTTTTCTCACATCTTAACAAGGACAGAGTAAAGAGAACACAAAACATTCACACCCCATTTCTCAGGTAAGAGATCCTCCTGCCTTTAAACAAACCCAAAAGTTCGTATCGAGGAGAATATTTATGCTACGATGATTATCTAGCAAAGGTCAGCTGCAAGAGTTCTCCAACAACCTTTCAGGCTAGTCAGGACGTAGGCATTAGTTACACAGACGTGTCAAAATCCACTCAACCATTTTAGGACCTTAATAACCTTCCTGGAAAACATTGCTTTTGGAAGTGGCAAAGTGGGGAGGGGAGAAGGGGGGTGGGACCCGAGAAGGCGAGAGGAAGAATTAGAGGTGAAATTGTTAATGACAGATCGATAAGAGTCTAGACCTCTTCTGAGCAGGCACTGCTAGCCATGCCAAGTAATGACTAGTGGTTTTTGAGAAGTGGACTGTTGTCCATTAGACATTCAGCTCATTTTTCATATGATCCCGGGCTGGGCTTCACTCATGGTCCCAGAGGCAGAAGGCAGTACTTATCCACTAAGCCACGCAGGTTGTGAGAGCGGAGGATGTCTGTGTTGAATATGTGAACATCAACCCAAATATGTGAATGTGTTTCCAATGGACATTCTCAGCACAGCACCCAGAAGTAGATCGAGTCACTGTATGACCAGTGAGGCACGGCTTATTGCAGCTGGAAATCAGTTATTCCCAGGCTGAAGTGGGGTTTCTAGTGTTCTTTTTACTCTCTGTTGATAACTCCCGATCTGGTGTCCATCGACCCTGGGCCACTACCTCAGCTTGCATCCTTTCAGTCTTAGAGAAGGAAAACCGTACAGACTAGTCTGTTGTTTGTTTTTTTGTTTAAACACCATCTCTAAGGGTTATCTCCAAGATTTTTAAGTGTAGCCTAAGACTTGTAATTGAGGGCTGTCTAAAATACCTGGAAGCACTTTGAATGCTAAGACAGAGCAGCAAGATTATTTTTTTTGTTTGTTTTTTTGTTTTTTTTTTCTAGCCACTGGGGCTGGGAGAGGGAGGTTGGTTGGTTGGTTGGTTGGTTGGTTGATTGATGCCCATTTGGGAATTAATACTGAGAGAGTATATGCAAAGGCTGAGGGCACCATGCCATCTTCACAGAACAAGACCCTAACAGCTAACTGACGTACAAGAAACTGCAAAGTTATACTGTAAGAACACATATTAAGGACCGAGGAAAGTCTGCTAAGGTGCTACGTCTAAAACTAAGTTACTTCTCGCTTCGACCCTCCCCTTTTCTTGGTATCAGTCGTCGTCTAGAGCCTCTGTCTTGATCTCGTTGGCTCCTTGCCGGGCCAGTGCCAAGATGGTGTGGTTTACTGCTGCCATCTCCACGGCTAGTGAAATGGGGTCCTGGTGGTCACTATGGCTAGTGCTGTCATCCTGGGCATGGGGGAAGGAGAAGAGAGAAGCGTCGTTACTCCAGGAGCACAAAAGCAGGGGGCAAAACTAGAGGGTTCAAGTCACGGATTAAGGGCAGCGAATTTCACGTTGGTTCCAGGGGTAGAAAGTGAAAGGGGTTTACAAATTGGATTTTGGACTGATTTCCCTCACTGTGCAGACAAAGGTCAACAGGCCAAGGAGCGGCGCAGCCAATTGTCCAGAGAGAAGTTTGATGGGGTGGGTGGGGGGGTGGTGGCATTTGGAGGAAAATCACTATTTTTTAGGAAAATATTAAATTATAAAGATAAAAGTGATACACAAAGGTGGGGCAGAAAACCGAACTAAGATAGGAATTGTTGTGCCCTGCACAAATCCATGCTTAGATTTTGCATTTATAGTTCTGGCCATCCTGTTTTAAAAAAGTAGGAAAAGGAGAGAGAAGAGCAACCCGGGGGAAGAGGCACGGGGTGGATTCCTTATGAGGAGAGGGGAAATACAGTCAGGTTCTGCAGTTTGGAAAAGAAATGGCTGATGGTCGATATAGTAAATGTTTATTAGAAATAATTAATAAATAGAGAACAACTGTTGGTGGCTTCTGGTGACCTCATAAGCAAGGGCACTCGCTGGAACGGTCACGTATTCCAAAGCAGCAAGGGGAAGGGCTGCTTTACTTATCACAGTTCAGTTGGAGGATTCACTGATTTTTAGATCAGACAAAAGTAAAACTGGCTTTAAAGGAGGGGTGGGGTGGTTTGACAAACTGAGGGAAAATTAGAAGTACCATAAACAGAAGTGGACACAGTGCCTGGCTCAGGAAGCCTCTCCAAACTACTAACTTCAAAAAGCTTGATGCTACTATAATAAAATCATTCTACAATTGTCCTCTTCTTTAAAAATACTTTTTCCTTCTAAATTACCATTGACCTCACTCAGAAGCAGGACACAAACCCAGACTAACCCTTGGTCAGTCATTATCCTACAGAAACCTTGACTTCTAGGGGAAAAGATGATGGAAACCTACTAAACTGTTAAGACAAACAGCGCAATGATTTTGGGGAACTAAAATTGCCATCATTAAAATATCCAGGTGAACACGTTGCCAGGTTCTCCAGCCCACTGACCTACACACCATTATATTTCTTTCTGTTCATTGTCTAAAGGCTCTCAGCTGTAAGAGGACACTTCCCAGCTACACAGGTTTATCAGTCTGCATCCAAAATAGGGCCTGGTTTTAAATCACAGGAAGGAGAACCAGTGACATCCCATCTCTAACCCCATCCACCAAATAAATTCTTCTGGGATACTGGGAAAAAAAATCACAGTGTTTTCCCCTCTTTAAAACGGGGCACTAATAGTTACCACACTGGGATCTTGCCATTTTTTATGATTTTTTTTACTTTATGGCAAGGAAATGATAAACATTTATCAGTCTTCCAACAGCCTTTAAGTGATGAACTTGTGAACATTAAGATTTAAAAATGTGTATTAGGCATTTTTAAATTAAAATGACAGGTGGCAAATGCTAAAGGGGACAGAACAGCCAGGATTTGGTAAAATTTGGAGATTATTTAAAGGAAGGTATTAATTTATAACAAACGTAGGGCAAATATTGTAATGAGCACACAGTCTAAGGCTCTCTCTATACTCTTTACCATGGTAAAATTTACAAAGTCCTGACTTCTGGAGGTTTAGTCACTTCATTAGTATTTGGATGAACTTTTAAAGTTTACTGGACTTTAAGCGTTGCTGTGGAAAACAGAATTTATGGTTTTACCAGCTAAGGGATGTTAAATGGTCATCAGGAGAGCTTGCCATCTAATCTGCTTCGCTGCTAATGCCCAATTACACTTCACGGAGGAGCCCGGCTAGATTCGTGAGAAATGGAATTTTTAAGGACTCTAAACAAAGATCTTTAAATTTTAATAACCAATTCATTTCTCTTTTTGGAGAATTTTGGGTAACGCACAGAAGAAAACCCTAGTTTGGGAGCCTCCGTGAGACTTCAGCTCAGTATTCAGGTCCTGTATCTGCCTGAGGAGGAATTATCTGTGCTCAGCAGCAGTTCCAAAATATTTTATAAGGGTGACAGGGCAGGCTCTCATCATCTAGGGCTGGCAAAGTTGGTTCCACCAGATCTGCTGGCGATGACCTATAAAAAGGCCCTTAATACCCATCAGAAGCAGAGCTTCTGCCAGATATCTGTCGTCCTGGGTCATGGCCAACTCTGCTGGGGACTCATTCCAGGACACTCCACCAGCAGCTTTTGGAGAGGGAGACCTACCTAATTCTCCCCAAACGAGTCAATTAAAAGCGATCTGCCCACCCCAGCTGTCGGGTGTAGCACAGAACATGGATTATATCAAAACCAGTGAACTGCTGGAGTCCACTGGTGCCAAGCAGGGCAGAAAACCGAACTAAGATAGGAATTGTTGTGCCCTGCACAAATCCATGCTTAGATTTTGCATTTATAGTTCTGGCCATCCTGTTTTAAAAAAGTAGGAAAAGGAGAGAGAAGAGCAACCCGGGGGAAGAGGCACGGGGTGGATTCCTTATGAGGAGAGGGGAAATACAGTCAGGTTTTGCAGTTTGGAAAAGAAATGGCTGATGGTCAATATAGTAAATGTTTATTAAAAATAATTAATAAATAGAGAACAACTGTTGGTGGCTTCTGGTGACCTAATAAGCAAGGGCACTCGCTGGAACGGTCACGTATTCCAAAGCAGCAAGGGGAAGGGCTGCTTTACTTATCACAGTTCAGTTGGAGGATTCACTGATTTTTAGATCAGAGTAAGTAAAACTGGCTTTAAAGGAGGGGTGGGGTGGTTTGACAAACTGAGGAAAAATTAATCTACCAGAAACTACCATAAACAAAAGTGGACACAGTGCCTGGCTCAGGAAGCCTCTCCAAACTACTAACTTCAAAAAGCTTGATGCTACTATAATAAAATCATTCTACAATTGTCCTCTTCTTTAAAAATACTTTTTCCTTCTAAATTACCATTGACCTCACTCAGAAGCAGGACACAAACCCAGACTAACCCTTGGTCAGTCATTATCCTACAGAAACCTTGACTTCTAGGGGAAAAGATGATGGAAACCTACTAAACTGTTAAGACAAACAGCGCAATGATTTTGGGGAACTAAAATTGCCATCATTAAAATATCCAGGTGAACACGTTGCCAGGTTCTCCAGCCCACTGACCTACACACCATTATATTTCTTTCTGTTCATTGTCTAAAGGCTCTCAGCTGTAAGAGGACACTTCCCAGCTACACAGGTTTATCAGTCTGCATCCAAAATAGGGCCTGGTTTTAAATCACAGGAAGGAGAACCAGTGACATCCCATCTCTAACCCCATCCACCAAATAAATTCTTCTGGGATACTGGGAAAAAAAATCACAGTGTTTTCCCCTCTTTAAAACGGGGCACTAATAGTTACCACACTGTGATCTTGCCATTTTTTATGATTTTTTTTTTTTACTTTATGGCAAGGAAATGATAAACATTTATCAGTCTTCCAACAGCCTTTAAGTGATGAACTTGTGAAAGTTAAGATTTAAAAATGTATATTATGCATTTTTAAATTAAAATGACAGGTGGCAAATGCTAAAGGGGACAGAACAGCCAGGATTTGGTAAAATTTGGAGATTATTTAAAGGAAGGTATTAATTTATAACAAACGTAGGGCAAATATTGTAATGAGCACACAGTCTAAGGCTCTCTCTATACTCTTTACCATGGTAAAATTTACAAAGTCCTGACTTCTGGAGGTTTAGTCACTTCATTAGTATTTGGATGAACTTTTAAAGTTTACTGGACTTTAAGCGTTGCTGTGGAAAACAGAATTTATGGTTTTAACAGCTAAGGGATGTTAAATGGTCATCAGGAGAGCTTGCCATCTAATCTGCTTCGCTGCTAATGCCCAATTACACTTCACGGAGGAGCCCGGCTAGATTCGTGAGAAATGGAATTTTTAAGGACTCTAAACAAAGATCTTTAAATTTTAATAACCAATTCATTTCTCTTTTTGGAGAATTTTGGGTAACGCACAGAAGAAAACCCTAGTTTGGGAGCCTCCGTGAGACTTCAGCTCAGTATTCAGGTCCTGTATCTGCCTGAGGAGGAATTATCTGTGCTCAGCAGCAGTTCCAAAATATTTTATAAGGGTGACAGGGCAGGCTCTCATCATCTAGGGCTGGCAAAGTTGGTTCCACCAGATCTGCTGGCGATGACCTATAAAAAGGCCCTTAATACCCATCAGAAGCAGAGCTTCTGCCAGATATCTGTCGTCCTGGGTCATGGCCAACTCTGCTGGGGACTCATTCCAGGACACTCCACCAGCAGCTTTTGGAGAGGGAGACCTACCTAATTCTCCCCAAACGAGTCAATTAAAAGCGATCTGCCCACCCCAGCTGTCGGGTGTAGCACAGAACATGGCTCATAGCAAAACCAGTGAACTGTTGGAGTCCACTGGTGCCAAGCAAACACAGCCCTGGGAGAGGGGGGGGGGGTATTATATCAAAACCAGTGAACTGCTGGAGTCCACTGGTGCCAAGCACACACAGCCCTGGGATAGGGGGGGGGTTTGGCCAACCACTGACACCTGAAGGAAAATTGGGAAGGGGGTGCAATACCTGTCTGGAAGGTGTGTGAAGGAAGGGTCACCAACTTTAGGGTAGGTGAGGGCTCAGAGTGCGGGAAGGGGTATTCTTTTGCTAGAGAATTTAAAAAAGAAGTTGCTGTCAAGGGTTAAAAATAACCAAGAAAAATAGAGAATAGGCAAGAGTTAAAAGGAAAAGAAAAAAAAAAAAAAAAAAAAAAAAGACAGATAATATGTAAACAATCCAAATAGTGGCACATCCTTGCAGAACAATATGGGAACAGGTACGGGGCCAAATAAATGTCAAGAATTCTATTTAATTAAATCCTTTCCCCCCCACCCTTCACCCTTTGTCTGTCAGTGTCTTAGGGAGGGATCCTGAGATGCTCCTGAAAGGTGTTCCCACAGGCAGAGGAAGCTCAGCACCTTCCAGGAGGGTGCTCAGTGTCTGGCTGGGCAAAGGCTGAGAGAAGGGATCACAAAGTGTGGTGGGCAGGGGCTCGCTGCTGGTCCCACCTGGGGAACGAGAAGTATCATCTGCAGCTGGGGCTAAAACGAGACATTTCTTGAAGAAAGAATTAATAGGTGCCAGAGGAACACCCACGCCTCGTTTTGCAGGGTAAATATCAGTGCCTGATAAATAGGAGCAACTGTGAAAGACCTGCACATCCTTTCTGGAGGGTGGGTAACTAGAACGGTGCCGGGGGTAAGGAGAGCGCAAGTTCTGCCTGGGGCACTTTTTGGGGGGTTAACACTCTCCTGACATTTTTCATACATTGCGTGTGGCGTGAATGGTGTAACTTGCTTGTTTGGAGCAGATCCTCCTGTCTTCTTCTACCTTCTCTGCTTCTCTGCCTCCCTCTGAACATCTTCCCTCCTCCTCCCCGTTGCGTACTTGCCAAGCGTCCTGTTGTACGACAATAAATCCGTGTGGGTGAACACTGGTTGCTCACTCAACACATTCAAGGCAGGGGAGCTGTGCTCTTCTGCTCTCCCCGTGACAATTACATCAAATCAAGACAAAAAGAAGAGATTTGACTCGGGAGAGGCAGAAGGTCTCTCCATGTGTCACGGAAGGTCTCCCTTTTGGGGCCACACCGCTCGCCCCCGGCGCTTACCTGCTCCGAGTAGTCATTGCCATCAACGTCGTCGCTGTTGGAATGACCTCCCGGACTCTGTACATCTATTCCATGGCTCTCCAGGATTGCTGCTTCTTCGAAAAAAGCAAATGGATCCCTAATTTATCTGATGCATTAGAGTAATTAAAAATAACTACTTTTTTTTTCTCCCCCCCAAAACAGTTAGAATAACTGTAAAAAAGGAGTTAGTTCTTAGCCTCTTCCTCTTCACTGCCCAGTATTTGGGAAGGTAGCACACATACAGACACTGGCTTGCCTGAAATCCTTCCCTGCCAACTAACAGCCTTGTTTGTGAGTAAGAATCCTTGCTTTTCAGCCAGTCCTATCAGAAATTAGCTTTATTTCTATTGCACTGGAGTGGCAAAGGCATTCCCTGTAGATCCTCCCACGTAGTTTGGACTGGCAGGACTTGAGGAAGGCAGGGAGTGTGTGAAAGTAGATGGAGAAATTTTTAAAGGACTTAAGGGATTTTAAAACACACATATCTTCATCTTCCAGGAGGATCCACACATCTAAAGCTCCATTTGGTTCTTTTTCACCTCCTTCCAACCCTCCTCCCCGTGCAGGTGAGACACAGCTATAACTCCACCCACCCTGGACTGACTTTGCTTTGTTCCCCTCTGCCCTTCAACAGGTTTCATTTTTAAAAAAAGAAATGTAGGTTAAATTTCAGTAACGCATCAAATGCTGTAAAAATAATTTTTTTTCGTATTTACAAATATGGCAAAAAGAAGCAAAAGGGCATAATATTTGACATTTGCAAAAATACTGGTTAACCAGCAGGTATGGAACTCTGTCTGTGTATGGCAAACACAATCCTGCACAGGACCTAGAAGTAAGTGCATAAAATGCAGAAGTGCATATTAAAAATAAATAAAAAATAGAAAAAAATATATAAATAATATAGCAGGTTGCATATATTATGTAATATATAAAAATAATAATAAAATATTAAAGTGCAGAAGTTCGTTGAGTCCTGGCCACTAACACGAGCTCATTCTCATTAGAACATCTTCTGTTTATTCTTTTTAGAAGGTCTGTTTCTCTCAGTTCAGAGTCACTTCTGATTTCCTTACGATCAGCTACTCAGGCAAAGAACCTCCTGGGCTAACTCTGAAGTGACTTTTGTTTTATCCCCATCATCAAGAAAAATTATTCCTTTGTTCCAGCCACTTGTCACCCCTCGGAAAGCGCTAAGGAACAAAGCCGTAAGCAGAGCAAGCGGTTGCCTTGCAGAACCTTTGGTCCTCCTGGCTCTGTCTGAGATGTAAAACAACTCATGTGGGCTCTTAGATCCCTGGGGGGGGTCTCAGGGACAGCAGTAAAAAAGACACCCCAGGTTTTGGCTGAAAAAACAAGCCCATCTCAGTGGAACACAGGCACAAGGAAACTTACAACCAGATAAAAGCTCTTCACAACAGCCACTTCTCATTTAAACAGCGTGCTGAGGTTGGGAACTTGCGATCGTCCCAATTTCCCTTATTTCCAGTGCAGGTATTTTGAGGTTTTATTTTAGATTTTATTTTGGATACCCAAAGGAGCCTGAGCACAGGGAAATATCATTCTCCTTCTGCCGTCAGACTTCTCACTTTGGTATTTAAAACTGATCTTCCAGTAAAATATCATAATGGCATCATTTTTCTGCATTTATGATAGAATTCAATTAATTAAATTCTACCCATATTAAATTCTACCCATACTCCCTGGCCAGCAGGTGGAGGGAGGTCATCCTGCCCCTCTGCTCTGCCCTGGGGAGGCCCCATCTGGAGCACTGGGTCCAGTTCTGGGCTCCCCAGTTCAAGAAGGACAGGGAACTGCTGGAGAGGGGACAGCAGAGGGCTATGAAGATGATGAGGGGCCTGGAGCATCTCCCTTATGAGGAGAGGCTGAGGGACTTGGGTCTTTTTAGTCTGGAGAAGAGAAGATTGAGGGGGGACCTGATCAACACCTATAAATACTTCAAGGGTGGGTGTCAGGAGGATGGGGCCAGGCTTTTATCAGTGGTGCCCAGTGACAGGACAAGAGGGAACGGGCACAAACTGGAACACAAGAAGTTCCATCTCAACATGAGGAGGAACTTCTTTCCTGTGAGGGTGGCAGAGCCCTGGAAGAGGCTGCCCAGAGAGGTGGTGGAGTCTCCTTCTCTGGAGACATTCAAACCCCACCTGGACACGTTCCTGTGGGACCTGCTCTGGGTGGACCTGCTCTGGCAGGGGGTTGGACTGGATGATCTCCAGAGGTCCCTTACAGCCCTGTATCATTCTGTGATTCAGAAAAAATCTAGAAGAGCAAGAGACTAATTTCAAAAACCTCATTTCTATTAAGAATGTCAGGACCTTTAGTATTTTCATTAGTACAACCTTACGTACTTCCCACCTCTCCTGAGCATGCACTAAACCTCAAAAGCAGGCTCTCTGATACATTACCGATATTGGCTCTTCTCTTGATTTCCTTTCTTCTGTTGGCAAACCAATTGTACACTTTAAGGGAGGTAACTCGCTCCAAATCCGATAACTTTTTTCCTATGAAAGAAACAGAGGAAGAAAAAAAATACAGCATCACTACTCCCCGGGTTCCAGTGGTAAGCATAAGACCTTTACACGTGATAAACCCCTGTAGACAGCACTGAAAAGTTATTATAACTGAGAAGAAAGTGAATTTCATGTGAATTGAAGTACTGTGCGCCCAGATGCTGTGGTAATAAATGCCAAATATCTCTCTAAAAACAAAGTAGCCTTTCTTCTTTTTTTTAAAAATCCGAAATACAGGAATTTCTTTGCAGCTTCAATCAAGCAAAACCAGAGCCACGGGAGAATAGAGGGCTGCTTTTCTAGTTCAAGCACAAAACTGAGATTCCCCAAAAACTCAAACTCAATTCGCAGCCCTGCCACAAATGGCGTACCCTTGGGCTAGTTCTCTTGCTGTGTGCCATGAGGGTGTAACTTCAATGACGTGCTTTCTTCACCAGCAAAATGAATGAAGACATTTTGTGTCATCCCCTCCAATCTGCTCGTGAGGGTACAGTTCAATGACGTGCTTTCTTCAGCAGCAAAATGAATGAAGACATTTTGTGTCATCCCCTCCAATCTGCTCTCCTTCCCTCCCCACCACCAGCCACAACCCTGCTCCCACAGCTCTCATCACACCCTCTCCATCCTGCCAGGACACTTGCCATCTTTTGGGAGAAGGTAGGGGGGGAATGTTGGAAACCAGATCACTGGAATTTTACACTTAAACCAATGAAGAAAATCCCACCAACCACCAGCCAGCTACAGGAGAGAATCCCTTGTTAAACCAACCAGCAACTCAGCCAGGAATAAAATCCCAACCTCCTCGATGCTCTACCTGCTGGATCGTTCTGCTCCCACAAGGAAAAGACAAGAGGCAACACGTACAAGTTGCAACAATACATATTTTTAGTAGGTATTAGGGAAAAGTATTTTGCCGTGAGAGTGTTCTACAGAGGTGAGAAAATACCTGCTTTTGGAGATACTAAAAAATGGAACAAGGTAAAGCCCTGAGCAACCTCATCTAAGCTGGTCCTGCCCAACCAGATGATCTCCAGAGGTCACTTCCAGCCTAAATTGCTCTACAATTCTGTGCCATCCTGTCCCCCAATGTTTGGGACTCATACCTAAGCTTTCTTCTATATTAATTTTTTTTTCTGGTTATATAAAACCTAAATATATCCAAAATACAAGTTCTGAAAACCGTGTAAATGTTTGGTTGGTAAAACTAAGCAAAGGCAGGTGTGTCCACTAATACTAGACTGAATATTGATGCTCCTCTCCCAAGGATAACTTCTCCAGGAACGGGGAAAATGCAACCTGTTGACCCAAATACAAGGTCCTCTGTTGATACACGGATTCTAATGAGACCCCTGTCTGGGAAAGAAAACTAAAGGAGAGGAAAGCTGTGATCTTACTCCTTTGAGGACCTGCTGTACAATCTCCAGTAAGCCCCAGTCTGGGAACGGAAGATATCCTATCTGTAAAAAGGAACCAGTAAAACCCACCTTTGTGGAGTGTAATAAAATTCTCGGATCGGTACTAAGTGCTTGTGATAACAGAATGTAAAGAATGAAAACCTTTCAAAGATATTATTTCCTTGGCAATGCCACTTCCAAAGCTGGATAAACGAAATGTTCAGATGCACAACGTGTACTCCGTATCTCCAACGATGGGAGTTCAAGTTGCAGACATCAGCATTTAGGTTTGAAAATGGCATTGACTTGTCATGTTCATCCAAGCTCTGAGCAACATGAGGTCCAGAATGCTCAAGAAGAAACCTACCACTAGTTGAGAGCACTAGATTTGTTAGTAATAGCCATAAAATGAGGTTTGCTGAGTTTAGCAGGAGACATTGAAATGGAATAGCAGTTGCCTTTGGAAAGGACCCCAGGATCAGCTCCTCACCTGGCTTTTGTTGGAAGATATCCCATCTGTAAAAAGGAACCAGTAAAACCCACTTTTGTGGAGTGTAATAAAATTCTCAGATTGGTACCGAGTGCTTGTGCTAACGGAATGTAAAGAATAAAAACCTTTCAAACATGTTACTTCCTTGGCAATGCCACTTCCAAAGCTGGATAAACGAAACGTTCAGATGCACAACGTGTACTCCGTATATCCAATGATGGGAGTTCAAGTTGCAGACATCAGCACTCAGGTTTGAAAATGGCATTGACTTGTCATGTTCATCCAAGCTCTGAACAACGTGAGTTAGGGAATGCTCAAGAAGAAATCTACCACCAGTTGAGAGCACTAGATTTGTTAGTAATAGCCATAAAATGAGCTTTGCTGAGTTTAGCAGCAGACGTTGACGGAAGATATCCTATCTGTAAAAAGGAACCAGTAAAACCCACCTTTGTGGAGTGTAATAAAATTCTCGGATCGGTACTAAGTGCTTGTGATAACAGAATGTAAAGAATGAAAACCTTTCAAAGATATTATTTCCTTGGCAATGCCACTTCCAAAGCTGGATAAACGAAATGTTCAGATGCACAACGTGTACTCCGTATCTCCAACGATGGGAGTTCAAGTTGCAGACATCAGCATTTAGGTTTGAAAATGGCATTGACTTGTCATGTTCATCCAAGCTCTGAGCAACATGAGGTCCAGAATGCTCAAGAAGAAACCTACCACTAGTTGAGAGCACTAGATTTGTTAGTAATAGCCATAAAATGAGGTTTGCTGAGTTTAGCAGGAGACATTGAAATGGAATAGCAGTTGCCTTTGGAAAGGACCCCAGGATCAGCTCCTCACCTGGCTTTTGTATAACGGCGTTACAGGCGTTGGCAATTTCTTCTCTCTTTGCCTCGTCTGGATACTGATTCTCATTGAAGTAACTGCAAGTGGGGAGAGGAAAAAAAAAAGAAGTTTTTTTCAGAAATCAGAGCACAGAATCACAGAATGGTTAGAGTTGGAAGGGACCTTAAAATTCCAACCCCCTGTGGTGGGCAGGGACACCTCCCACCAGACCAGGTGCAACATGAGGTCCAGAATGCTCAAGAAGAAACCTACCACTAGTTGAGAGCACTAGATTTGTTAGTAATAGCCATAAAATGAGGTTTGCTGAGTTTAGCAGGAGACATTGAAATGGAATAGCAGTTGCCTTTGGAAAGGACCCCAGGATCAGCTCCTCACCTGGCTTTTGTATAACGGCGTTACAGGCGTTGGCAATTTCTTCTCTCTTTGCCTCGTCTGGATACTGATTCTCATTGAAGTAACTGCAAGTGGGGAGAGGAAAAAAAAAAAGTTTTTTTCAGAAATCAGAGCATAGAATCATAGAACAGAATCACAAAATGGTTAGAGAAGCGAAGCGTCGTGTCAGAAAACGTCACAGCCTACAGTTCTACCTATTTTTTTTAATTTTTTTTTATTATCATTTACTGACGTAACTCCACCTTCACCAGCGTCCTGCAATTAAAAGTCATCAGCTACTAATTTATGCATCACTCCTACAGAGGTAACACAGAAGCAGTAAATTTTATGTAAATCTATATACAGTAATGTCGGCGTGCACTCATATAAAGTGGATAAAACCTCCAAAACACCTCAAATAAACGAATATTATCTCAGCATTTGCAGAGTCACATCGGCATTCGGAATATTCTACTGGGAGATGCAACAAAGTAGGCAAAGCCACGAGTATCAGAGTTAAGACTGTCCAGTGAAGCATCGTGTCAGAAAACGTCACAGCCCACACTTCTACCTTTTTTTTTTATTATCATTTACTTATTTTTTTGCTGACGTAACTCCACCTTCACCAGCGTCCTACAAACGAAGGAGCTGTTCAATATTTATTTTGATCCCTAGGTTAATATACACACACACACACATATTTGTGTATCTATTACACACACGGTATGAAGACTGTACAGACAAAATTACACACTACTACAAGTAAGATTTCTAAAGTCAGACTAGTTTGGTTTTTTCAAATCCCAATTTAAAAATTTTAAATCTTACCCCAAACAACATATTGCACGGCCCATATTTGAACAGTATTTTTTTTTCTGAATAATTGTGATTTTATTGCACTTTATATGCAGTAAACATCCTATAAAAGTTAAACCATTTTCTCTTTTACTTCGTTTAAGTGCTTTACAAATTTTAATGAACTGATTTACATTCCACAGAGCTTATCAGATTTGCATTAAAAACAACAAAAAGTCCTGTTTACTTCAATGGGCTCTGATAAGCGTGCCGTAAGCAGGGACTACTAAGTTTTTTTTCTGCAGATTGTCCGTAATAAATAATCCTAAGATTTCTTTGATCAGCTTTGATCAGCAGCCGGTTCAGCTGTTGGACGGCTGCTCTGTATTTGAAAGTAAGATATTTCCTTTAATTGTAGATCGTTTGGTAGTAGGATATCTAGGCATATTTAAGCAATTATTATTTTCCATGGTCATATTTCTCCTCTGGTGGATCAGCCCCAGCGGAGACACTTTCTATGGAAACCTGGATTTTGTTCCACAGAGCAACCATTCCTGTCCAACCTTCTCTGGAGAGCAGCTCTGAGGACCTGGGAGTCCTGGTGGACAACAGGATGCCCATGAGCCAGCAATGTGCCCTTGTGGCCAAGAAGGCCAATGGCATCCTGAGGGGCATCAAGAAGACTGTGACCAGCAGGTGGAGGGAGGTCATCCTGCCCCTCTGCTCTGCCCTGGGGAGGTCCCATCTGGAGCACTGGGTCCAGTTCTGGGCCCCCTAGTTCAAGAAGGGCACGGAACTGCTGGAGAGAGCACAGCAAAGGACTACAAAGATGATGAGGGGACGAGAACACCTCTCTTATGAGGAGAGGCTGAGGGACTTGGGTCTCCACCACCTTGAGACTCCACCACCTCTCTGGGCAGCCTCTGCCAGGGCTCTGCCACCCTCAAAGTCAAGAAGTTCCTCCTCATGTTGAGATGGAACTTCCTACATTCCAGTTTGTGCCCGTTTCCTCTTGTCCTGTCCCTGGGCATCACTGGAAAAAGCCTGACCCCATCCTCCTGACACCCACCCTTGAAGTATTTATAGGCGTTGATCAGATCCCCCCTCAGTCTTCTCTTCTCCAGACTAAAAAGCCCCAAGTCCCTCAGCCTCTCCTCGTAAGAGAGATGCTCCAGGCCCCTCATCATCTCCGTAGTCCTTTGCTGTACAATTTCTGGAAAGTAGGTGAGAATAACTGAGTTTTCAAGATAGGGAAGCCATAGCAAAAAATTCAATATTTCATCATTGACTGCTTTGGTTTGCTCATGTAGAAGTTGTCAACACACTGAATTTTTTGACTATGGTTCTTGCAGGGAGGAAATGAATTAATCTGCCTCCGGTTTTGTTACTTGTCTGTCAGGTCTACCCTTGCTAAGGGACAGGGAGTGAAGGAGGGATGTCTGAATTTCCCTTCACAGCTACAAACCACAGTCTGTTCACCATCTGAAAAGTTCCTGAAAACTACAGATGAAAAATATGAAGCAATATGAACTTAAAGGGGGGAAAAAAGCAAAAAAGAAAAAGAGCAGGCAGAGGTAAATCCTGCAAAGGCACACTGCTTTCGAGACAAAGGGCAGCTGTCAGCTGAATACCTTCAATGAAGAAACCAAATGATCTCTTTTGTCGAAAATGACACTGGAGGATTAAAATGAAAAGTGGCCAAATAATTTACATGAGATGAGAATCCATACGATGGTAAAGAATGTAGATATCCTTGAAGTGGTTTCATTTCAATAACACTGAAGCCGAGAAAAATTGCAGATTCAGAGAAACCCTCTTTCTTTCAGGGATAATGTGCTTAGGACAATGACGGAGAGAGAATCCATCTCAGCCCCGGGCTCTGTAATGGAAGTAAACGCATTTCCCCCCTCCTTTACCAAGGTGCCCCTATCTGAATTCCTGCAATAGCTGCCAATCTCTCTCTTTTTTTTTTATAACTCGGCTGTATGGCTTCTGTTATCCAGGCTGAGATATCAGATGCATTGAGCAATGCCTCGGCAGTATTCCTGATAATCCACACTGGAAGTTTTGCCGCCTGGTATCAGCTTTGCAGCTGCCAGGGAAGTGTTTGAAAGGACCTGAGTGATGGAGCAGTAGAAGGAGGACCAGGTTCGGTGCTTTCTCTTAAGGCTGGATGGCAGAAACCAAGCAATAAAACCCCAGCGTTGCTCAGAAGACCCCGGGTGGGGGAAAGGGTGAGTTTACAGTGTGAGATAACGGTTAAAGCTTCAAAACCTGGAGGTGATTCAAAGCACAGAGGCTGAAACATTGGAATGGGCTGCCCAGGGAGGTGGTTGAGGCACCATCCCTGGAGGTGTTCAAAAGACAGGTTGATGCAGTGCTGGGAGGTATGGTTTAGTGATGATGATGCTCCTTGTTTGTTGTGTGGGTGTCTATTTTTGTCAGTTGGGTTGACGGTTGGACAAGATGATCTTTAAGGTCCCTTCCAACCTACAAGATTCTGTGATTCTGTGAAATGTGTTTTGGGGTAACAATTCACAGCGGGTCACCTCCTACAGCAGAATTACACAGGCTTGAGGTGAGGTAATTCAGGTACATGCACATCAGCACCATCAATGAAAGAAGGATAATTTACCTTGCAATTAACAGATGGGAAGAATACGCAGATGGGTATCTGGACAGGGCTTGGAGCAACTCGGTCTGGTGGGAGGTGTCCCTGCCCAGGGCAGGGGGTTGGAACTGGATGATCTTTAAGGTCACTTCCAACCCAAACCATTCTGTGATTTATTGAAAGCAGTGGACGTGCTGCAAGTTCACTCCCTCACTTAACTCTTTGTTTTCCTCTGGGTTCCCACTTCCATCACTGTGGGAAGCACCTGCAAGTGAAACCTCCCACACTCCTGGAGCTCCAACTCCTCCACCAAGGACCATGCTCTCCAAGACTCAGTCTCCAGCTTAACCCAATTTAAGCACAGATTGAAAGAAATGGTCCTGTCCTCTCCTTCATTCCCTTTTTTTGCAGAAAGGGTTTATTTCCCAGCCACTTCTCCAGTCCAGCTTTCCACCCATGCCAAGAGCAGTGGTTGTGCAACCAAAGGAGGCGGGCAGGAGATGGTTGAACCACGCAGCTGGGACCGGTTCCTTCCATGGCAGCTCCAATGTCCCCTTCAAGTGATGCTAAAAGCAAAGCCCCAGTGATGGCCTCGGCCACTGGCCCAGCGATATGTGGCCAAAAAAAAAAAGCACTGCCCATTTCCCTCAGCTCCCATCTGACCCCTGTTGATGAACAGAAGATCTTGCTGCCACCGAGCTCCCTGCCAAACCCTCTGGTGTCTCAAAATACATGGGAGTGTGAGCTGCTCTTTTGTCTTCGATAAGAGTGCCTGTAATTTCAGACCCCTATCTGGTTTCCCTTCGAACGGTACCTCTGCTTTCCACTGACAAGTTACACAAAACACTCGAATATAGTTACCTCCTTTATCTCTCATTAGTATATTTATCAACGTGGTATCACCCAGTGGCAAGAGGTCATTGTTTCAGCCTTTGTGGCTTTTAACAGAAGTATTATCCAGGCTGTCAAATCAATGGAAATATTTCTGAAGTTTGTCTGTCATCTGTGCCTGAGATCTTATCTCCGCGCGGCACGAGACAGACTGTCAGAGAAGTGACATTCAAAGCATAATCTCATCAGAAAGTGTAATGACTAGTTTATTTCCCAGTAAATGCTGGCCCAGAATATCACTAATGGCATTTTCAGCGAGGTCAAGAGATGACACCATCCGTTTTATCTACTGATAGTTCTCCAGATTCTGTAATAACGGCGTGCACGTCTACTGGACAGTTCATCCCACGGTATGTAGTCAAGTCATTTCTATTCTAGATGGCAAAATTAAAGCTCGGAGATACCCTCTCCACAGATAAACTGAGAATTTCACTGAAGACACCGTCTTCTCTTTCCCCCAGGACTGCAAAACGTAACCACCAGTTGAGCTGCAACAGGAAACATCTGGTGAGGCCACTTTTGCCCTTGAGATCAGCCGAGGATGAGAAGTGCAGCTCCCTGGATGCCTACATCTGTCTAGGTGTTCCCACAGCCTCTGCTCAACTGCACCTTCCAACCAGGCAAAAGACTAATTTTTAAAAAATCCCAAACCCAGAAAAAACACCAATTAACACAAGGGCTACAGCCCTCTGCTGTTTTCCCCATAGCACTGTCATTTAGCCAGGGGCTTTCACAGGGCTATGGATTTAAAGCACTGAAGAAACCACTGCAGGACTCCAGCTTGACCTCTTCTGCTGCACCGACCAAAAGGGTTGGTTTCTCAGCAATTCTGGCACAAAGCCCAGATTTTCTGTTCGACCTACAGAGATATCCAGCCCCAACATAAAAATTTGGGATTTTATCCAACATCAGCCGAGGATGAGAAGTGCAGCTCCCTGGATGCCTACATCTGTCTAGGTGTTCCCACAGCCTCTGCTCAACTGCACCTTCCAACCAGGCAAAAGACAAGTTTTTTAAAAAATCCCAAACCCAGAGAAAACACCAATTAACACAAGGGCTACAGCCCTCTGCTGTTTTCCCCATAGCACTGTCATTTAGCCAGGGGCTTTCACAGGGCTATGGATTTAAAGCACTGAAGAAACCACTGCAGGACTCCAGCTTGACCTCTTCTGCTGCACCGACCAAAAGGGTTGGTTTCTCAGCAATTCTGGCACAAAGCCCAGATTTTCTGTTCGACCTACAGAGATATCCAGCCCCAACATAAAAATTTGGGATTTTATCCAACGTAGAATCCATCATAACTTTGAATCAGCTTTGGAACCCAACTGTAAGAAACCTCGTTCTTTAAAAATCTGCATCTCATTCCTACTTTGAGCTTTCAACCCCAGGGTATTGCCACACTCTAAGGAAAGAACAGATTTAAGACTGTGAGAGTAATATCACTGTAAGAGATGTTTCATTCTTGTACTTCTTTTCATGGGAAATGCAAACCTGGAGGAGAACGTAGAATCCATCATAACTTTGAATCAGCTTTGGAACCCAACTGTAAGAAACCTCGTTCTTTAAAAATCTGCATCTCATTCCTACTTTGAGCTTTCAACCCCAGGGTATTGCCACACTCTAAGGAAAGAACAGATTTAAGACTGTGAGAGTAATATCACTGTAAGAGATGTTTCATTCTTGTACTTCTTTTCATGGGAAATGCAAACCTGGAGGAGAAATCTCAACAGAACTAGATCACTTAACACACCCAACATAAATAAATTTTAATCATTTCACATGTCAATATGTGTTTGTCTACATAAATTGTATAGTCATTTCAGTACCCATTAAAAAACTCCTATAATAGAACTGATGCTCTATTCTGGTTCTACAAATCAGTGCCTAAACTCTGAGACAGTCATTTTACTGATGTTTCTTAGCAGGAATCTACATTTCAGTACCCATTAAAAAACTCCTATAATAGAACTGATGCTCTATTCTGGTTCTACAAATCAGTGCCTAAACTCTGAGACAGTCATTTTACTGATGTTTCTTAGCAGGAACCTACTCTGCAATGTAGATTAAAATGCCAAAAATACACCTTGAGCTGGAGCGCGTAAAACTGTACGACCTTCAAAGCCTCTGTAACATCATCAAGTTTCTCATTTTTTAAAAATAATTTTCTCAGTATTTTGACAGCAGTCTCGAGCACCAACGCAATCCTATCAAGATATTAATACTATCCTAAAATTTGTTTAAAAACAGAATTAATTGATAATAGCTCTGAAAGCCTCATACTTGCACAAGATAATCTATGCCTCCTAATCTATAGCACCCTACTGTCGAGATAATTAACAATTAAAAAAAGAATAGTTAAGACATCGGAGGTGGCGATTTACTCTTCCTTGTAATTGGATTTGGCGATAAGAGTATTTTTGAAATTCCACAACAGTTCTCTTCTGAGTAGCAAGATGTGGAGTTTTTAGCAAGTTGAAACACAGGTACTTCTGCTTGAGGCACCTTGAAGACACTGACAGCAGACAATGGCTTCGGTTTTATGACTATCCTTAAAATTTAATGGTATCACAGACTCCCTGGACCAACCCAGTTAACTAAATTGCTCATGAAATAAATAAAATAAAGAAAAAAAGAAAGATGGAAGTTTTTTGAAGCCAGCAAGTAACATGATAAAGTGAGAATTGTTCTGTCATATTTCAACAACCGGTTGGTGCGAGCGCACAGCACCTTCCAAGCTCTTCCTAACAAGGCATCTAAGCATGAATGATAGCACCTCTTGTTCTCCTTTATTTACTTGCAATATTTAAATTGAGACCTACAGGGATATTTATGTGCGTTACATCCTCTGGACTTCCCCAAGTGATAAACAAGACCTTTATGAAGACAACTGTGAAACAAACACCTCATCTGCATTTTTTAACTTTGTACAGGGGAGGAGTAATTTAAGTTACATCCTCTGGATGATCTGGTTCCAACGAGCAAGCAAAGCCAAGGCAGGGGCAGCCCATGGATGAAAGGTTTCCAAGAAGTGATGAGACCCTGCAGAAATCATTAGGAGCCCATCCTCTCATAAAAGGCTGTTTTCCTGCTTGGTGACTCCAGCGAGATGTCCTCTAATCACCACTGTGATTATGAAAGACACTACTTGCAAGACAACAGAGGATTCCAAGGAAGCCCACCTACTTGTAAAAGGCTGTTACCCTGCTTGGTGACTCCAGCTAGACATCCTATAACCCCACTGTGATTATGAAAGATACTACTTGCAAGACAACAGAGGATTCCAAGGCTTTATAGGGCAACACAAATAAATAGCAAAATGTACGACTTGGATTTTACGTTACTCAACCCAAAACATCATTATCTGCTCTCTTGAAAAAAATATTGAACTCATCAGAGTCAGAACTCAGTTTTCAGCTCTTCTAAGGTAAGGTATTTCTAGAAGAATAGTCTCTCCTTGCCTCATCATTGTGCTTTAATGGGAAGTTCAGCACTGGATCACAAAAACGTCCATACAGAATGTCAAGTGTAAGCAGCAAGGTCCCTCGAGTTGTTATTGCTTTAGCCTCAGTAAGGTCATGTTTTTTAAAATTTTATAGTCCTTTGGGCTATGAAGCTTCAAGTCTCACTTTGTCCTAAGCCTCCAGGAGAGGAAAAATACCAAACAAGAGATTTGTGATAAAGCTTAGTCTGAGCTGACAACATCCAACACAATCACCAGCATTTCCCTTCAAAGATCTGCAAGTTTTTTATTTGCAATTTCCAGTATGACCAGACCCGGGTCAGCTCAGATTAGAAGCTCATGGACAGCCACCACTGCTGCTGCATTTTCAGGAAATAAAAACCGATTAAACTAATGAAAGGATCCTAAGGGACCAAAAGACAAGATAAGGCCAATTCTTGCAGGATGTCCAGTGCCTAAAATCAAGAAGCTCAGGATCAAAGCTTCTGATTTTGTGCTCAGTACATCTATTTTTCCTGGTACCTTCACAATCTGGACCAGAACTACTATTGTATTAAGTGCTGTATGGGCACAAAGCAGAAAAAGGTAATTATTTTTTTTAATATCAAACTATTTTCTGCCTTGCAACCTAAATACAATGCAACAGATGGATATAAGCAAATGAGAACAAGAGATAATGGATCACCATAGGCCAGCACGCTCTTGATTAAACTCCTATGGTGCCAAGACCAGCTTCAGGAGGTTCTTTGTAGACATCACAGCAAAAAAGAAGGTTTAAGGAAAATTTTCAGCAATGAGGTAGCTTTGTGAATCCTTGAAGAGTACTACTCCTCAAGTCTGGCAGCAGCAACATCTTTTTATTTATTTGCTACGGATTATTTAATGACTATTCACCATCCATGGGAAAAGGAAATAGCTGAGTTTATTGTCCAACTTTTTGTAATTATTTTTTGCCTATAGGATTGTGAATAGTTACCTTGGAAATAACAAGCTCCAAGGACTCAAAAGTATGACTTCATTAAAAAACACCCATCATGCTTGGTATTTCAAGAGCACTTTCTACAACCAGATCATAAACCCCTTAAAAGCAGTCTGAAGTTGTGTTCTTTAATCTTATTCTTTAATATTATTAGAAGAACAGCAAAGAGAGACAGACACAAGAAACCAGATGCAGGAGCTGTGAAATCAATCCATGGCTCCTTACTCCTGGGTTTGTGCTGTCATGAGCCATGGCTTTTGCCATGTGCCTCCTCTTAAATGTCGTCGTCGCTCTAGCTCCGAAGGGCCAAGTTCCCTTGGCCAGACATGACTTACACAGCACTGGTTGTGATGCTCTAAAAGCAACTGAGGAGTTGTTGACTGCATGTCCTAGAAAAAATAAATTATTCTTATCAATTTTGGACTTCAGTAAAGTATTTGATACAGTCTCAAATGGGAAATTATTCATAATTCTGGAAAAGACAAGGATTAGTTTAATTGCAAGACAGGGCAGAAAGGAAACATATAACTAAGAACTGGGCTGAAAATTTAAAATTATGGCTTGGAAGACAGCTATCAGTGATATTCCTCAAGTCTCATCTTTGGAGTATCTTAAGAATGAAAACTCATAAAGATCTTGACACAAAGTCTGAACATGGTAATGAGATCTGGCGATGACGACGTTAGAAGCCATGTCAGTACAGGGAGTTGGAGTACCATGAAAAGCCATAGACAATCCTAAGGGCAAGAACCAAGAAGAAATTTAACAGCACAGGATGCAGGGTCAGCCACGTCAGGAACAACACCAACTTCTCATGTACACAAAAAGCTCACTCCACCTGGAGTAGTGCATCCAGCTCTGGAGTCTTCAGCACAGGAGAGACATGGAGCTGTTGGAGCGGGGCCAGAGGAGGCCCCGGAGATGCTGGGAGGGCTGGAGCCCCTCTGCTGGGAGGGGGGGCTGAGAGAGTTGGGGGGGGTCAGCCTGGAGAAGAGAAGGCTCCGGGGAGACCTTGGAGACCCTTCCAGTCCCTCAAGAAGGGGGGCTCCAGGAAAGCTGGGGAGGGACTCTGGATGAGGGAGGGGAGCCCTAGGAGGAGGGGGAAGGGTTGGACACTGCAAGAGGGGAGATGGAGCTGAGATGTGGGGAAGAACTTGTTTGGTGGGAGGGTGGTGAGAGCCTGGCCCAGGTTGGCCAGAGAAGCTGTGGCTGCCCCATCCCTGGAGGGGTTCAAGGCCAGGTTGGAGGGGGCTTGGAGCAAACTGGGCTGGTGGGAGGTGTCCCTGCCCAGGGCAGGGGGTGGCACCGGGGGGGCTTTAAGGTCCCTTTCAGCCTAAACCATTCTA
>NW_015090890.1:740978-836581 GCF_001431845.1 Calidris pugnax
GAGGGAGGGGAGCCCTAGGAGGAGGGGGAAGGGTTGGACCCTGCAAGAGGGGAGATGGAGCTGAGATGTGGGGAAGAACTTGTTTGGTGGGAGGGTGGTGAGAGCCTGGCCCAGGTTGGCCAGAGAAGCTGTGGCTGCCCCATCCCTGGAGGGGTTCAAGGGCAGGTTGGAGGGGGCTTGGAGCAACCTGGTGTGGTGGGAAGTGTCCCTGCCCAGGGGAACTGGATGATCTTTAAAGTCCCTTCCAACTCAAACCATTCTATGATCCTACAATTCTATCATCAGCTGGAAAGACCATTTTCTCTTAAGTCAATATGATCAAAAGACAAAAATGCGACAAAACCACCAAAGAGCCCACTAGAGCTGAGGATGGCAGCTATTTCCAATCGAGAAAGAAAAAAACTAAAATACTTGCAGGAGACCTCACCTGGACTATGTACAATCCTGGTCTCCCACATTCAACAAGGATGGATTTTGAGCTGAGCAGCTCCGAGAGCAACCACAGGGTACAGAAGAACGGAAAGCCCACCTCGCACAAACCTCAAGGCTGAGATGAGGAGAGGGTTTGTCATAAATACACAAAGGGGACCAACACTGGAGGTAAGGGATGGAAGCAAGAATTTCTTTTAGTTAAATGATAATATTGATCCAAGATGGATGGGTACATACAGGTCACAAACAACCTTAAGAACTTAGATTTCCAGCCCGCTGGGGAGCCGTCTCCCAATGGGCTCCTGTACCCTTGGCTCTACCTGCTTCTAAAAGAGAGAATTTAATCAGTTTCTGAAAAGGATATAATAAAGGTTGACTGCAAAAAGAGAAGCTGGACACAAAACTGGGAGTCCCAGTCCAATGCTCCTCTGCTTAAGAGACTATCAAGGAGCATTTAGAAACCGAAAGAGCGCCAGCCTATGTACGTAATAAGAAACAAATCAGATGATTTTTTTTCCCTATATGTTTTGTACTTATGTACCCTATTGTCTCATTCTTTTTTCTTTATAAGGAAATCATATTAAAAAAGCTCTTTGGAACAGGTCCATGTCTCCTATTCTGCGCACGGAGTTCCTCACAAACAGTGCAGAATTCAAAACAAATTTAAACTTATGCATGTTCCAAAG
Organism: Calidris pugnax; assembly: GCF_001431845.1. Lineage (NCBI taxonomy): Eukaryota > Metazoa > Chordata > Aves > Charadriiformes > Scolopacidae > Calidris > Calidris pugnax. The sequence goes on from NW_015090890.1 coordinate 742,097, forward strand.
GAAAAAAAAATCAAACAAAAAAAGGTCAATTGTGCTGTCCTGAACTACAAAAAAAACCCCAGGATAAAAAAGAATCTAGGATGTGATAGTGACTTTTGTGGTCGAAGCCCATATGGTTCTCTGATAAAACATTCTTTTTAGTCTGTTTCAAGCGCTCCACACTCTGACCGAGAGCCCATAAATACATGATGCAACATACTTGGGGAGTTTTACTTAGGAATTTTGCTCCCTCACTCCTCCTTGTAATGACTCTGTTTATGACTTGCACGAAGACCTCACATCTGTTACTGGATGGCAGGGAACTTCCTTTCACCGAGGCAGGTTTGGACTCTGTTCGGAGCCCAGCAGCAGCAGGGGTCAGCAGGAATCCTCTGAATACTTCCAGAAACGGGCAAATCCAGCAGTGCTTCGAGCTGGGTGGTGCCCACGTGTGCTCCACGCCGAGAGCTGGCTGCATCAAAGCAAGAGGTGACAAGGTGCCAATTCCATTACTAACTCCTTCCCAATGCTTTCCAGATCACTCAAGAAGTTAATTTCGTAATTCACTTAATCAGGTTTATTCCAGGGATAATATTACATCCAGGTCAGGTAAACCTCACCGCGAGGGATGACTATCCCTTTTAGCTGAACTTGGACCTGGAATGACCCTCCTCGGCAGGTTCAGGGCTGTCTAGCTCTTTCTCAGGACTTGAAGCCAGCTGAAAAAAAGCCAAAGGGGGAATGATCACAGCTTTATTGTCACTTGTGCTTGTCAATGCCCAGGGAGCTGTTTGTCACCGCCTTATCTCCTAAACTTCCCAGGAGTCTGCTCCCAAAGAGGGAGGAGACTCCCCAGCAGTGTCTCAAGCTCCTTCACAGACATGGAGACAGCAGAGGGTAATCAAACCCTTGCACATCCAAAGACACATCACCTTTACGTGGGCTGTAATATCAAGAAATGTTGTGAACAGTCATTATAAAACAGCTACACTAACGTAGACTGAACGTGCCAGGTCACACAGTTTCCGTGACAGCTCTGCCAGGACTTTCCCTGCCTCCTGATGTTAACAGTCAAGAAAATAATGATGTTGCTAATTAACAGGGGGCTTTTTGTCGCTATTCGATTCTGCATAAACAGAACAGTCGTAGGAAAAGGAACACTATGAAGGATTAGAGAAAGTCTAGCGTTGAAGAAGAGGTCAGAGAAGAAAGAAAGGTCAAAGAGACTTGTACTTTTACATGGGCCTTCCAATGAGCAGCATCTGAATCTCAGCCCCATGGTAGGGAGCCCACGGCCCTACGCTCTGGGCATTAATAGAATAAAAGCCCTTGGGGCAGAGAAGTGACCTAAAATGACTGGAGTTAACAGTTACATTAAATAATGTTCTGGAAAGCGAATTATTTATGCTGGATACAAATAAAGCAGATAATTGCTGTGAATTTCAAAAATATCTAAACACTCCCACGACTGAATTTCATTTGCTGTCTTTGCAAAAAACAGGGTGATGCATCCGGAAAAGAACAAATCCCAACTCCTCCCAGCCATGACTGGTTCTACAGGAGCTGTGACTGCTCAGGAGAAAGACACACACGTATCATTGTGGACTACTCAAAGAAAACACGCTCTCAATGGACACACAAAAGCGATGAGCAAAACTCAGGTGTTGGGCTGGGGGTCAGAGAACATCAGGAATGGGATTCAGCTGCCTGTGTAAGCTGGAATATTCACCATAATCAACTGGAACTATGGTAATTAGTTCTGCTCCTGTCCCTACTCATCTGCCCTGGGTCACTTAAAATTGAATGTAGAAATAGAAAAGGTCCAAAGGAGAGTGACAACAAATGTGATTAGAGGCAGGGGAAGACTTGCCATCTGAGAAGAGATAAGAGAAGGACTGTTTAAGTTCAGAGAGGAGATAAATAAGCAGCACACTGATAGGCCTATATACAATGAGTGATCACAGGAAGGTAAACACAACGTTCTCTCTTCTTCTTTCTCATGATACTCAGGCAAAAGGGACCTCCAACTTTTTAAACACTTTTTAGCATATAAAATGAAACCAGGTATAATTAGTTCTCCCCAAGTACCCTGAAGACCTTAGCAGGATTTAGAAGGAATTACATATTTATGTGACTAGTAAGAATGCCCACAGCTGCAATTGTAGGATTGAACAAAAATACAGGATAGGAGAAAACCACAGCCATGTGGTTGGCAGCCATGTGTGAAGCAGTCACAGACTCCAGAGGATAGGTAGAAAGAATGACAAACACCATCATCATCTTCACCAGCTGGGTTACTGCTGAGCCTCAAAGCCTCAGGCACACACCAGAACTCCCCAGTGCTGGTCCGTGAGCTGGGTCAGCCCAGAAGAAGCCAGCAGATATTATGTTCTTCAAAGCAAACATGAGGTTAAGAGGTAGATTTACAGATCCTCCCATAGACTGGTGCTACTGGAGCCAGCAGAAATGACATTAGTCTGCACAGTAAGCAACAACCATGACTTTTTACAGCTTCTCTGAAAGCACCTGGGCACTTACAGAGATGTCCAGTCCCGTTTGTAGGACAATCACTTTGATGCTAGGAGAAGACTCAGAATGAGATCCTGCACCTTACCTTATGAGTTGGGTCAGCCCAGAAGGAGCCAGCAGATTTATGTTCTTCAAAGCAAACATGAGGTTAAGAGGTAGATTTACAGATCCTCCCATAGACTGGTGCTACTGGAGCCAGCAGAAATGACATTAGTCTGCACAGTAAGCAACAACCATGACTTTTTACAGCTTCTCTGAAAGCACCTGGGCACTTACAGAGATGTCCAGTCCCGTTTGTAGGACAATCACTTTGATGCTAGGAGAAGACTCAGAATGAGATCCTGCACCTTACCTTCAGGAGCAGGGACACTACTGACATATCTTAACTGGTCCTGGAGAAATGCAGGATCTCAGGAGCAGGGACACTACTTATCTTAACTGGTCCTGGAGAAATGCAGGATGGGATCTGGACTAGAGAAGAATTCCCACCCTTAAAATGTGGGTGAATTGCACCAGACAGTGCTGTTGCAGGTCCTGTTGCAAATCTTGATTTCAGTTATTTTGACCTTGGCAGATATACAAATTTTATCTGGAGTCTGCAGCAAGGAGTTGCCCCTCCCCCAGATCTGGTTTTGTTATTATTAATAAAATACAAAAAAAACCACAAAAACAACAAAGAAAGAGAGGAGAGAGAACACAAAGACACAAAAAGCACCTGAGCTCCCTGAAAAAGAAAAATAACTCATTAGGAGCTGGATCCTTCAAGAGACCGGAGTCTGGTGAGCACTTTGGACAGCCCTCCAGCATGATATTTTACTGCATACAACCTGCCAAACGACTGGGATTTGCTCACAGCTGATTAGAATAGGAAGCCTGCATATTATGCATGTCTAAGAGGGGAACGTAGCTTGATCTAATGCAAACTAAGACAGATACTGTGTGGCAAGCAGAAAATGGCTGCTCTTGCATTTTATGAAGACGGACAGCAATGACCCTGAGCCAAACCATTTGAACCTTCAGACAATAAAAACATCTCGCCGGCATCTAAATTGTGAAGTGAACTTTACGGAGTGCCTTTGCAAAGTGCCTGCTCTCGCAGATCTCAAAGCATTTCTCCAGCAGGAAGAACAGAGATCCTAAAAAAACCACTCCCTTCCTATGTCTCCAAGGGCTTCATGAAGTTGAACCTCCCACTGGAAGCTGCTGACTAACGAACACCTTGTGACAGAAGAGAAGGAGCTGGAAAATAACCTAAAGAAGTCCCCTGACGTTTCCCTCTGCATTAAGATCAAGTATATCAGAGCCATCCTGACAGATTTTAGCTAATTTGCTCCTGAGGAATGTTCCATAATTTCTGTAGATAACCTGCTTAGTGCTCAACCACTCCTAAAGTTGGCAAGTTTTTCCTAATGCCCACCACAAATCTTCTTTGGTAGGCTGAGAGTTACAGCCTTTTAGCACCTTGCTCATCCTTTCTTTGGTTTGGCTCAGTCCCCCGGGCAGGTAGGAGATACTTTATCACAGAATCACAGAATCTTCTAGGTTGGAAGGGACCTTCAAGATCATCTTGTCCAACCGTCAACCCAACTGACAAAAATAGACACCCGCACAACAAACAAGGAGCATCAGCACTAAACCAGACCTCCCAGCACTACATCAACCTGTCTTTTGAACACCTCCAGGGATGGTGCCTCAACCACCTCCCTGGGCAGCCCATTCCAATGGCTGAGAACCCTTTCAGTGAAAAATTTTTTCCTAATATCCAGCCTGAACCTCCCCTGGCGCAACTTGAGGCCATTTCCTCTCGTCCTGTCGCCTGTGACTTGAGAAAAGAGACCGACCCCCACCTCTCTACACCCTCCTTTCAGGTAGTTTATGGTCGAGCACGGCAGGTCAATGACATCTGAGGGTCGTAGGGACAGCAGAGCATCACTCTCAGGGCTCCTCCTGAGGGAACAAACCCGAGGAAGACGAGTAGTGTTCCCCAGCCAACGGGTGGACATCGTTATATTGATGAGAAACTGATGTTCTATTTCTAACAGCGTAGGAGCCTAATGGAAGAGGCCGAAAAGACGTTACTTCCTGCTCTGTTGGCAGCTTGAAAAGGGAGAAACGCAATGAATCCAAACCCTAAATCTCCTCCAAAGCCTCGCACAGGAAACTTAGATCCCCTATGGGGCCGGTATTAAGGTTCTGGGAGAAGACATAACTAAGAGTAATGGGATGAAATTAACTAAGAAAATTTCCTAACTGAATTTCAGGAGCTAATAGAGCTCTCGTTTTCCCCAGGGAAGCCGTGGAAGCCCCAGCGCTCAGGAGAGCTGCAGTAATAGCGCTTTCACAATCGGAAGGATTTCTAATAAGGCATGTCAGGACTGATATCGCTCAGGGCCAGAACCATGCCCAGGGCTCCTCTGGCCCAGCCCAGCACTGGGACCACGGCAGAAGGTGCTTCTTCAGGAGGGCAGGCAATGCTATCTTCCATCTTCCTGATGGAAACGCAACAGGGACTGGTTTTGGCATGGAGATGACTTTCCTCGCCAGCTGGGGTCCGCTGGGAGTTGGAACTGGATAATCTTTAAGGTCCCTTCCAACCTGAACCCCTCTATGATTCTATGATTCACTGTCAGGCATTGGAATAGGCTGCCCAGGGAAGGGGTTGAGTCCCCATCCCTGAATGTGTTTAAGCTGTGGTGTTGGGGGATATGGGGTAGGGGAGAACTTTAGAGTAGGGTAGATGGTTGGACTCGATGATCACAGAATCATAGAATAGTTTGGTTTGGAAGGGACCTCAAAAATCATCCAGTTCCACCCCCCCTGCCCTGGGCAGGGACACCTCCCACCACACCAGGTTGCTCCAAGCCCCATCCAGCCTGGCCTTGAACCCCTCCAGGGATGGGGCAGCCACAACTTCCCTGGGCAACCTGTTCCAGTGTCTCACCACCCTCATCGTAAAAAACTTCTTCCTGAGATCTAATCTGAATCTTTTTTCTCCCAATTCCCAAGGGTCTCTTCCAGCCTAGATGATTCTGTGATTTAAAGGGGGAACAAGAACAGAACCTGGTCAGATGAGAGCAGTTTGGCAGTGATGCCACCGTGACACATTGCTGCTCCCCGGCAAAAATCAAAGGACACCTCTTCCACGACCGACAGAGTGCCCATGCTTTTAACCAAACCAGGAAACTCATCCAACACAAACCAAATAAAATCGGAACAAAACCAAGCAGACCAAAAGAGCACTGTGGAAAATTTGTACATCCATTTGTTGAATTCCCCCTTTCCTGTGCTCTCCTGTCACTTGCCCCAGGCCAGCTCGGGGACACCACAGCAAGCAGAACCAATAAGTGAAACAGTGGGAAATAAAAAGGATTTCTTTTTTTCTGACCCAAGCCAAATTGGCTGGTGTTTCTGGGGTTTCCATCAGACAAGAAGCCTATCTGGCACACCGCAGGGTGGCAGGAGGAGAGAAAGTGAGGAGGAGGAACTGAGACGGGCGATGGGATGGGATAACACCTAAGGAGGAGACGGTGACAAACTGTTCGTTGGGCTCAGCGACATCACGAAACTCTACCCTCAGTATCTCAGGAAATCTAAACCCATTTCTCTTCTGAATAAACTTGCCTGGGATCACGCCGCCAAGTGAAACACCTGACTCTGTTTTGCAATCTATGAAACGGGGGATAACAGGTATCTCTATCATCTAGTCTCATTTAATCTAAATGCGCCTTTACAAAAGGATGCTTCAAGAGCAGAGACAAGTGTTAAAGTATAAAAACCAGACCAATAAAATCAAACCAAATAACCCTCAGCCAGAAAGTCCCTGCTCCCCAGACGAAGTGAAAAACTTTCAACCGATGAATTATCCATTTTGTTTAGAGCAGAATTTACAGTTATTTTAATTTAATCTTTGGATAAAGCATATGCTTAAGAAACAACACTCAACATCTTCCCCCCTTTCCTCCCCCCCACCCTGGAGTCTTTAATGGCACTCAACAAAAGTGCCTTAAAACAAGTATATTGTCATTGATTCTGCTGCCAATCTGGGAGGGGGATTTTTGCCTGAAAAAGAAGATCAACCTCAACTCCAACATATGATTAGAGGAGAAGGACCAATCACTTAGAAAAGGAAGAAAAAAAAGAAAAAAAAACCCCAAAGATAGACATGACAACACAGCTTCAGGAAACCCTAAGGGAATTTTCAATTTTGTAGTTCTAACAAGCGGGGTTGAAAAGAAGTAATAAAGCAGACTTAAAAAAAAAAGAAAATTATCTTTGGGACAAGCCGTAACGAAGAACACGAAACGGAACCAGAAGCAGATTTTTAAGTTGAACCTGAGGTTTTCACAAAAAGGCCTGCAGCAGCTCCCAAAGGAGGGTTAACCAGGCGCCACCATCACCACACACAGACCTCAGCAGATCCCCCGAGCAGGAGGCTGGAGAAGAGAACGGGTCAAGGTTGGTCTCACCGGCACAAGCAGCAGCGAGAGGGAGCTTGCACTGCAGTCGTCTGAACCACACCTAGTCTGCAGTTAAATATAGAACTTTACTTTCTGGAACTATTGCTCCTCTTAACCTTCAGAGCATAAATATTCGGAGAGGTATTTTACAAAAAAAAAAAAAAAAAAAAAAAAAGAAAGGGAGAAAAGGGAGAGAGGGAGAAAAGAGACCTGAATCTATCATCCGAAATCTAAGCCTAGCAACTAATAAACTACCCTGGGAGAATTTCCAAAAAAGCAGTAAAGACTGGAGAATTGAATTACAGAAACCGCAAGCAGCATTCTGGAAATCCAGTATAAACCAATTAGTTGCTTTAATACACGTCCCCTGTATACAGACACTTATGTACATTAGACATTCAAGTGTATGTGCTGGCCCTAACTCTAATTTTAATTACATCGGCTTGGCACCAACATAACGATTAATTGCACTGGATTTTTTTTGTTGATTTACATTCTTTTAAGAAAGAGAAAGCAGCCCTTCAATCCTCACCCTTCTCATTCAGTTGATGGGCCAAATCCTGCCCAGTGCTGGGCATTTTCAGTCGGAGAGCAGTCTCCTAGAAGTTAATACCTCTAATTTTTGCAATCAAATTCAGAGTCTTCCCTTGAAGTGCTCTCAGCTGGTCTGACACACCAACCTCTAGCGACCAGCTGAATCCAAGTTAAAAGCACAATGAACTGATAGAGCAGCCCAAGACTTTGATCCTCACCCCCCAAAAAAATGTTTATACAGCTTTGGAGCAACGTTTCAGAAGTTTGTAGGAAGAAGTAGCTCTGCGTTACCTACACAAGAGTTTCCATTGAGGTCTAGATTCAACCCTCTTCTCTTCAGGCATTTAACTACATCGCCAAAGTTAGGTCTAATTGCAGAAGGCTCCTCTTCTGCAGCCAGAAAGGTGCATATAACCCTCATGAGTTACATTAGTGAGGTGGAATTGTCTCCTGGATCTCTGTTTCTCATCACTGAGTAGCCAGAAGCCCAGATGAACAAGCACTTTACTGAACTTCCCAGATGAAAAGCTCAAAAACTGGGTGTGCAAATCCCTGCAAACACCAAGAGGGCACCAAGATGCTGCAGGACGTAGAACCATAGAATCATTGAGGTTGGAAGAGACCTTTAAGATCATCAAGTCCAACCATCAATCCAGCACCGCCAGGTACAAACACAGCGCAATGATACTTGCATTTCATTAAGGAAAACAGTCCATCAAACAGAGTAGGATGTCTCCTCTCTCAGTCAAAACTTAATCCTTCAGATGAGAATGCAAATTAGCAGCTAAGTGGCAGCAGACCACATGCAATGCCAAACACCATTTTAGTAGGCCAAATGCTTAATTCCTGACCTCACAGCACCAAGGGAACCTGATCTGTTTGGGCCAGACAGCCAGAGCCTGGTTACCTTCATGTTATGAGCCATATTACGGACAAGCCTGGAAGAATCTGGTGACTTTTAAGTGAAATTAGTTACCTTCGTCCTCGGGCTCCCAAGAGAGCATTTTCCTCCCACTCTTTCAAAACTTGTCACACAAACCAGCCCATCCTTCCAGCTCAATGAGGCCTGTTTAAAGTATAACAGTGAAACAACCACCTTCCCAACTTGCTTTATGGGGTAGTTTTATTGCCGTACAAAGCTTTTACCATGAGTTTACTGTGTTCTTGCCTCAAGTACAACTCCCCAGCCATACTTTCCAGTAGCCACATATAAGGCTGTGAAATTCAGTGCTTGTGGTGACCCAGCAAGAACTTTGCAAATTAATATCAAAGCCAGGACTAAGGCAACGTGGCAGAAGTCTCCATTTACCAGCAGAACACGATGAAAACCTCAGCAGCAAAGACCTTGTAGGGCACAAGACACAGCAAACAAAGCCCAGAATGATAAAGAAGGAGAAAGAGGGTAATGAAAAATTAGATGGAGTGATTACGTATCTGCCCAAACAACTGGATGATTTCCAATGTCAACACCAACTTGTTTCTTTCCATATGGAAACCCAAATCTCGTATATTTCTCACAAACACACAACCAAACGATTACAGGTTGTCTGACTTCTTGAGAGCATCACAGGAGAGCTCTGCAGGAGGAAAGGGTAGTGATTGTTTGCTTAACTCTCTCCTTTTGCTCTGCTTTCCCACAGCACCCAGCACAAAGGGGTTTAAGGCACTATCTTGAGTCAAACAGCAAATAATAGCAGTTATCACACTTCAGGCCAGAGAGAAACCAAGAAGGAAAGCAGGATAGAATCACAGAATGATTGAAGGGGACCTTAAAGACCATCCAGTTCCACCCCCCTGCCCTGGGCAGGGATACCTCCCACCACACCAGGTTGCTCCAAGCCCCCTCCAACCTGCCCTTGAACCCCTCCAGGGATGGGGCAGCCACAGCTTCTCGGGGCAACCTGGGCCAGGCTCTCACCACCCTCACACCAAACAAGTTCTTCCCCACATCTCAGCTCCATCTCCCCTCTTTCAGTTTAAAACCATTCTCACTTGTTCTATAGCTATGATTACTGGTCTCAGTTACTGGTCTGAGCCCTGCAAAGACCCCACCATGACCCACAGCCACACAGAATTATGTCTATCTTGCGTGTAAAAATGCTTGGGTTCCTGAGGGAGCTCAGTATTTTGGTCTTAGCTTAGACAAGAGGAGACACTCTCCTGCTCCTAAACAGCTCCAAAGACCCTCGTGCAACCAAGAGGAAAGAAACAGAAGCACTACAGAAAGGGCAAAAACACATCCTAAAAATCTGCTGGCCGAGGACTCAAAGGAGTGAGCTGCAAAGCAGAAAGGAGCGTAGCGCACAGTCATCTGGTGCCTTCATGGAAGGGAGGTTCCTCACGCTCTCAGAGGGAGGAAAACTCCTCCCAGCCATTTAGCCCTGAACAGAAACAAGCATTCATCCCTAAACTACGTCTGAGTTCACTAGACCTTTTCTATTATAGGATATTATCCACAAAAGAGACATTACTGTACACAGAGGGAAAGGCAAAGCAGCCAGGCAGCCAGGGGAGCAGGCTCAGAGCGTGCTTCCTCTCGGTAGGACTGAAGAGCTGGGAGCTCTAATGATCACCTGCCACTCTGCATATGTATTTGAAAGATCCACTTTGCTCTGTAAAAGCATGTAAAAAAGCTGGAAGGGACTTTTTGGACACGGAATCTACTGCTTGTTAGGCGAAGTTATACACCCAGAACAATTACAGTGCTGCCGAAATCAACTCTGAAATAATATGATACATTATGAGGACAAAAGCAGGACATTGGGAAAGGAGAAATGCAGAATGTGAAAAGCGTGCAGACCCCCACCGAGCCAAAGCCAGAACCTTTCCAAAAACATGGAAAGGTTTTTTGGGAAAGCAAGGGAAGAGCTGAACACCACCACTCCCAGACTGCACTAACGACAAGATGTCTTAGGAACTATGAAAAATAACATATTTTCCAGAGGAGTATAACATCATTTTAAACAACAAAAGGGGTGAAATGGCTCCTCCTACTCTATCGTTGAGAATCAAATGATTACACTCTCATTAACCTGCGCGATGCTGAAGCACATCCATGGAAATGAAGTTGGTGTTCACCAGAGCAAGAAAAAAGATACTCGTATTGGCTTTAAAATGCCCATCTCCGTAACCCCAAAGCGACGTACCTTTCCATAACAGCCAGGCACTCCTTTCTCCACGTGAACCGACTGCCTCGCCGTAGTCTGAAGGTCCCAGAGGTAGCTGTGACTGGGGGAGGCGTCTGTCTCCATTCTGGCTCTTCTATTGGGATAGGAGCAGGTCTCATGCTTAACGTAGCCCCTAAGAATAATAAATACTGTGTTTCCTAGTGGATTAAAAGTCAGGCCCATTTTCTCACTCCTGCTCGTGAAAAAAAAGACAAGACAGATGATGAAACCACTGGAACTAAAAAAGAAAAGCGTTATCAAACACAGACACCTTGAAGATACACCAAGCCAGCTAGAGTTCCCATCCCCAACCTCCAAGCTGGAGAGGTACCAGGTGACCATGGAAATCCAAGGGAGACAGAACTGAGCTGAGAGATGTCCTGTGTCTTCACCAAAAGGAAAAACCTCTTACAGGAGGGGTGAGCTATGCCCCAGCTGGGATTCATTTAGGTTGTGCTGCTACCTCTTGGAAATAGCAGATTTCTATTTAATTGTACAACAGTCTCAGACAGCAAAATGTGAATTTACACCAAAGGTATCGCAACGTGCCCGAAGAGCTGAGGAAACACTTGAAATAGCTCCACACCAATAGAAATACACCCTGTGACCTGTGCAAACACGGGCTCCTGTGTGCCAGGCTGCCTGAAAAAGTCACTGAAAGCAGATTAACATCACACTTTTGTTCTTCTGTCCCCCTTCTACGGATATATTTCCCCTTTCAAGAAGCCTGAGCTGGAAAGCATCAAGCAAGAGACAGGACTTGGCAGGATGCCTTCAGGAAAGGCCCTTTGAAACTTACCCCTGATGCTTTCCACACCAGCCTCACAGTTAATAAATCAAGATAAATCAAGACACACCGGGAGACTCTTTCCTACATCCCTTGGTGAGGATGGGAACCTGGTGTAGGACATCAGTACGGAAAAGAGGGTATGTTTTGAAGGACAGCTTTGTCCCCAGTGACTTCCCCCCGGAGGGAAGAAATAGCTGTTCTAGTGTGCAAAAAATAAATAAATAAAGTCGTATGAAAAGATAAATCACCACCTATATCCCATATATGCACACTGAGTCCAACTGGAATTTGTGCACCGAGCCAGGCGGGATAGATCCAAGAGAAGCAGGAGGAACACAGGACTGTGCACGTGGAAAAGCAGGGCCGAGGCAGCAAATCCCTCTGGGCACACAGACTTCCTCCGAATGGGGAGGATTTCATCCTAAAACCACACCGTGTCAGCGAAACAACACTGCTTGTTTAATTTCAAGCAGAGTAAAAGGGTTAAAGGGAACTTGGAGTTTAATCGGTAAACAAATTCCTCCAGTTAAAAAGGAAGAAATTGGCTATTTACGCATTTGGCTGTCTTCCTTTCCAGAAATGAATATTTTCCTTACTGCCAGGGGCTTGCATCTGCGTGAGGTGGTGGAGCCCAAAGTAATTTAAAAATTAGAGGAGAAATCTATAGGAAGTGAAGCCCACAGTCTCTGCCTTGAATACACAACCAACAGCGACTCCTCTAATCCCCAGCTAACGAGCCTACACGGATTACTTAGTTTTATTGCCACATGAAATATTTCCTGTATTGCCAATTCCTTGGAAGGCTATTTCAAGGCAAGTTCCTTATCAATTCTTTCTCTTACTGGCACGATTTAGGGGTCTGGGTCAGTATCGAGTTGCTAGGTTTTAAATACACTTCAAAACCTAAAAACACTTTAAAAAAACGTCCTAAGAATTTTAAAAAGAGGGAGAACCGGACAAGAAATTAGCTCTCCCTTCATTGTCTTAGCAATAATCTTTCCCTACCTGAGGGTTTCATCTCACAGGGAGAGCACAGAAGTATCAGTAATGCCTAACATCAAGGTAAGAGACGCAGAGTACTTTGATTAAATTTGCCTGAGATTTTTCAGACCAAGGTTGAAAAAAAATATCTGCATTTAAAGCACAAATTTGCTCCTGCTCCGTTCGCTTACTGAATATAAGATGCTTTTTTTTTTTCATTTTAGTAGCCTTGCTAGATCAATTCCCCTATTTCTCTTTTCTATGGGGTAACATCAATAGCAGCAGCAGATAAGGGAGAAGTCTGCTGAGAATTCCAAGCAAGTAATTCTGCTTTTGCACACACAGAAGCATCTGAACACATACGGAGGCCTAAGGTGTGCTTGGATGTGTAAGTGGCAAAAGGGGTGGAGGACATACATGCTGCTGCCACGTTTGATAAGGTAATAATCATGCTTTTCTTCATCCCCCTCAATTAAGTGAGTTCATTCTGCTGCTCCAAGGCTTCATCGCGATCTTCTCGCCACCCAGCTCCGCTTCTTCACAGCTTAATAAGTTACATCCTAGTTACTAGGTCAGATTCTTTTTTACAGACCCCTCAAACAGCTTTTGAGAAGCGAAACCTGTCTCTGGAGGAAGAACGAGCGGAGCAAGCGCAGCGTGAGATTTTCATCTCAGTATATGCATCAAAAAGCAAGACGTCTAGAAGGGCGAGAGGGGTGAACCGTCTGGGAAGAGCTCCTTTCACAAAAAAAAAATGAAAAGCGACGTTTCCTACTGCCTGCCAGCACTGAGCACCTTTTTTTTTCCAACAATCCTGAATTCCCTCCGTGCGAGCCAGCCTTGTCTCAGCTGAGGATGCTGCAGGTGGGGTCCGGGGAGAGGAAGGCAAGAGCGATGCTCTCCAGCTGGAAGGCAGCTCTATCTCTGTATTCAAAATTCCTGGTGGCAAAGGCCCACCACCTCCTCAGCACATCCCAGACACTGTCCTGAAGAAAGAGTCTTGCTCTTAAAAGCATCACGTGCAGTTGCTGATCCCCATCACGTGGCTCAGAGAGGCCCCGCCACGTCAGGGCGATGCGCAGAACGGCCGGAGCAGGCCTCAGGCCATCTCCCAGCACCAAGAAACCATTTAGGCTCAAGCCCCTATCATGTATTACACTGATAAGAACAGATGTCACGCTTTATTTTTAGCCAGACTGACCTGAGATCACATGATAAACACCTTTCAGTTACGACTGAGCCAGGCTGGGCTGGAATCCGCAGCCTGCGCAGCAAAAACTTCTCTCCAGAGCTCATGGCTTGGATGGAGAGGATCAGAACAGGGACTGTTTTCTCTGTGAAACAGTAAATCACCAACAATATGTTTCCAGTGCAAATCTTGTGGGATATCCACTCCCTGATTTATTTATTTTTCTTTCATAGCTAAACAAGAAGCGCTCTGGGAATAACACAAGAGATGCTACATCTTGATAATAACTACCTTTCTTTTCCCCTTTTGTTCAAGGAGGAACAACACACGGTTTTCTCCAAGGTGACCACAGCTGCCTTTCTATTACAGCAGACTGGCAGAAATAAATCCTCCAGCCTAAATGGAAGCAGTCTGTCTCCATCTGTAACTCCAACACATCATTTCTAGGTGCCAGCTTCACTTTGCAGAACACAGAGGCAAAAAGACACACTAAAGTAACTCCAGAACAAACTTCACACGTTGCCCAAGACCCAGCGCCAGCCAAACTAATCAGGCTAACAACTACCAATGTAAAACGAGGATTTATTATTTTTTTTTTAAAACCCACGGGCTCTGAAAAAAATAATCAGAACATTATAGGACTCTATGCGCTCATATACTGGCTTCTGAAACTTATACTATTTATCTACTGCCAAAATGCTCTCAGCCCTCTACAAAACACAAGAGATGTGGTGCCTGTCCAAAAAAAAAAAAAAAAAAAAAAAACCCACATCACTTATACTATTTATCTACTGCCAAAATGCTCTCAGCCCTCTACAAAACACAAGAGATGTGGTGCCTGTCAAAAAAAAAAAAAAAAAAAAAAGCCTGATCTAAATGAAAAGCATCCCTATTAATTGGATTAAAGGCCTTTCAAACACCAGCATTTAGCATTGACTTCTCCCCTTCAACAAAAAAACCTGCCTTTCACCCTAATTGGCAACTGTTTCCAGAAAAATTTACAATCCCTAGTACACTGGAATCTGCAGCGTTAACTCCATCGCTCCTACCAGGAAAACATCCATCATGAAATTTTTCAGCAAGATTATTGCCTACAGTAGGATAAGTGGTGGCTTTTTTTTCTGATCCAGGAGACTTAAGTCTCTTTTGCAACGTCCCAATCTGCTGCTGCCTGAACACCTACCACCAGAGAGAGGAGAAACAGAGAAACTGCCCACGCAAACCAGGAATCAAACCCAAGCAAACAGGAAACAGCACATTCAAGAGGTCTGAGCAAACTGGTAAATAATGAACGTGATGGAATTGTGAGTTCCTTCTGTACAGGAGCATCATCTTCACAGAAACGATGTCTCAAAAGTGCCCTAAGGCTCCACAACACAAAGTTCTTGGGTTAGCAGATGCTTATGGAGGATTTCAAGAGTTATATGGCACCACTATACATTTGGGAAGTAAAATAAAATCTCTTTTGATGTATTTATAGGTCACTTTTTGTCCCCTCTATATTAGAAACTCCTGGCTGGGCACAATATATAAGCACAGGGAAGGCCAGGTCCTGCTGTGAGGACCTTACAGACGAGGTGTGTCCAGCAAATGGACTCACCCTCCTCTAGGAGATGGAAAAGTGAGGTGCAGAGCTGAAATAATTTGCTGAGAGTCATACAGCAAAACTGGAAGAGCCAGGGAAAGACTACAGGTCTGTCAAGTGATAGCCAGTCCTTTCTGCATAAAACAACTATTCTTTCTTTAAAAGTTCATAAATTCACTGTATCCGGTGTCCTAGTCCTTCAAAACTGTTTCAATTTTAAGAGAAAATTTCTTTTCCATTACTAACCAAACAAATTCAGTCAGAATATGGGCTTACTCTGAAGATCCAGTTTTCTAAACTAAGGGATTAAAGAACTGGGGAAACTAAAAGTTCCCTAAAACCTCACTTTGCCCCTCAGTAACTCAAACACGTAGGTGCTTCTGTGCAGACAGACCTGACTCTTGCACCCAAAAGAGAAGGACTGAGATTTTATTCCCAGCAGCTGGAACTGGAAAAGATGGGATATATGAGAAAGCTAAATGCCACTTCCTAGTAAGTGACCAAATAAAAAAAAATACATGCCAGTCACTTCATCTCTTAAGTTTATTCAAAGGAAGACAATCTTCTGCACAGAGCAGAGTGCAGTGATTTGTGCACGTCGCAGGAGGCTCTACTGATTTCTCATTTTCTGACCCAAAAGAAGCCAGCAGAACAGCTAGTCATGTCTAGTAACTACAGGATACTCTAAGCAGTATCCAGAAGTTAGGCTCCAAATTGGTTTTAGAACAGCAATTTCAAATCAGGATGCTTTGGACAAGGTTGGTACCTTCCTTAATACACTGTATAAACTTGCACATACGCACGTTAACGATCTCTTGGTGAGCAAGTCTGACCCACAATAGAGTAGATGGCAATAATTCAAAGTCTACAAGATTATCCTCCAATAAACAAATACAACCACATTTTCCTCAAGTAGACTTTTCAAAAAGCTACAGGAAAACGCAGGGTTCCCCTTTACCCGAGTCTCTAAAAACAAACCAAATATTATTTGTTTCTAAAGGGAATTTAAGTGCATCCAAGAAGTCCCTCGGCACGGGCAGAGGAGCCATTTGCCTCTAACATTTCTTTAAAATCCTGCATAATATCTCTTATTTGAAGAAAGGTTACACTCAAACAACTCTTGAAGCTATTTTTCCATGTGTGTGCAAAGAGAAGTGAAGATGACCTCAGCAAGACAGTGCCTCAGAGAAGCACAGGTTATAATGCCAATTCAGTTCAATTTAAGCCACAACCTTCAGTGCTGCGAGTCCTCCTTCCTCAGACACTTCACAAGAGCAAAAGGACACACAAAATGTGAGCTTGTGGACACAGGGAAAGAAAGAAGGTTAAGAGGAAGAAGCACTGATTTTAGTGCTAAGTTTGAAAAGGCTTCTCTTATCCCAGCCCAAAATCCTATTTCCTGAACAGCTCCACGTTACATTGGCGAAAAAAGATGTGAGGCTACAGGGAAGATCCACACAACAGTTGTCATCATCAGGAGAGGACTTTTGGTGGGTTTTTTCCAAAATATACCTTCCAAAGAACTTCTAGTTCTCTCCACTGTTCTGGAGGCAACACCTTCCCTCAAAAGGATTGAGTTATTTCATAGGGTACAACCAGGAGGCTTTCAAAGCAGCTGGTACCCAAAGGTCGTACCCAGTAATTTTGCTGCTCCTCAGCATCACGAGTCCAACCTGGAATCAGGGCTTCTCGGAGGTCCCTGCTTCTTGCCAGCACCTCACAACCCTTGGCACTTTTATTCTTTAAAGCCATTTTCTAGATGTGTAGCAGAAAGGACAGGCTCAGCTGTGGCCTTGAACCCACCCAGAGTTGAACTAAAATATTCCCAGGCCAACTGACAGCTGGAGCCTCTTGATTTTCAGCTTCCACACACAAAGCACAAGTTTGGAGGTTCTCTTTTCACTGGAATTCTTCTTAATACAACTCTGGATATTGAATCCAAGTTCACATTAGAGAGCCTGAGTTTCAAATTCCTTAAAACAATTACACAGTTAATTTAATCATGCCATTGTTTAAAGGAAATTAAACTTAAATATTTAGATCTTTACAATAAAACTGCTAAAGGGAAAAAAAAAAAGAACTGTGGTCAAACAAAATCCAGGGAGAAGAACAATGGAAGGAAATTAATTCAACTGTGATTTTACAGATTGCTGGTTAGTTAAAGATAATGAGGAGCTTTACTTTTCTTTTTATATTTAAGATCTATTTTGAGATTTGGAGAAGCAGGTGGGATTTGAGAGACACAGCTCCAACTTATCACCGTTACTGTCAGCATCCCATCCTGGAGCTTGAGATCCAACCCAAAACCTTCCGAAGTGATCCCAAAGTTCCTCTCCACCAAACTGCACGTTTTTTGCTGCAACTTTATATTATTCAGCCATTTCTAGCTGTTCATTCTGGAGAGCCTGGGCACGTATTTCACCTTAGCTGACTGCAACTTCATTGACTGCTTCTGATGCCCAGAGTTGGCTACTGGTGGGAGGACAGGGCAGGTAACCACGAGCAAGGAGGTGGATAGACAACTTAGATTTGTTCCTCCCCTCCTAAAAAACTAACCTGGTAGGAGGGAACACCTCTGCAGTACACTAAACCAAGGAGTGACTGATCAATGATAATAAAAAACAGTGACAAAAGGCTTCTTTTCCATAAACAGAACAGCAGGAGATGTTTAGACTGCATTTCTTTACCAGGATTTGTCTTCTCAAGCTGGTACCATCTGTAAAATGCCCTTTTCTTTTGTTCACTCAGGTCCGACCCCTGCTGCAACAGCCAATGGGAGATCCGGCTCTGACTGATACCTGTAAAAAAGCAAAACAAGATAAAAAACCCCAAAAAAATAAAGAGAGAGAGAAAGAAAAAACTTGTTCTTTTTAAAACGTTTTGAAGCTGTTTATATACTGACAAAAGGTGGTGTCTCACAAAGCCCAGGAACTCATAATGTTTCAATCACAGCAAAAGCAGAGTTCAAGCTCCCCCCCTCCCATCACTGATGTCTTTAACTTCTCCCTGTTGTTATTTTCAGCCTTACTCAAGGTACCTCCTGGAACCAGCACCATCAATCTACAGGCAAACAGGGCACAAACTGGGAAGCCAAATCTACCACTGGCTTGAATTGTCCCCAACTTCCCCGATTCTTAAATTTCTTCATCTGTGAAATGGGAACAAGTCCCTTCCCCGCTATTATATATAAATAATGAGAGTCAGGAGATCGTTATCACTCAACGCTTGAATAAAAAGGGAGATAAACATCAAAACAGTTTATGTGATATAGATCAAATCAGCCCAGAAATGGAGCAGGGCAACTACCAGCAGCTGTAACAACAGCCAGAAAACAAACCAGAAAGGGTTGGTGTCTGTCAGCAAAGCTGGACTCAAGCTCCAAGTATCCAGGCAACATTAGGGACAAAAAGTTGCAGAGTTTCTAAAGCAAGAATTCTAAGAAAACGGTAATAGAGGGGGAAACCCCCTAGAAGTTAACACAATTACTTCTGAAGCACCACAGTGAATGAAGGAGTGATGCAGAGAGGGAAAGTCAGTCATTATAAGGAAAGAAATAAAGCAAGAGATTGGGAAGTGCACTAGGAGGTGAACTGTAGGTTCATTAAAAAAATCTAAAAAAAAGCCATAAAGTTTACTGAATAACTGCAGCTGTTAAAGATAATGAGGAGCTTTACTTCTCTCTTTATATTTAAGATCTATTTTGAGATTTGGAGAAGCAGGTGGGATTTGAGAGACACAGCTCCAACTTATCACTGTTACTGCCAACATCCAGGAGCTTGAGGTCCAGAGGCAGGAGGGCTCTCCCTGTGCTCTCCACGAGGCTCCTCAGCTGTCAGAAAGGGTTAACAACATCTAAACTCTCCTGAGAAGGCAAGTTTTAGGAGGTGCTGGGAGTAACAATATACTGCCCAACACCACCTGTGCCACCACCTGCTCGGTGATAATAGGGAGGCAGGTACCAGGCTGGGTTTCACACGGAAACCAAAGCACCTCTCCCCTCCTGAGACACATCCAGGTTTTATAAGATCTCATCATCATATTTAACGTGTGTAAAACAACCCCCTGTAGCTTGCTGCTTTTTCTTTTTTTCCTTCTCTTTTTCTATTTAACACTGAAACTAGTTAACTTTGGAATGATTAAACCTGACTCTCAGGTGTCATATTCAGGAGGGTTTACTCCGACCAGATTTTTAAAATCACAGGGTTTATGCTCTTAACTCTTCTCCCTTATAAAGAATTCTGGATTCTGTGAAGTTTTAATTGTCCTGGCGAAAAGGGATAGGTGTGTTTTGCTTCGGGTAGAGAAGCTTAATGCATTTCAGCCAAGCTCAGCCCACAAATCATACCCTGGTTTGGATTAGTTTCTCGGGCACTTATTGAACCTCTCAACGCCCGTTCCCAGAGACTGCTTTGCCCCAGGACTGGCAGAGCTCAGGAACAGCTGGGACAGTCAGGAATTGACTATCCCCAGGGCTCATATTGCAATATATGATTGCCTTTATGCTACTAGGGAAGTGGAATTACTCAACCAAAACACAAACCTTAGCAGATTTCTGCCAATTTCAATCAAGTTCCTGTGGAAGTCACAAGCTAATACTGAAAGGAGTCCATTTAAGTGGAGAAAACTCTTCAGCCCAAAGCAAGGCTTCAGTCCAACTGAAATCATGCAATCTAGATACCCCATTCTCAATGAAAAAATCAAGTTTTGAAAATTTGCAGCTTCTCATCTACTATTTTGATTTATAAAAGCCATTTCTTTACCACAGTGCTACGGGACATAAATGTGTCTCTGCTTCTGGCTGCGTGGCTCCTATTAATCAATGGGCACCATTAATTTACTTGTTTACTACAGTCCACTTACACTTATAATGATAATAAAAAACAGTGACAAAAGGCTTCTTTTCCATAAACAGAACAGCAGGAGATGTTTAGACTGCATTTCTTTACCAGGATTTGTCTTCTCAAGCTGGTACCATCTGTAAAATGCCCTTTTCTTTTGTTCACTCAGGTCCGACCCCTGCTGCAACAGCCAATGGGAGATCCGGCTCTGACTGATACCTGTAAAAAAGCAAAACAAGATAAAAAACCCCAAAAAAATAAAGAGAGAGAGAAAGAAAAAACTTGTTCTTTTTAAAACGTTTTGAAGCTGTTTATATACTGACAAAAGGTGGTGTCTCACAAAGCCCAGGAACTCATAATGTTTCAATCACAGCAAAAGCAGAGTTCAAGCTCCCCCCCTCCCATCACTGATGTCTTTAACTTCTCCCTGTTGTTATTTTCAGCCTTACTCAAGGTACCTCCTGGAACCAGCACCATCAATCTACAGGCAAACAGGGCACAAACTGGGAAGCCAAATCTACCACTGGCTTGAATTGTCCCCAACTTCCCCGATTCTTAAATTTCTTCATCTGTGAAATGGGAACAAGTCCCTTCCCCGCTATTATATATAAATAATGAGAGTCAGGAGATCGTTATCACTCAACGCTTGAATAAAAAGGGAGATAAACATCAAAACAGTTTATGTGATATAGATCAAATCAGCCCAGAAATGGAGCAGGGCAACTACCAGCAGCTGTAACAACAGCCAGAAAACAAACCAGAAAGGGTTGGTGTCTGTCAGCAAAGCTGGACTCAAGCTCCAAGTATCCAGGCAACATTAGGGACAAAAAGTTGCAGAGTTTCTAAAGCAAGAATTCTAAGAAAACGGTAATAGAGGGGGAAACCCCCTAGAAGTTAACACAATTACTTCTGAAGCACCACAGTGAATGAAGGAGTGATGCAGAGAGGGAAAGTCAGTCATTATAAGGAAAGAAATAAAGCAAGAGATTGGGAAGTGCACTAGGAGGTGAACTGTAGGTTCATTAAAAAAATCTAAAAAAAAGCCATAAAGTTTACTGAATAACTGCAGCTGTTAAAGATAATGAGGAGCTTTACTTCTCTCTTTATATTTAAGATCTATTTTGAGATTTGGAGAAGCAGGTGGGATTTGAGAGACACAGCTCCAACTTATCACTGTTACTGCCAACATCCAGGAGCTTGAGGTCCAGAGGCAGGAGGGCTCTCCCTGTGCTCTCCACGTCATTACTGCCAACATCCCACCCAGGAGCTTGAGGTCCACAGGCAGGAGGGCTCTCCCTGTGCTCTCCACGAGGCTCCTCAGCTGTCAGAAAGGGTTAACAACATCTAAACTCTCCTGAGAAGGCAAGTTTTAGGAGGTGCTGGGAGTAACAATATACTGCCCAACACCACCTGTGCCACCACCTGCTCGGTGATAATAGGGAGGCAGGTACCAGGCTGGGTTTCACACGGAAACCAAAGCACCTCTCCCCTCCTGAGACACATCCAGGTTTTATAAGATCTCATCATCATATTTAACGTGTGTAAAACAACCCCCTGTAGCTTGCTGCTTTTTCTTTTTTTCCTTCTCTTTTTCTATTTAACACTGAAACTAGTTAACTTTGGAATGATTAAACCTGACTCTCAGGTGTCATATTCAGGAGGGTTTACTCCGACCAGATTTTTAAAATCACAGGGTTTATGCTCTTAACTCTTCTCCCTTATAAAGAATTCTGGATTCTGTGAAGTTTTAATTGTCCTGGCGAAAAGGGATAGGTGTGTTTTGCTTCGGGTAGAGAAGCTTAATGCATTTCAGCCAAGCTCAGCCCACAAATCATACCCTGGTTTGGATTAGTTTCCTGGGCACTTATTGAACCTCTCAACCTCCCTTCCCAGAGACTGCTTTGCCCCAGGACTGGCAGAGCTCAGGAACAGCTGGGACAGTCAGGAATTGACTATCCCCAGGGCTCATATTGCAATATATGATTGCCTTTATGCTACTAGGGAAGTGGAATTACTCAACCAAAACACAAACCTTAGCAGATTTCTGCCAATTTCAATCAAGTTCCTGTGGAAGTCACAAGCTAATACT
This sequence comes from Calidris pugnax, assembly GCF_001431845.1. NCBI lineage: Eukaryota > Metazoa > Chordata > Aves > Charadriiformes > Scolopacidae > Calidris > Calidris pugnax. The sequence continues at coordinate 764,235 of NW_015090890.1, forward strand.
GAAAGGAGTCCATTTAAGTGGAGAAAACTCTTCAGCCCAAAGCAAGGCTTCAGTCCAACTGAAATCATGCAATCTAGATACCCCATTCTCAATGAAAAAATCAAGTTTTGAAAATTTGCAGCTTCTCATCTACTATTTTGATTTATAAAAGCCATTTCTTTACCACAGTGCTACGGGACATAAATGTGTCTCTGCTTCTGGCTGCGTGGCTCCTATTAATCAATGGGCACCATTAATTTACTTGTTTACTACAGTCCACTTACACTTATTGCAGTGAATTAGTGTTTGTTGAGTGTTTGCATAACAGCGTTAAGATATAAATGCAAAGCATTATTAGGTAAAAATTATAAATGGAGATTAAGTATCTTCCACAAGAGTCATATCGTGGAAAATCCAAATTCTGCTCAAGAGGCTGCCTGATACTGTCACGAAGTGGTACAGATGTCACCCACTTCAGACAATGTGCTGGAGACAAAGCAGAGGAGCAGGAGCCAAAGGATTCCTGCTGTGTATTGCCTCGTCCACATTCAACTCACTGCGAGTCCTCACCGTTTCTGAAGTCGCTTCTGCAAAATGGAGCTTTGTAAAGATTCCCCAATAAATTCTCAGCACACCGTTGTCTGACTGCAGCATCTCACAAATGGCACTGAGGTCCATAACATTTTTTGCACTAGATAAAAGCCCACAGCCTGTTTTGCCCTCTGGCTAGCAGATTTCCATAGTGGTGTCAGGTATGGCTTAGGCAGACAAACTTCCATCTGGTCATAGGAATGTAGTAGATGACCTCAAGAAGCCCCTTTACATCCCTTTTCCCACCAGTCTCTTCTGGTTTTTATCTTCTCTCCTTGTTTCAGAGATCTGTAGCAAAAGCTGAGCTTCTTAAATGTTCCCTCTACCTACACCACCACTCCTCTTCTTGTTTTTATGCTATAAATTATTTTTCATCTTTGTACCAACTGCATTGAGAATCCCCAAAACTTGGTTCAGAGTTCGTATCAACTCCATTGAGAGTCCCCAAAACTTGGTTCAGAGTTTGTATCAACTCCATTGAGTGTCCCCAAAACTCGGTTCAGAGTTTGTATCAACTCCACTGAGAGTCCCCAAAGCTCGGTTCAAAGATCTGGGGTAAGAGCTGAGCTTATTAAAGGTTCCCTCTACCTCTCCTCCTCTTTTGGTTTTTAAGATATAAATTATCTTTCACCTGTGTATCAACTCCATTTAGAGTCCCCAAAAACTGTATTCAAACAGCCCAACTGCTTCAAGGTCACATTCAAAGTCCCTAACAGAAGAACTGACCCAGGATCTCCCAGATCCCTGGACAGTGTCTGAATCACAAACCCATCCTTCACTCCTTTCAATTAAAACCCCCCCAAATTGTCACATCAGAGTTTCTTGCATCTCCAGTGGGTTTTATACAGTTGACTCAGAGGGACAACGACTAGTACCACCACCGGTACCATCCTGTCACAGCGTCTGTAATCACGCTACTTTAGGAAATTGCACTGGCAGGAAAAAAGAAATCATCCTGCTGCCAGAAGCAGATTAATGCAATATGTTCTCCAGAGTCCTGAAAATCCAGCTGCCTTGAGGAAATTCGCTCTCAAACTGCATCATGGACCTCAAGCAAGACTGCCATCCTCTGGGCTCGGCATCAGTAAGGACATGAACAGGCTCTAACGAGCACCACGAGTTTCCTCGCAGAAAACAGTGAAGAAAGAAGTGACAAACACAAAGGACTAAAGCAATTCAGATGCTGACTTCTTGTGTCACACGTCACTCCTTCCCAGAGCAGGTCACACTTCCTAATTATACACAAAACGGAGACGACAGCGCATTCATGCTCTCCTGGCCAGCCCCACTCTCTCCTACATAAATTATTTGGGGGAAAAAAGTTTCCCTTTCAAGTACATAAAAGAAACGGCAAAATGCATCATCAATAGAAGGCAACGGGTATCTGCAGTACAAATCTGCTCATAACCCTCAAAACTGCTATTCATCAAGTCTTTGGTAACTGGTTTTCACCTTCACATATAGATTTGTTCAGCGACTCTACTTTGCATGTCTTTAATGTTCCTTTCAGGCGAGGTTTTTAGAAGCACCTGGAATACGTCAGATTTGGAGAAGAAAGTAACTGACGGGCTTTTAATTCTTCAGTTTGTAAGCAAAGGCCTAGATTCCCATCATACGTGCTTGCAAAGGACAGCTATCAATTTAGGAGATTAGCAAAGCTTGTTTACAGAAAACCTGCAAAGATCAAAATCATAGAAAAACAAATCTTTCCCTGTGTTGTCATGAGTATTAAAAAAAAAAAAAAAGGAAGGAAAAAAATGTTTTTTAAAATGCAGTTTCTTGCCGCTGCAGCTGATCAGTAATTCAGCAATTTTGTAAGTTCTCCTTACAATGGAACTAGTGAAATTTGACTTTGTTTGTATTTGCATTTGCTCAGCATCCTTCTGTGTGGGTTCCAAACCTTGAGGGACTTTATTTATGGTCCAGCCGTGCTTCAAGGCTGCCCTCCACCGTGCTGGATGCTGTGTGTTTAGCATATTCTACAGCTCAGGCCTGGAGATCTCCTATCAATTAAGACAGGGACAGGCCTGAGTTATGCAAGCAGAATAATTGGGAAGGTCATCAGAACTGAAAAGCTCTATTTTTGATGTTTTTGGTTTTAAAAAAAAAAAACAAGGCCTATGCATTTAATTTTTTTTAATGGTAGTTTAGTATTTATGGCATTAGCCTAAGAACTGAGAAATCTGAACTCAAATCCCTGCTCTGCCACAGCAGACGGTGACCTCAGGAAAATAAGTTGTTGGGGTTTTTTTTATTCCTTCACTCCCTATGTGTAAAAAATGGAAAAGGTAATAGTTCCAAACCTTGCAGAGGCATCATCCATCAAAGCATTTCGTCTGGCTGCAAAGGGCTCCTCTGCATAACCCTCCCTCTCCCCTTTACTGTCGTACACAACAAAACCATGTTGGTTTCTGGAAACGTTTCCCTTTCCCTCCATCCACATTTGGGAGCTCAGAGGCAGCATCTCTTAATAACTTTACATTTGTCTCTCTAACCCTTTGCCTTCTGATCATGACCGCCTCGGCATCCAGACACAATTCTGCTGGCAATTAAGGGAAATTGCAGCACACGACTTCAAATGATTGTTGATAAAAATCTGGCATCTCACCTGCCACATGGAGGGCTAAATAACTACCCCCGAGTAAGCTGCAGCGACGGTAAAAGGAGCTTCAAATAACAAGATAGGAAATTCAGCAGGAACTATTATTAGCTCCTGTTTATACTGTCATTTTTCTTATCAGTAGGAGATTATTTATACAGAGCCCAACCCAAGTGCTTCTTGTTTATCTTATTACAGACACCATTAAAAAAGTTTCTATAAAAAGCAGCTCCTGTATTTAGGACCAGCACTAAGAAGTGTTATGCTGGGGTTTTTGCTTCTTATCAATCATTCCTTTATTTTCCAGTCACCATTGACTCCTCTGTTACTATTTTCCAGCCTGCCCTCTTCTCTCAGTCCACCAGGCAGCCCTGTAGAATGTCTTCCAGGTTTAATTTTCCCTGTCAGATTCATTATCTAAATGACTTTTAAAGTTTCTGGTAATTTTATAGTGACTGAGAGAGCCTAAAGAATTGTTCTACCGCAACAGCTGACTTTAACCTTCAGCTCTGTGTCCCCCTCTTGCCTCTCCTCCCTCTCCATCACTGCCCATCCCCTTGTGCTGCAGCACAGGAAAAACAAAAGGAAAAGTCATTTACTGTTGCTTTCTGTAAATGCAGAGCTGCCCCGTGTGCTTTGGAGGACAGGGCCTGATGTAGGAATGTGTATTCTATTATCACATCGCGATATTAGAACTACGATGAGAAAAAGGAGAATGAAATTTTTCATTCAATGAAATCCTAAATGGCTCCAAGAATTAGCAGAATAACCTAAAATGGAAGTTTGGAGGGGCAGAAGTTGCAGTGGAGGTTCCTGCAGCAGGGATAGAACTGGAGAAGATACAGACTGGGGACAGAGAGGGTCATAAGCACCAGGGAAACGTTACACTCTCTGAGGAGCTAACCCAAGACCTGCAATTTGAAGACATACAGATACACTGAAATTCATCACTTGCACATCCAATTTGGCCAACTTCAAACCCAGCCGTATCTAAGAAGTGGAAGCAAAGCTTTAGGTTCCCAGCTAAAGGTCTAATATCCCTAATATCAGATACTCCATTACGCCCTCCCATTACAGAAACAATTTTTTGTAGCAGTAAAGAATTTGGTAAAGACAGAAAGGAGAAAGCTGACAGCATGGGAAGCCAAGCCAAACAACTCTCCTTCTGAACAGAACCACCCATAAATTTCTCACATCTTTCTTGCCTCTCCTCCTGGGGCAGAAGAGATGAACGTTAAAAGCTGAGGCCATGCTATTCTGCGTTTATTTCAAGGGCTAAACAAATGACTTCCAGCTGATGCAGGGTGGTAGCCAAAGCATGGGCAAGTCAAATATGCCCAACATCTGCACTGCAGCCTCCAGAAAGAGCTGGTTATGTCTGTATCACCACCAACGGGGCTGGAGGCTGTGAGCACAGCAGCCTCTGTGGGTTACTGATCTTTTCTTGCAGAATTGCCCCCTTTTCACACTCTTTCACAGCCTCTCTGTAGGTCAGGACGGGGTTCCACCTCCATGTGCAATAAATAAAGAGGACCCTGAAATACAGAATCACAGAATCATCTAGGCTGGAAGAGACCCTCGGGATCATCAAGTCCAACCATCTACCCTACTCTAAAGTTCTCCCCTAACAGATCACTGGAGGCTGAACAGGACTCTGAGAAGGCATCATTTCACTCCTGTGGTCCTCCCCTACAACCCTACTGACCACTCTTTGGGTTTTATTTATCTATTTTTTTTCTCTTATTTACTGAATTATTTACAGAACAGCTTTACCCATAAGACCAAGACTGTAAATACTGAGATGACACCATTTGGGATCATATATCCTGCAATGCCATTGCAAAATGGCTTTTTTAAGGAACCCAAAGTGGTTTCCAGGCCTTCCCTGGGAGCCTGTTTCACAGCTGGATGGGAAGGGATGTTGGATACATCTGAAGAATACACCAGTCAACTAACACTCATCAGGGCCTCAGACAACTCTGGGAGTGAGAGCCTCGGGACACACTTTCTGCTCTGAATCTCTGTCCTGAGTTCTTTTCAGTCACTCTTCACAGAATCACAGAATCACAGAATTGTAGTGGTTGGAAAGGACCTCAGAGATCATTGAGTCCAACCACAAAAAAAAAGAGAAATGCCTCTTTTGAGACATTTTTCTTTTGAGAGAAAGCCGACATTTCTATCCAGTAGTGCTGAGTACACACTCTTTAATCTGGTCCTCAAACATCTCTTTGAGATTTACTATTCCCTTCAAATAAGCCATAACTCTGTGCTTACTAGTGGCACTAGCATCTGCATGCAGGAGGCTACGGGTTATATTTCAAATGAATGGGCTCCCCTGGACCTTCCCACCGAGCACATGGAGGATGACACAGCTCAACTGCCAAGGGTGGCAGGAGGAAAAGGCTGGTGTGACACGGTGCAGAGCAAGCCTTGCAGCTCTCTCTGCTTGAGAAACAGCATCACGTGCAAAATATCACTTTCTTTTCTTCTCGGAAAGGTCCATGGAGACACTACTGGGTCAGCTGCAAAAGGACGTAGCCATTTAACCTTTAGATCCTACCTGTTTTCCCATTGATTTGGCTTGAAAACAAGGTATTATCACAGTGTCATTAGTTCAGTCTCTGCTCTGTCCCACTGACGGGCTAGAAAAGAGGCATCTGGTTGTATTTTCTCTGCTCACTGTGTGTGTGCAATTCTGGATTCCCCTCATGTTACACAGCAGGGTTGAGTGGGATCTTGAGACTGGTCTTGGGTTTGCTACAGTCCGGCTGCTGGGGTATCACAACATGCACTGAGACATCTGGCTAATCATATTATAATACTAAAAATTAATAAAAAAATAATTAAATCAGTTTCTTTTACTGATACAGACTCTTCTTAGACTTGGTGTGGTGATTCTGATTCAACAGCCCTGCATGCAGTAGTCCCACGGATTAAAAAAAAAATAAAATGCTGGCTTGTTTTGAAAAGACTCTTTTCACTGAGTTTTTAGAGTTGGAAGGGACCATTTCTGCAACTTTTTCCTCTTCTCTTGAAGGGGAAGTTAGTTTGACTTGCTGGTAGACGTGAAGGATGTTATACAGAGGTTAATTCAGAGCTGGGTTATTCCAGGGCCATATCCAGGCAAGGACTGAGCAAAAGGAGGGGATGATCCACAACTTCAGAGTTCAGGTACAATTTAAACCAACAGACTCAGTATTTCATTTTTGAAGTACTAGTGTTAATATCTGATAAAGCTAATTACATTCCTAGAGCTATACAAAGTGTCGATCTCATGATTTTACAGATGAAACTGAAACCAGAGAAGGACAAGGAGTTTTGCCCAAGATCACAGAGAAGAGTTGGAGCCGTGGAAGGAATCCCTGGCTCCATGGCTCAAAATACCCATTTCTGCCCACCTACCTCAGCTGCTGCATGTCTGCAAACCCAGAGCTCCCAGGCAGATGGGTTCTCGTGACATTTCAAATACTAGAAATATCATAAAAGAACAACTTTCCCTCCTGCTGGTTTGGCATTCCTAGGCAGCAAGGAACCTTAAAAACAAGCTATTTCAAGATCCTTTATTCAAGCTTGCATTTGCAAACGAATAAATGTTATGGGTATAACATGAGCTATCTCAATTTTATCATCAAGTCTTCAATCTAAGTATGCTATTCCAGATGAGCACTGTGAGCCTGGACAGGAGAACTAAGAGCACCCCACCCCATAGAGAAGCAGTTAAGACTTGGTTACTCTTTGTGTAAAGCTCTGGAAACACACCCAAGGAAGAAATGGTATCACTGCAGTCTGTTCCCTTGTCCTGAATGTTAAAGAGAGAAGGGACAGAGCAGAGGGCAAAAAGAGAACTACTCCTTCTAGGTAAAATCAGAGCCAACATGGTCAGCCCCTCAACCTCACATCTGGTTTTCATTAACCATGACTCAAAGGCAAGCGATTGAAAAACTTCAAACTATCATAATCTGACTCCTGGATGTGGTGATACCAGTTAGAGCTGTGTCCCCTGACTTTTCATACGCAGTTTATAATAGAAATACATATTACATATAGTATCTCTCTCCATACATAGAGATGCAGATATGCATCTATTTGCCGCACTCAACAAACAATTTAAGAATTAAGGAAAATGGTTTTCATTTTAAGATAAGAACTTTGGGCTTATTATCATGCTGTAAAATAAAAATCTGCTAGCACAAGCCACAAAAAGGGAAAAAAAAAAAAAAAAAGGAAAAAAGAACGAAAAAGTGATTCACTGGGGAAGTTCCATGATGTGCGGGACAATGGGTCTTAAATCAAAGGCATACATTATCATGACTAAGCTGACAGATCTGCACTGCAATGCAGAAAGCCAAGCAATATTCCAACATCTGCACCGAGCACCGAGAGGCAGTTCCACACAATTTCCCCCCAAAATGAAGCAAGGGCTCCCCAGCTCTTACCTGTTACCTGTGCAACAACCGCTTGGGAAATTCTCCGATTGGCTAGGAAGGCTTTGATTTCCTCCTTGATCACACTGCTGTCCCTCCTACCAAAAGAAAACAAAACAAAACAAAACAAACCACAAAAGAACAAACAAAAAGACAGACAGACCAAAGTGGACTTTGAAGATGCAAAATGGCTCTATTTCCTTTATTTAGGGGACGGGGAAGGTAGGCGTTAAAATCGTCCAAGTGCCTCAGCAGTGGACACTTCTTTTAACAAGTGTCACGTCTGATCAAAGTACCCTCACAGCAGAAGGGATGACTCATGTCCTATATAATTCATATTAGGTGCAGCACTGCCATATGGAATGTACAAAGTTTCATTACACAGGGATGAATAAATCTCTCTCGTACCAGCATAAAAACCCTCAGTCATAAAAATGAGGCACAAAAAAAAAAAAAATAAAAAAAGAAAGGATGGCAGGGTCTGCATGGTTTGCTACCCAAATGAAGAGACATACCCAAATCTCCTCCAGCCTCTCAAGGAAAAGACCCAAAGGAGAAAAGATTTTGCAATCTCTGTCCCCTACTTCCTTAGTCCACAGCCTGCACCCAATGACCCAGTGCCAGTTATTTACAGTCTTTGTATGATTTTTTTCAAGGTGTGCAAGGATAGTTCAGAAAGGACTAAAACTGTGCTAAGAAGTAAATAATGTGGAGGTTGTGCAGGGACTGTGATAGGGAGCACGTTTCCATTGCAGTGAACATATACTTCTCCCTCCTCTTCCTCCCTCCCTTCCCGAGAAGGGCAGACAATTAAAACCAGGCTTTATTAGGCTTTATTACTTGGTAATTTCCCTTCCCCTTCAATCCTCCTGCCCCAGTGACATTCAAGGCAGATTCAAGCCTGCAAATGTAAATGCAAAATAAATGCTACGTTGTGGGTTCATTTTTATTTCTGTACCCAACACTCATCCTCCACATGCCTGCAAATAAAAGTAGCTTTAATTTAAATAAGACTTATTGCCCAGGAACCCCAAACTCAAAGGAATGATTAAACTTTGGCAGGGGGCACTCCTGCATCCTGCTGTACTCACCACCTTCCTACACCTCTCCGTTACCTTCCACCCACCAGTAAATGAGGCTGATTCACTTTTCTTACCGCTCATTTCTAATCCTCTCTCCTAAAAGCCACACCTTTACCCTAAATCTCCAAACTCCTTCACATGTATTTTCATCCTGGAGCTTATGGACCCTCTAGTTCTCTCATAGGTACTTTTTAGGGGGGGAAAAAAAAAAAAAAAAAGACATTATGACCAAAAATGTTTTGAGACATTTGGCCTTTCCTTTTATTTCTTTTTGCTATGGAGCACACTGACTCTGACCTTCATCCTCAGCGGTATAATCCCTTCCTTTAATCTTTGCCATCCTGCTGAAAAGGAAGCAGCTAAAAGTAAAGGAAGGTCAGTCTGGAAAAAAACACCAAACCAACCAACCAGGCAACGGGCTCTCACTGAAGTTTTTCTGCTTCTTCTTTATTATTTGTATTTTCCTGGGCCAATCTGCAGGCCTTGTGAATCCCAGGGAGAGTCAGCCCCAGCCACAAACTATAAACTGATAATCTACGTGCTCTGCAGATCCCACTGGAAAGCATTAACCAAGCAGATTCCAAACTTCCTCTACATATGGAAGGGAATCCAACTGGTGGGAAGCAGTGGAGGAGCAGGTGTGTGAAGTCTGGTAAGATCAGGGTGGAAATTGAACACAGACATGGGTCTCAATTTTTGGTAGAGTATGGGAAAAAATACTTCAACAGCAAAGCAGCCCATGGGATACCTACACAGAATCACAGAATCTTCTAGGTTCACGTGAATTGACACTGGGAAGTCTGGTAAGAGAAGGGTGGAAACTGAACACAGACATGGATCTCAATTTTTGGTAAAGTATGGAAAAAAATATTTCAACAGCAAAGCAGCCCGTGGGATACAGAATCACAGAATCTTCTAGGTTGAGCATTAACCAAGCAGATTCCAAACTTCCTCTACATATGGAAGGGAATCCAACTGGTGGGAAGCAGTGGAGGAGCAGGCACGTGAATTGACACTGGGAAGTCTGGTAAGAGAAGGGTGGAAACTGAACACAGACATGGATCTCAATTTTTGGTAAAGTATGGAAAAAAATATTTCAACAGCAAAGCAGCCCGTGGGATACAGAATCACAGAATCTTCTAGGTTGGAAGGGACCTTAAAGATCATCTTGTCCAACCATCAATCTAACTGACAAAAATAGACACCCACACAACAAACAAGGAGCATCACCATCACTAAACCAGACCTCCCAGCACTACATCAACCTGTCTTTTGAACACCTCCAGGGATGGGGCCTCAACCAAAAATTTTTCCTAATCTCCAGCCTGAACCTCCCCTGGAGCAACTTGAGGCCATTTCCTCTCGTCCTGTCGCCTGTGACTTGAGAAAAGAGACCGACCCCCACCTCTCTACACCCTCCTTTCAGGGAGTTGGAGAGAGCAATAAGGTCTCCCCTCAGCCTCCTCTTCTCCAGGCTGAATAACCCCAGTTCCCTCAGCCTCTCCTCACAAGACTTGTGCTCCAGACCCCTCACCAGCTTTGTCGCCCTTCTCTGGACCCGCTCCAGCACCTCAATGTCTTTTTTATGGTAGAGGGCCCAAAAACTGGACACAGTAAACTAAACACAAGACTAAGGGGCAGGTGAGAGGTACTGGGATGGTGCCCATTAGGGAACTAGAAGGGGAATAGCTTTCTAACCCACCTCCCGCTTTCTTGGGAAGACCTAGCACTGCTAGAGCAGGCCTCCAACCTGCAGATTTCTTCTGAGGGACTTCTCACCTTGACTTTCCAAACTTTTTTTACAAAGACTTCTACTAACCTCATCAGTTCCTCCACTTTGTCATCAATGTCCAAGTCCTCTTCAGAAGCTTCAAAACTGTAGGACCTTTGAGCCAAGCTGTTTGCAAGCGGGTAGCGGGTAGGTGACATCTTCCCGTTGAACGCAGACAACCGCTCGTTACTCTCCCTCCCGTTCTGATTAGTAGTGCAAGGCTGTGGGGAGGTGTCGTAACTGTTGCTGGGGGACGGGGACATCCCAGAATGCTGTGTCTGTGTTGAAGCTGTGGCTGTAGAGGAAGATGCTGGGACATTGTTGGTACTGTTGCTGTAGGAACCACCACCTCCGTAGCTAGACCTTCTTCCAAATTTGTCACTATGCTCTTGATCAAGACGATCCAAGGTTTCCAGCGCGTGGAGGATTTCATGTCTGGTCATTCCGGTACGTCTCAGGCGCTGAAGCAGGTCTATCTGCTCTATGGTAAATCTTGGTTCGTCTGTGTAGTGAGACATGGTTTCCAGCAGACTAAAAACAAGGTAAAAATGGAAAAAAGCAAATACTTCAGTTCAGTAGTTCTCTGTGGCACATGGAAAGTACCTTATACCCAGGAAAGATCAATTTTCGTCCAAGTCACACATGGCAGAGATGGCAGCCCAACAGTCCACCTCCAAACAAGCCCAGCAGCAACCTCCCATGAACACAAGTGGAGAAGGGCTTATTTTCTTTGAAGTGTTTAAATAGCATTTCTCTCTTCTACTAGTATTTCCTAGACTTTCCTCAATAAACCTGCAGTTAGTACCCTTCTGCTTTTGATAAACCGCTGCTCCTGACAGAGAATGGTTGCTCAATAATTAAAGCTGCAACTCGATTTCAGACCAAATCTTGCCCATTGCTAGGTATCCACCAGACAGAAATCTCATATTCTGAAACCGTTAGGTTGAGACCAGAGGTTGAGTTTTTCTGGAGAAGTTTTAACGAGTTACAACATGAGACTTATGAACCGTAACTCTTTTGAATCTTAAGTTTGAAGAGTTCAAGTTGCCCTAACTTTTTCTTGCTCCCTTGAAAAAAAGAAGATAAAAACACACTTAGCGGAAATTCTAGTGGCCTGTGGGACCAAAGTTGATTTGACTGAAGTCCCATGTCTGAAGTTAGTAACTTTTGAACCTGGAGTGTTGTCACAGATCTCCTGCCCTAACAAGGAAAAGTGCAGCACATCCAATTATTGCTGAGCTTTCATTTAAAGAAATAAGTCTCCAGCCTTTTTCCCTCCAAAGGCAGGCTTCTCCTGTAACTCAATCATCGTGGTAGCTCATCAAAAGCATTTTTAACTCCTAAACTTCCCCAGGTACCAGAACAATGAGTATCCAATGTTTTTGCTGCAAAGACCAGAAATGGAACTGGAAAAAAAATATTAAAATATCACAATATGCTTCCTTAATCTCTTTTCCTTCCTAAGTCTCCTCACTACAGATCCAAATGGCACACAAATGACAAGATCACCTCCTTCAGAACCCAAGATCTTGAGAAGAAGGGCTGGCAGATGGAGGGCAGAGAGAATTTGGCAAGGAGATCAAAGCATTTTCTATTGTTCTTGTCAATGCTCTTACGAGTCAAGGGTTTATTACAATTCCTGCAGGAGAGTAGGGTGAAGAGATCACTCAAACTCCAGGAGACATGACAGAGCTCATGTACAATCCCTACAAGCGAGAGCAGACAAACAGCAGCCTCCGGAAAGTCAAGGAAGAATTCCAAGGTCCCTACAAAAAGCAGGAGAGGGATGACGGCTGTCACAATTATGCTAGACCTTCCAGGGAGAGGGCTGCCTATTTCTCTCCACAGATTTTGAAGATCCCTCCTTATTTCCATTTCTGCACTGGCACAGAGAAGTCCCCAACACGAGTCACAGAGTGACAGAACTTTTTCAATTGCTGTGTTTAGTCTTTTTCCAGATACATCAATCACAGTACAGTAAATCAAGCCCGTCAGTTTTGGGGGTGTAGCAAGGGATGTCTTCAGGGGAGTAACACAGAATCATAGAATTGTCCAGGTTGGAAGGGACCATTCAGACCATTAAGTCCAACCATCAACCCAACACTGACAAACCCACCACTGACCCATGTCCCTCAGCACCACATCTACTCATCTTTTAAATACCTCCAGGGATGGCGACTCCACCACTGCCCTGGGCAGCCTCTTCCAAGGCTTAATAACCCCTTCAGTGTAAAATATTGTCCTAATATCCATCCTAAACCTCCCCTGGGGCAACTTGAGACCATTTCCTCTCATCTCATCGCCTGTTCCTTGGGAGAAGAGACTGACCCCCACTGGCTACACCCTCCTTTCAGGGAGTTGGAGAGAGCAATAAGGTCTCCCCTCAGCCTCCTTTTCTCCAGGCTCAACACCCCCAGCTCCTTCACACACTCCTCACAAGACTTGTGCTCCAGACCCCTCACCAGCTCTGTTGCCCTTCTCCGGACACGCTCCAGCACCTCAATGTCTTTCCTGTTGTGAGGGGCCCAAAACCGGACACAGCCCTCAGGGTGGGGCCTGACCTGTTCCCAGTACAGGGGGACCATCACTGCCCCAGTCCTGCTGGCCACACTATTGCTGGGACAGGCCAGGATGTTGTTGGCCTTCTTGGCTACCTGGGCACACTGCTGGCTCACATTCAGCCAACAGTCGACCAACATCCCCAGGCCCTTTTTTCCTGGGCAGCTCCAACCACTCTTCCCCAAGACCAGGCCCTTTTCTCCTGGGCAGCTCCAACCACTCTTCCCCAAGCGTGTAGCATTCATGGGGGTGTTGTGAAACAAGTGCCAGGACCCATCACCTGGCCGCGTTGAACCTCAAACCATTGGCCTTGGCCCAGATGTAGCATTCATGGGGGTGTTGTAAAACAAGTGCAGGACCCATCACCTGGCCACGTTGAACCTCAAACCATTGGCCTTGGCCCATCCAGCCAGCCTGTCCAGACCCCTCTTTAGAGCCATCAAGGAGGTTGACACTCCCACCTAACATCTCACCACACAGACCTCACCAGGCAATGGGAACAGGTCTATCCTCACTTGAGGGTACAGACACATCAATACTAGTAAATTAAATAGTGCCCAGGAAGAGGCACTGTTGCATCTACACACCATCCTCTGCAGCATTATTAAATCACCGTAGCTGTCTTTGACACAGTTTTGGGTCAACCAGTGCACTCCTGACCGATTCACAGAATTTTTTCAAGATTTTGCATGGAACTCAAGGCCAAGAGTGCCTGGTAACACAGATATGGTCAAGTGGCCCTGGAGCTGAAAAGCAGCACCGAGAACTGCCATGTTTAATAAAGCTGTAGCTCGAGTGTAGCCGTAGACATGTGCTACAAAACCAGGATATACAAATCCACAAAAAAGGCATTTTCATGCCCGGAAAATACAGAAGTGAGAAGAAGCTCCTCTCTTTGCCCTTATCAATCAGATATTGGTCCCTTTTCCTTGTTTCAACAGTGTGTGTGCGGGAGAAGCAGGAGGACAACACAAGGGGATGACTCCCATCCAAGAAAATGACTCCGTGAGAAGACAGACTGACTACAGCCCTATAAGTGCTCGAGTCCAACAGGAATGTGCTGTCCTTTGGACAATTGATTACTGAAAACGTACAAGCCATTTTAAATTTTAAAAGACAAGCACCCAAGATTATTCTACTGAAAGGAGGGCACAGCAGCCAACGCAGCAGCAGACTAGCAACTGACTGGAATTGTAACAATTAAAATTTGGAAGTCGCATCTCAGACTGAGACGTTCAGAGCTTGATAAGGAGGGTTTGGAAACAGACACTGTGTTCTAGGTTTGGCCTCCACGTTGGGGGAGGAAGGGCTGCTCAATCCTTCTCTCTGAGCTTTTTGAAAAGTGTCACACTGATTTACTGACTCACATCACAAACTCCTCTACAGCCTGAAAGCCCCCCAACATCAGCTTTGAGTAGGGGGTTTTCAAATAGAAAATCTCGTCTTAAACATCTGGCCTTGAGATGGTTTTCACTAGATAAGCCAGTTTGCCTTTCCTTAGAGATAAACCTATTTTTGTCATTTCTTACCTGTGTTTCTAACATCACCCCTTTCCTGAATCATTTCCCTTTCAACACCAAGCTCCATGTGCTCAAGCACTTTGTCAAACTGGAGAATTTAATGAACCAGAACCTCCACCCAGAGTTACCTCTACTCAAAACTCCTATTTTAGTGACTCTTTGATGTTTAATATCAAAAATACACTTTAGATATCTAGTTCAATTTCCATTTTGCCACAGACCTAGAAACTCAAAACTTTTGTCCTTCTAGCCCCGTGAACCAAAGAACTCGCATCTGACAATAGTGTGACTTTCCAGATGGCTTCAAAAATATCAAGCAACCCAGAATTTACCATGTCCTGCAGCAGTTTGTTGCCACGGCCAGTCATTCCTTTTAAAATTCGGGTGTGATCCCTAATTTGTCTAACATGTCAGGGCTCAGCTTCTAGATCTGGGCTCTCAGGCCAAATTAATATCCTTTAGTGAATTACTCATAATCCTGTAGTGAATCCTAAGTATCCTTTAGTGAATTACTAGTGAATTACACATAATGAACTGCAGTGTTCTCAGATGCAAAAGGAATGGTTGACCTTCTGTCCTACGTGGAAGGGGATCTGCCCTCCAATTTGTCCCACTTTGATGCAGTGGGGACCCTGCGTGTGCTGTAATTCCAGTTGCACAGGGATGCCAGGGCTGCTGGACAAGGCCATCCTCTGCCTTAAGAATAAAATATTCAATGACTTCCAACTCATGTTCTACAGAGTTAGAAGTTAATCTGTTAACTGTTAGAAGAGTTCATCTGTGGTCTGCTTCTCAAAGGCTTGCAGAAAGTCATCTAAGAGAAGCAAACCTACTGTCAAATGAAATGCATTATATTATGTGTAACGCAAGCACTGGAAAAATGTTGGCAATTTGAAAAATAAAAGAAAAAACCAACCCAAAATCAATGATCTGTCTGTCCATACAAATATCCTTCTAGCCCTCCAACCCTTCCAGACAACTTCTGTAAAATTTTTCAAGGCTTAAAAAGATAAGAGCACCGAAATCAGATACGGTATCTCACTGCTGCTCTCACCAATGTCATACACAGATGTAAAAACTGCCTTGCTTATACTCACAGCCACAGCACAGACTGCATCTGACATACTTCTTACTGCTCTTCTCAATTTTGAACTCCTATTCACATTTTCGTATGCTTTTCTATACAACCATGAGATCTAGAAACCGTGCTTCTGACCGAGTTTTATGTATTGAAAAGAACGGCAGGAACCAGGAATTTTCCATTAAAAACCCCAAAACAAATATTGCAAAACATGGTATTATTGGACATGTTCCAACGTCGCCAACTATTTGCTGCTTTTTAATGAATAACTACAGTAACATTATTTAGAACTGTTATTCTAGCAGGGCTTTGGTTACTTTCCCTTTTTAAAAATATTTTAATAAACTTACTCTGTTTAAAGTTCAATTTACAAAGCAGTGAAGGAAATCAGCCATTTTAGATTCATCATAATTTCATTCACCTCATTAATTAATGGATATTCTCCACTACTTCATCCCCCCCATATTGCTGTAAGAGCCTCTTATCCTCCTGAACTCCTCTGGCTAGCTCTAATTTCATTTGCTTCCCCCCTCTTTTTCCTCGTGAAATACAATCAACTGCAAAAGTAAGAAGAAGTAAAATAAGATAGTGACGAGCAGAATGATGGGGGGGAGGGGGTGTGCAGGAGAAAATAAAGACAGCAAAGACTTTTCCTGAGAACAAAGACTATGGACCGAGTGCTTTGCTGTAGCTGTTGTCAAACTTGGGCAAACTTTGCTGCCAGCGTAGCAAAAAAATCCTCAAAGCCTGTTTTGGCTTCTAATCACATGCCTTATCTTCTGACCAGTTAGCAAAACTCTTCACCAGTCAAATTTCCTTGGGGAGATATTTGGAAAAAAAAACACCAACCAAGGGAATTGCCACGCGTTTTTCTCCCCCCAGATTTTGAAAGCAAGACCTCTGCAAAGTACTAATTAAGCTCAAAACTAAAATTGACCGATTTTTCTAACAACGGAATCTTGTCCTTAAAATGAATCAAGTTTTGGTTATTTTTTAGATCCTGACAGAAAAAAAGGAAGCTGAAAATATCAAACTTATTTCCATTTCTTACATTAAGTTGGCAGTCACACCCCAAGGAAGATGGCCCAATTCCACTGGCGGCCTCTTGGGATCTATAAAGCGTTAAAACTTCATGCTTATCTTCCGTGGCTCATCCAAAAGGAACCTGAGCTACCCGAATATCAGATTGAAAAGAGAACTATAAGGAGCTAAATAAAAAAAAAAGAACTGTTTTCACTCCCAAATGCACAGATATAAAATATCCAGCAGTTCTGAAATAGCCAGATGCAGCATCACTCTTCTGCACTTTTAACACCACCTTCTGGAGTGAAGGCTGTTCAGAGGCACAATTTCTCTCAATACCATTGCTTTTCCATATCATACCACCCAGACTTATTTAGCCTCTTTTTTTTTATATATAAATTTCACCCTTCAAAAGCCTCCCCACTTTGAAAATACCAATCTTGAGTGGAGTACATGGCCAAATATAGAGGTCCCCCCTTCCCTTGTCTTCCTGCATCTCATGGAGAACAGTGAGGAAAAGCCCAGCAAGGTTTCCTCACCTACTGTCATAGCCTGTATCTACACAGATACAAGAATAATTTACCCAGCACTAACTTTCTAGGTGATAGAACACAGCAGAATAATCCCATAAAACCAGCTATGAGCTAAGTCCATGTCCAATTGAACTTGCAGAAGTTCAAAGCAATTCAATTACCCATTTGGGAATAAGGCCAGACACCAGCCTTAACACCTCCAACACTTGAGAAAATGGCTCTGGACTCTTTAATGATCCCAAGAAATCATTTTTTCCACTCTTCTACTCACTGTACATGAATAGAAGTACTCTAGCATCACTGAAGAGATCCTATTCTGCAGAGGTCC
The DNA here is from genome assembly GCF_001431845.1 of Calidris pugnax. Lineage (NCBI taxonomy): Eukaryota > Metazoa > Chordata > Aves > Charadriiformes > Scolopacidae > Calidris > Calidris pugnax. Next base: position 781,725 of record NW_015090890.1, read on the forward strand.
TTCTCCAAATTTCCATTAAAATTCACTGCCTTATCTAATAAGCCCTACAAGGCCCAAGACTTCCCAAACCAGTTGCATTTTTTTGATATAAGACCTATATTCGATATAATCTGCATAATATGGAAGTAGGCTAGAGCCAAAGTGTTCAGAACAGGATCCTAGGTCTGGTAATTGGTTTAAGAATGATTCTGATAAAAGTCACATCGACTGTGGCAAAGAGGATGGGGAGAGATGCCAACTGCTACCCTCCCGTGACACAGGGCACAAACTGCTGGTCCCCAGGGTGGGACCCTTAACAGCATCTCCACAGTTTGGAATCTTATCTTTTTTACAGCCCCATCATTTTTTTGGAACACAACATGAGCCTTCTTGGTGTCACTGAACACAATCTTGCCCTTTAAACAGAAGAGCAAAAACCACAAGGTTAAGTTGTGGCTTTTCAGCTGAAATAAGTTATCCCAGAGCACATAACAAAAAACCTTGACTTTCTACAACTAGTTAACTAGTGCATTAATTATCACAGTCTTTCTCACTGCTTGAACTTCTTAGCTTACTCAGTTTTCTCCTGTCTTTATGTGTATATAGGACCATGAGAACTATCATTTGAACAACCGTGGAGATGGATGCCCTCCAGCTGCTAAAAACACACAGCAGAGGAGTAGCTCTGGTGGCTTTGCCTGCCCGGTCCCCAGCCCGTGCACCGGTGGAAGGCTCCTGGTTTGGTATCACTGAGCAGCCACCTTTCCCTTCTACGTGAGGCCTCTGATCTAGACAGCCAGCAAAAATGGATATCAAGGATGGCATTGCTATTTCCAAGGGCAATATAATTTGCTTATCAACCCACCTGATATTCAACAACCTAATTCATGTGAACTACAGCTCCGGATGCTTTCCATCAGAACCAGTGACTACAAAGAACCTCCACTTCCAGCTGTCCTGGCTGTTAATTTTTAAACCACGCTTTATATTACGCAACTTTGTTTCTCTCTCCATTCATTTTTATGAGATCTGAGGACCCAAGTCAAGTTTCATTCAATCCTCCTTCCTTTTCTACATCTCACCCCGCTGTGACCCACCCCAAAGGATGCACCTGGTTCCTGCAAGAATCACAGAATTGTGGTGGTTGGAAGGGACCTCAGAGATCATCGAGTCCAACCACAAAAACAAAAAAACAAAACCAAAAACAAACAAACAAAAAAACCCACCCCACCCACCACCTAAACACACAACAACAACCAAACCAAAAAAACCATCACCCACCCACTCAGCAGCCCACGACAAACCAACAATCTTGGGCACTAGAGCATGCCCTGAAGAAACATGTCTACACGTTTCTTAAATACCTCCAGGGATGGTGACTCCACCACCTCCCTGGGCAGCCCATTCCAATGCCTGATAACCCTTTCAGTAAAGAAATGTTTCCTAATATCTAACCTGAACTGCCCCTGGCGTAACTTGAAGCCATTGCCCCTTGTCCTGACATCTGTAACTTGGGAGAAGAGACCGACCCCCGTCTCTCTACACCCTCCTTTCAGGTACTTGTACAGAGCTATAAGGTCGCCCCTCAGTCTCCTCTTCCCCAGACTGAACAACCCCAGCTCCCTCAGCCTCTGCTGAAGCTCGAGAGGGACTTTCATTGTGAGCTATAGGTGATCCACAAACAGAGCAGTCGACCATATATCACAAAGCAAACGGTGCACACCATGGGCACACGTTCAGAGGCAAAGGCTGTGACCCAGCAAGTGCAGCTCTAAGGCTCTGCTGAAATAAAACCGGGACATTTAGGGCACACCACTATCCAGTCTTCTGAAATTCAAGCTTTGGCCTTTTCCGTTCTTACTGAGCAAGTGCATCTCCTTTTCTTCTACAGCCAATTTCAATATTGCAGAAACGCCCAAAGCTTTGCACCATATCAAGCAAAGCTGCCTTCAAAACAGTAGTTGATGCTAGGAATTCTGGGGCGCAAGAGAGGATTAAGGATCTGACTCATCTGAGCCGACACTTATGCTCATCAGATGCAACTCCAGTATTTTTGGTGGAGTTGTACCAGTTTTCAAGAGAGAGAGAGTGAAAAAAAAAAATAAATCAGGCCTCAAGTGCTCATCATGTCAACGAACACAGAGCCATCCTTACCCATGCGTTAGCATAATTATCTCCTGCAGTTGCATCTCTTGGTTCTGATTTTCAAAGAGGACTCTACTCCCATTCATCCTGCTTCACAAACAAAATGTAATGCTCGTAATGACTGCTCTCATCCCGGGGAAACGAAAAGCCTGGCGCTGCGGCGAGGAGTGAAATCAGCCTAGGAGCTGATCTGTCGGGGTTAAACGTCACCAGTCCTGTTTATGAATGCAAAACGCCGCCTGAGGAACGCAGAACGCTGCCATACGCTTTCCATCAAAATGGTGACAGTTAATAAGAGCAGCCTGAAACTTCTGAAAATAAATCCAACGTAATCAAATACTCACCGCTCCACAAATTACAGAAGGCAAGCTGAGAGCAGAATATCAACACATCATTTCTTCAGGAGGCTTCAAGTTTCTCAGCTAGTTAAAGAGCCCCAAACCCAGATTGACTTGTTCTACAGAAGCTCTTCTTCCACTCAAGTCTCTGAAATTCTTCACTGCTGATAAAATGTCTTTGCTCCCAGCGTGCTAGTACCCGGTAAGCAAACCCTAGGAGTTTTGCCACTGACTCCACTCAGGTGAGTAACTTACTCTGCTTTATAGTATCCGCTTTACATCTCTGGGAAAGAGAGAGAGAACTTGAGATCGATCTTACAAGGCAAAAATATAATATAAATGCCAATGATTGTCATAATCCAAGTCTTACAGAAGGGACTGACCTCTGACTAAGCACAGGGCTGGGAGCCAGAGACTTCTGAATTCTACTCAAGGCACAGGCTGATTCACGCTGACACCTAATCTGTCTGTCTAACCCTAACCTTCCCTACTCCTAAAATCTGGGTTTCCTACTATTGTTGCAATTCCGCGGAATCGAGGCAGGAATTCAAACCCTGATGCTGGATTCAAGGGCAGAACAAGGGACCAGAAGGACTAACAAACAGAGAGAAAACCTGTAGCGGCAGCTGAGGGCTGAACCAGGGCCCAAAACCCAAACCTCTGCCAAGAACAAAGGAGGAACTCAGCTGGAGACCAAACTTTGGATATAAAGGTTGAGGTGGAGCTTCCTCTTGCCAGTTGGTCAACAGTGGGTCTGATCATGACAGAAGACTGTGAAGCCTTTGCCAAGACCATCTTTTCACAAGTCAGGTTGGAACTGGATGATCTTTAAGGTCCCTTCCAACCCAAACCACTTCATGATTCTATGAATTCTGCTGGCTGGAGTATCGAGATACTTGAAACACATCAGAATATTCCTGTGATGCAGGAAAGTAAAAGTACGCTAATTTTTGAGACCCAGAGCTCACAGAAGGGGACTGACCTTCAGACAAGTCAAAATGAGTTGTTCAAAGTCACCCAGGTATTCTGCAGAAGGCAGACAAAGTGCCTGGCCAAACTCTTAAGTGTTTTCTCACCACACATAGAGCCATCCTACAGGGTCCATCTATAGCATCAGATACGACAAGGTGTAGGACAAGCTTCAAGAAATGCCATCACCAGGATTTCCACCACCTCCCTCTTCCACGCGTAAAGAAAAAGAGACATTCTGAAGTATTTCAGGCACCTTCTTCCTCCCTCAGGATCCATCACCGGCAGTAACCATCAACACACCTCCTTAAAAGAGGAATTTGTTAGTTCAGAAAACTAAAATCCAAACCCAACTAATCACTGAAACTTAGCTACTGCTAAATTTTGTGCTTAACTACAAAGCAATTATTTTTATTTGCACTAGAAGACAGTTTGCAAGTGTAGTTTTACTGGCACACAGTCTTAGTGAAGACTGAGATACTTGGAGGACAACTCAGGAACAGATAACAGTGGCTCCTTGAAGAATATAAATGATAATGGCAAAACCATGGGCTTTTGGCCACAGTTGCTTCCATATTAGACTTTTATTTTATTTAAAAGCATTTCAAAGAGAAACACACTTCCTAATTAATGCTTTTAAAGCAACAAGCATCTCTTTGTGTAGTCCAGACCTGAACTAGGGACATTTCCTCTTCATAACATAGAGAAGACCTGGTCTATTTTCAGGGCAACTCCACATCTTTCTGTGTCCTGCTTGGAGCAGGAGAACACCTAGAGATGCAAGTCCTGAGGCTGCAGATGCATAAGAAAGGATGAACCGACCTACAGCCTGCTCTTCTGCCCTTCTGCACAGCTCCAGGACTTGGTGGAAATCTCTACTGACCAGTTCAGTTCACTAAGCCAGATGGAAAACCAATCAACCAACCAACCCACCCATAACCCATAGCTAGTTCCTGCCTGGGTTAGCGACCTGAATTAGCTTCCAGAAGGCTCTGATGGTTGCTGTTGCCAACCCAACAGATGGGGACAAGCCAATCTGGCCAAAAGTAGAAGCAGGTATAAGAGGCAGTGTGCAATAAGATTTCTTTTCAGTCCTGTTGAGAGTGGTTTAGCTGCATGTGGAATCATGAATTAACTCATCTGGTTTATCTTAAAGTAAAACTAAGGGCTGAGGCAAGAGGTTATTTCAGTTAAGGAAGCTTAAAATGCCACCTGAACACTCCTACAGCCACCAACTATTTACATGACACCTTGTCACTGAAGACAAAAAGAGCAAATTAGCTGAGTCCTCTTTCACCCAAGTGTAATTAACGTGTTTCATGTCACATCTCAAGGAAGCTGGACAATTAACACAGCTCAGCCGCGCGGTGACTCTCTAAGCCACCGTAACTCCGGTGACTGTTCCTCAGTGTGTGCTGACTCTGGTATCACTCACACACTTGTTCCTTCCTTTCTCTTGTTTTTCCTAAATGATGACAAGGCTTCAATCTAGTCTTTTTTCATCTGCATTACTCACAGATTTTCTTTCCACTCAGCAGGCTCTTACTCACTCCCAAGACAGCTCTGTCATTGCTGGCAGCTGGATACATAAGCACCAGCCTGATAATTCAGGTAAACCTTGAGTGACAATGTTGAAACTGCCTAATTCTATCAGATCGTATTTTGAGATATAGTTTGAAACACGCAACACAAACAGTGATGATCATATCTCACTATCAACACATATTAATTAATCAATACTGCCGTAAGCCTGTGGAATACAAGTAATTATTCCAATTATATTTATGGAGAACCCTGTAGAGATGTATTTGCATTGGCTACAGAAGGACTCAGGTTCAGATAAATGACTAATTCTTGTGAGACCAAAATCAAGAGTCTTGATTCTTGATGGTTCACACCATGGACTTCTTCTCCAGTACTGACTCTTGTCCAACTGGATAAAAATTCAGCAGGTGAAACAGTAACTGGAACCAGTTTCCTGCTCTGCTTTTCTGCCAGAGGATGCTGCCGTATTGACTCTTGTCCAACTGGATAAAAATTCAGCAGGTGAAACGGTAACTGGAACCAGTTTCCTGCTCTGCTTTTCTGCCAGAGGATGCTGCCCCACGGTGGGAGTAACCAAACTACTCTCTAACCACACTTGTTTTAAGATTGTTCGATTTTAATCTTTCTTACTCCATATTTAAGTTAAAACTTTTTTTTTTTTTCCTTAAAGACTCTGTTCTCCTCTTTCCCCTTCTGAAACCACGATGCCCACTTATCCTTTTAAAAAGATATCTATGGTTTAATCTGGAAACTTTATACCTAAATGGGTCATCTTGGCCCATTTCCTCTAATTTAATACTCTGTAATCCCCTCCAAATAGATTCACCCCAGCTTTCACTCAGTCAAAAATTATTCACCTATACTTCTATTGCGTTCTTGATGACCGTATTAACTGCACATATACCGGAATAAATCGAAAAAAAGCTGCTACTCCTCTGCTGGAGGGTGGCAGCTGATTAACGGGGCAAATCAATGTGCCACAACGATTCCAGAAAGCATCAGAACAAAGCCATACCCAACCCAAACTGCACAGGGGCAGAACATCACCGAAATCTAACGGAAGCACAGGAAATTAAAATTCTAACATCCACAGTTTGGAAATTTATGTTAAAAGTCTGATATCGAGTTAAAGCCAGCAGACTGTCCTTGCGCCCACGCGAAGCACAAGGAGCTCGGAGATGACTCTGCAAACTGGGAATTAGGGGTATAATAAAGATGCACAGGGCAGCGTGGCCTTACCTCCAGGCTCCTTTCCTGCTGTGAACTAGATCTTTACAATTTCAAGTGGTGATTTTAATACTGAAATCCAACATATTTCCAGCTAAAAGAAAGAAGAGGAGGTGGCTCAGGGGACTGACTACAAAGTAGAAAACAACTTGTTCTGAACAGACGACTAAGCTACCAGCAATAGAAGGTAACTAATTCATGGTTGTATCAAGAAGTCTTTTTGAAATACGTTGCAGTTTAGTTGCCAACACCAAACCCCTGGTTGTGGTTATTTCTTCCCTCTGTGACTGCACTGCCACTTGCACTAGGAATGGCCACGTGCCAGATGAATCATCTCCATCCTTGAAATAATCTACCCCGGAAGATCACACTGTGTTCACAGTAGCCCAGTTTCTTGCTACCTGTTCTGCAGACAGGATTTCTCTTTCCAACAAGAAGTCTTTTTGAAATACATTGCAGTTCAGTTGCCAACACAAAACCCCTGGTTGTGGTTATTTCTTGCTGCGACTCCCTCTGTGACTGCACTGCCACTTGCACTAGGAATGGCCACGTGCCAGATGAATCATCTCCATCCTTGAAATAATCTACCCCGGAAGATCACACTGTGTTCACAGTAGCCCAGTTTCTTGCTACCTGTTCTGCAGACAGGATTTCTCTTTCCAACCCAGTCTGACAGGAGTTACAACCAGAAGTCAAGAGGTCAAAGCATCTCCAGAATCTGATTGCCTGTGGACAAGGGTTTGGTCGTGCCTGTAGAAGAGGTGTGGGGAACGGTGCTACAGGACTGGCCAGGGAGGGAGATGGATGACAGCACAGCACAGGTCAAGCCTCTCCTTTCAGCCTGACAAGCTTCAAACTTTGAATTCATTTGCTTATTTTTTGAAGAAAATAGGATGGATACCAGTTACATTGAAGATAGAGAAGTCATTTAAAAGAACCAAATCATAGGCTCAAACTCAAGGAGGAGATTCAGACAACTTCAGTTCATACCGGGATTCAAGATACAGCAGCTATTGCTTGAAACAACACACTCAATTCCAATGTTAGTTTAGATGCCTCAGGTTTTCTGCCTTTGCTGTAGAATATTAGGCTAATGGTCTACTCATCCCCTTCCACCAAGTCTGAAGTCTCCCTCTAGGATGTTCAGTAGATGGATGGAGATCTCTCTTTTACCAATACCCTTTCCCTGTTTAAGGCTGAGTTTCCAAGAACTGCATGATTTTGTCTCCTGCACAGCTCTGGTTTCCCTCTAGTATGTTCAGTAGATGGATGGAGATCTTTTACCAATACCCTTTCCCTGTTTAAGGCTGAGTTTCTAAGAACTGCATGATTTTCATTCTCTTTCAGTGACAGAAAAGCAGCAGAAATAACTTACCAGCCAGAACAACTGAGGAATTAAATGCTACTGTTCCCCAGTTTGAGTATCTAGCAAATACCAAACCCGTGGAACTCTCCAATTTAGCCAACTGCTGAATCATTGTAACCGTTTCTCTGCTGCTTTTAGACAAATTAACAGAAATAAACCACCAAACATGTCATTTTTGTGGGTTTCTTTTAGCTTGTACTTACACTACTGGAAAAGTTCTGAGCATACTTTACATGGGGATGGGACGTTATAAAGCCTCTTGAGGGTCTTCAGTGTTATTCACCATTCTGTAAGACACAATTAAAAGAAAAAAAAAAACATTAGGGATTCCCGTGAAAGGAAAATACATCCTGATTTCTTCTTATCTGGTGCACAATTATACAACTGGCTTACAGAGGGCAACCTTAGGGTAGTTTCACCAAGCAGTAGTGCAAAATCATAGAATCATAGAATTGTCCAGGATGGAAGGGATCTTTCAGATCATCGAGTCCAACCATCAACCCAACACTGACAAACCCACCACTAAATCACTTCTTGTTAAAAACAACCGAAGACAGGCAAAACCAACCAAAACCAACCAATGCATCCTTCAAGATGCTTCTCAATCACCCAATCCATTCCTCTGCTAAAAGGCAGTGGAATATATACCAATCACTAAATATCACCATGGTTAAGAAAAACGCTCCCTGGAACCACTCAGTTTTCTTATATAATTTTCAATTTTTATTTTTTAAATGGATCGTTGAAGCCTCACCCTCTTTCTTCCCTTTACGTTCGGCGGGGGCTTTGACATGGTGTGCAACAGACCCATGGTCTTAAAGTCTGGTAAATAATCTTTTACATCCCATTATAAATGGATACTGTACAGATCTAAACAAGGCCCATCAGCTAAGTATTCAGAGCTTGTGCTCACTCATAGGTTAAAAATTGGGTATGTCCAACCACACTACTCTGGATAACCTGCAACTGATCCAGCCCCATACATACAATCCCAGACATACACTTCAATGCACAGGGTCCAATTCCTAAGGAAAAGTTTGATGTCTGGTAGTATAATCAGTCCCAGAGACAAAAATTTAAATTACAATTGATTTCTTTTGCCCACAAGTAAATTAATCTATGCAATCATTTAGCCTTATGACAGTTACCTACCCTTTTAACTCACAAAAGCTATTAAAAGGATTATTTGGCTAACATCCGCAAAGAGCTTAGAAGACAGGTACTATGTTCTGAAAAGGAATGACCTAACAGAATTTTCTTTAGCTATCACTGCTGATGTCTTTCTCCACAAACATGGGCTGAAAAGTGCTTAAAAAGTCCAACTATTAACCAAGGGGAAAGAGAAAGGCAGGGGATCATTTCCAGGCAGATGTGGAAAGAATGAGAGAGAATATTTAGACTTTAGGCTACGGGCGTTTGTGAGCTGGAATAACAAACAAGTGAGTAGAGAGAGAAAGGGATTTGCAGGGGATAGAATCATAGAATTATAGGATTGTCCAGGCTGGAAGGGACCTTTCAGATCACCGAGTTCAACCGTCAATCCAACAGAGACCAAATCCATCACTAAATCATATCTCTAAGCAGTGATGATTTACTTTTCTCCACAAAGAGATATCTGTAATATCAGCAACTGAGCCTTGTGGACGGACACATCTTGGCTCTTCTCGGGGGTTAAGAGTGGTCCAGATGCTACAGCTTGACTCTTCCTCTATGACATCTGGTGTAGGTTTTGGGGAAGAAGTGCAGCTATTCCAGATGGAGCCCAGTGGGCACACATAGACCATACCATCCTCTATGCTGGCTTTTTTTTGTGATTTTTCCTTCATGAAAAAACTGAGGAAGTTCCAGGGCAAAAGGGTGGGCTGAATGAGCTTTTCTAGAGGTGGCTTCTGGCCACCAGTTTTCCCAGGCTCTAAGCCTGCCCCATGATTGCTCCCATCCAGCTGTGGCAAAGGAAAGCACTGGGTGTTTTCGGGGAGGAACATGCCAAGAGCTGGTTGCTGCCATGGCCAAAACAATTCATCTGGCCCATGGCTTGGTCTCGAGTCACCTTCTTCCTCTCCAGGAAAGGAGGTTGCCAGGAGCGAGGTCACAGACAAGACGAGTGGTCCCACCACACCACAGGTCATGCATTGTGGCCCAGGAGAGGAATTGTGACACCAAAGTACTGATGGATGGCAAAGAAAACCACACGAGTCCCTCACAATCAGCCACCCCAAACCTTTTAAAGATAGTTCTACACCAAGACACTTCTCTGTTAAATCTCTTAACTGCATTTAAAACATTTTCCCTGAAGCAGTCACAAAAAAAAAAAATGAGATCATGCTGTTGACTTATTGCCAAATTTTGAGTTTAATACAGAGAGCTGTTTTGTTTTCCGAATAGGAACAAATTAGGACTTAAATATATACAAACTTTCTGAAGGTCAGAGAGGCTAATGATAGAGAACTGGATTCCTCAGAGAAAGATTTGCTTCCAGGGTGTGGAGCGGGGAAGAAGCAAAGAACAAAACCCACAAAGGAAAGAAAAGATCATCTTCCATCATCATGCGACGCAGAATTAAAACTGGAACACGAGGAGATGAGATATAAAGAGCCAAAGAGAAGGCTGCAGTAACTCAGGTGTGAGATGACAAAGGCAGGACAATGATATTAGTGATACTAATGGAAGTGGGGAAAAAAAAATGGTAGAGACCTCAGATGTTATAAATGAAGAGCCATTAGGATCCAGCCCAAATTTGGGATGCGAAGAGAGGAGGGAGAAGGAGCTTCTCCAAGGAGTCCAGACCGGTGAGCACGGATAGAGGATGGCAGCATTTCAGCAGAAATAAACAGGAAAGAGCTCATGAGAAAGTAAAAGGAATTCTCAATTTTTGCTATGTTAAAGGCTGAAGCAGCACGATTACAGTCTGAATGCAACAGCAAACTGTCCCAGACGGGGGCCAAGCGGTGATGGGGGTTGGGGGGGGGGATCCTCAGGTCTGCCCTGGTTGCTGGACCTGTGAACACAAGCACAGTTCCACAGAAAGGAGAGGAAACTGGTGCTTCCCACATCCCATGCCAGACCAGAACGGCTGAAAAGGGTTACAAATAGTCTTTGACTCAACGTTGGTCTAAAGTTCAATGGCACAGAAATACCTTCCCTGCCCCCCCCCCAACATGTAAAGGTTGCTCAAACGTTTTTGCAATTTAAGGGCACGTCTGATGGGAAACAAGCAACCCCTCGCCTCTAATTTTAGCCAAAAAAAGTTCAGCCCCATCCGATGGGAAACAAGCAACCCCTCGCTCTCTAATTTTAGCCAAAAAAAGTTCAGCCCCAAGCAGCGGAACTTCCGCCACCAAAAAATCACAATTCTGAAATCATGACTCCATCTCCCTCTTTCCCTCTGTCTCCTTTCAGCATAAACCAAGGCACCAAACCAGGTTTGATCACGGCAGCAAAAGCAGGTGTCACCACAATCTATAGTCGATCTGCAAGTAAGAGCTCACAAACCTTTGCCCTTTTCGCATTATTCATTAAATAAATTATCTGCTAACACAGGGAAAACACTCCCAGCTCCTGCTCCTATTTCTGGTACAGACAATAAAAAAAAAATATTCAATATTAATATGGAAATCATGGCCACAGTTGTAGAATCAGATGTAATGAACAATCTTGTTCCCAGCTTAAGTTGCTATAAAGGCAGCTTAAATTTACAATGGATGAGTCTTCATGGCAATCTGTTTTTTAGATATTAAAAATCTCATTTTCTCAGTGCCAAGGACAAGTGGAAGTGTGAAGCACTGGAGTATCAACTCTGCATTTGTCTCACTTGACATGAAATCATTTTCATTTTAGTTCTGATTTTTAATACATTCTTGGGATCCACTTCAGTTTTCTTCATTTCTCAACTGTATGCAATTAAATGTTTTGAAGTATAGTTCACCCTGATCCACAACACCCTGCAGAAGCAGGGAGGAAGTCACTTGGTAAAGATGAGGCTGATATCACTTACTTGGAAGAGAAATTCATTTTCCCTTTTAATTTCTGAGTGAGTCACATAGTAAAAAATAATGCCACCACTTTGTATTTCACTAATACCTTCCTTGGTCAGCTCTTAAAAAGGGCTTTACAAATAACAAATTAAAAGCTTGTGTCCTTGGGGAAGAGAAAGATCACCATTTTGTCAAAGTAAAAACACGAACAGAGGGACTAAATTCTTGGCTTAAAGCCACACGGGATAATATCAGTGGCTGAACACGAGATCTGCCCGAGGAGGCCCCACTATTAGAGCAGGGTTATTACTGAAATAGCTTCTGAAATGCAGAAGAACCAAGTTTCATCTTGCTGATAACCCCAGTGCCTTGGATGGCAAAGAAAACATGCAAATTCAGCCCAGAGAATGAAGTTTTACCACTGCTGAATTGGCAAGAAAGACAGATTCCCAACCCCATGTGTTGGGAATCCTCTCCTAGAAGGGACAGGCAATTTCAAAATGCTGTCCTGGACTTAAATGATGTAGAGCTTAAGGTCTGTAGGTCTTCTGGCTGGGCTCTGTGCATGTGGGTGGGTGTGCACACGTGTCTGTGAACATGGGCTTTCACATTTCATCTGCCTCAAGTTCTCCACACTGAGTGTAAAGCAAAACAAACCTGTTACTGGTTTGACTTATTTCCAAAAGACATCTTGCCTCAAAACCATCAATAGCCCAAGGATCCATCCGTTCCAGCTCATTCCAGTGGTTTATCGCCTTCTCCATTACAAATTTGTACTTCATTTCTACTTTTTAATGTGACTGCAGCTTCCAGCCAGCAGCTCCTGTAAAGCCTCTCTTTCCCAGCTTAGAACCTTTTCTTTTTGGGAGATATCCAGCCAGGCTGTTGTTTACCCCGTGCTTTTAAAACTCCAGGTACTGCATTTGTATCAAAACTTAATGATAAATTCATCTGGGTGCAGACACAAAAGTAGGACTAGTGTCCAAAATACTAAAGCTAATCTAGGACTCTCTAGCCCATTTTCCCAAAATAGGTCTATTAGGAAAAAAAAAAAAAAAAGAATAACAAAACCATCCGCTCTGCCATATGACCTGAGGATGTGTTACATTTGTGCCCTGGAAAGGAAGGTTAAGAACCTTCTCTAAGAACTGCCACCTCCTGAGCACACACCGTGGGGCTTGGTGATGTGCAGCAACCAGGTTCACGCTGTCATCCTACTGCAATCCCAAGAGAAGAGTCAGTTCTTCAGTCCCCGGGCTCCAAGTTATTTAAATACCTCTATTTTAAGTTAGTAAATTGGTCTGTACCTTGAGCATGATCTTGGGCAGACCCTCAAGAAGATGGGCAACATGCTCTCATCAAGAATCACTGCCAAAGCAAAGCAGCTTCTGGGCTACCTTGAACTGATGTTTGCAAGGAACACCTTGGCTCAGTTAGAAGGTAACAAGGTATGAACTGTCATGGCAGAGACCTTATCTCAAGGGACAGCTTGTGACCTTCTAATTACAGGTTCAAAGAATGGGTGAGGTTGGAAGGGACCTCTGGAGACCATTTTATCCAATCTCCTGCCACCCAGAGCCACCTCGACCATGTCCACACAGCTCTTGAGTATTTCCAAGGATGGAGACTCCACCACCTCTCGGGGCAACCTATGCCAGCAAATCAAACGAGACCAGAGGGAACAAGGATAGATACTATTCACAAACAAAAATTCTTGAAGAATCTGCTTAGAATTTACTTCCAACCAAAGTTGTTTGGACTCTTATTGTGGCTGTGTTGGTTTACCAAACCCTTTACACTACAACCCAGGAGAAAGCTTTATTTGGGGATTATGGTGAGGGAATAGTGTAGCTTCTTGCCAAGCTTGCAGCAAACATTTTTTGATGGGATCCTCTTCCTCAGAACTCTTTTAACTGAAAGGAAACAACCAAAACAAGCCTTTTCCCCTTTAGAAAAAACACACCTCAATCGTATGATAAAGCCACAGTTGGTGCACTTCAAAAAGAAAGCAAATAAAGCATTGTTTCCACAACATGCCCTGCAGTAGGTCTCCACAGCACAATCAGTGAAGGATTGCAGTTAACATCGTTTCTCTCTCCTTTCCCTCTCCAACCTCACGCAAACACAACCTCCTCACCCAAATTTAGTGGCATTGCCCAGGAGACCAGGCTCCATTCTCAGGCAGACGAACAACTGATCCACTCGACAGAAAAACTGAGGTCACAAACTCACAAAGTTTCCTGAACTCACCCAAGGCTCCCAGAATGGCAGAAAAGTTCATCTGCATTTCACTAGAAAGGTCCCTGAGTTACTCCAGAATCACAGAATGGTTTGGGTTGGAAGGGACCTTCAAGACCACCCAGTGCCACCCCCTGCCCTGGGCAGGGACACCTCCCACCACACCAGGTTGCTCCAAGCCCCCTCCAACCTGCCCTTGAACCCCTCCAGGGATGGGGCAGCCACAGCTTCTCTGGGCAACCTGGGCCAGGCTCTCACCACCCTCACACCAAACAAGTTCTTCCCCACATCTCAGCTCCATCTCCCCTCTTGCAGTGTCCAACCCTTCCTCCTCCTTCTAGGGCTCCCCTCCCTCATCCAGAGTCCCTCCCCAGCTTTCCTGGAGCCCCTTGAGGGACTGGAAAGGGCTCCCTGGAGCCTTCTCTTCTCCAGGCTGAACAACCCCAACTCTGTCAGTTGAGTGGTTCAGTTTGAAATGTTTGACGCTGCATTAGAACAGAGCAGAAGCTGTCACAAAATTAGGAACCACGTGTCAGAAGGAGCAGTCACATCCCAGCAAATTCCTACAGAGCCACAAAGGGCAAGACATACTCTAAAGCAGAATGAAGACTTAAAGCACTTATTTGCCAACAGTAGGGACCATACCTTGAACTCTGTGGAAATGTACATCACAAGGCACATACGTTAATCCGGACAAAACTGCAGATGGGACATTGCCAAGTCCTCGAGTCTAAGCCTGGGCCAAACACACCATAATTTAGAGGCTTATTCAAAAAAGTTCCCAATTAATACTATTTACCTTGACAGTTTTCTGCAAGGAATACAGTGACACAGTGGCACTGGATATGCCAACCGAAATGAAATTCTACATTGCCAAGCATGTCTGCATCCTGCGAGCGTACCTCCAACGCAGAATTATTGGTAGATGTGAGCATCTCTGCCTGCTAACTCTATCCAGGCACACCCATGTGCCGTCCATACCTGTGTGGTTATGCCCCATAATAATGCCATAATTAAATTTCTCACCAACTGGAACTGCTCAAAGAATTACTACGCTTCTTTCTCGATGATGACCCAGATGTTCATCAGGTCAACCTCCAAAGGTACTATCCATGTCAAGCAAACAGTCAGATCCAAGTTTTCTTTTTCACATGCTTTGCCAGAAAACCTGTGGGGTTCTCTCAGCCCTGCAGAGGTACACGGTTCAGCAGACGCAAGTGGAAGAGGGGAATCTCTTTTATCCAAGGTGAAGTTATATTCTGGCAGATTTATTCTCACACCGCTCCATTTCGTTTCTACCCACCGACTAGTTTAGAAGACACAGAAATGACTCGGTCAGACAACTCACAGTGATGAAAATGTTCTGGTTATACTGGTGTTATGAAACTGCAATTTAAAAAGGGGGCATTTAGCAATACACTTTCACAATTTCAGAGTTTGAGAGGCTTCATTATTTGGAATGGTACGCTTGAAAAAGAACAGTATCTGTCTATGAAAAGGACATTTGTTTGTTTGTTTGAGGCATTTTTCATGTGGTTGCTCATCGCCTGAATTCTACGATGATAGCATATGAGATCAGAACGCTACAGGCCTTACTGCTAGAAGCACACTCTGTACAGAAACCTCATATACTCCCTTATACATATGTACAAATAAATAAATAAACCCTTAGCACCTATCAGAAGTGGCAATATCATTAAAGCAAACATCAACGGGATGCTCAAGGAGGACATCCAAAGAGCAGGCACTGTTCCTTCCCCCGCCTGTCCCCCCAGCCCAGACAGCACGCCCCAGGTGGGGATCGCTCGCCAGCCAAGTATTATTCTTGCAAAGGCCTTCTCCTGCTTAACATATTAACGGGGATTTATAGGAGTGACTGTCTGGAACACTGCTTAACAATGCTAATAGCAAGAGTTCCAAGAAATCAGTAGTTTGGCAATTACGAATACAGCAATCCATGCTGAAATATGTGCTCATGCTTGCTAAACCTGTAATCCCAGTTGAGGTTTTTTTTCCTTTTTTTTTTTTTTTTTTTTTTTTTCCCTCCCCATAATAAGTGGTTTAAATTTAGCAGGAATGATTCATTCGCTGCAGGTTTGCTTGTTTTATTTATTTCTATTTTTTTTTCGGCACTTGGAGTCCATCTTGGAAGACATCTTGCAGGAAGACTGGAGGAGGGAGGCAGAATCTGGCTTTTTAAAGAAAAGCCAACCCATTAAACACAGCGTCTTCCGTAATTTTGTCGTAACTTAAGTATCTCTATAACTTGGCAATTTCCTCCTGCAATAAACAGCAGATACAGGGCACACACACATCCAACCGGTGTTCTAGTGCTACTTTTGCTCAAGCTGGGTTGAGGCCAAAAAAGATGCATTCCCTGTGGTCTTAAGACATATCCATCCCCTAGGTGGTCTCCTCCGGCATCAGATCCAACCATAGGAGCCTCCTGTGCTGCTCCCAACCCAACTGGGCTGGGCAGCACCTTTGCATTGTATGAGCTGGGCTTGGGGGCAAGTACTATGTATAGAATCATAGGTTGGAAGGGACCTTTCAGATCATGGAGTCCAACCATCGACCCAACACCAACAAAACCACCACTGACCCATGTCCCTCAGCACCACATCTACTCATCTTTTAAATACCTCCAGGAATGGGGACTCCACCACTGCCCTGGGCAGCCTTTTCCAACGCTTGACAATCCCGTCAGTGAAGAGATATTTCCCAATATCCATCCTAAACCTCCCCTGGGGCAACTTGAGACCATTTCCTCTCATCTGCTCACCTGTTCCTTGGGAGAAGTGATCGACCCCCCCCTGGCTACACCCTCCTTTCAGGGAGTTGGAGAGAGCGAGAAGGTCTCCTCTCAGCCTCCTTTTCTCCAGGCTGAACACCCCCAGCTCCCTCCCACGCTCCTCACAAGACTTGTGCTCCAGACCCCTCACCACCTCTGTTGCCCTTCTCTGGACACGCTCCAGCATCTCAAGTCCCTCCTGTCATGAGGGGCCTAAAACTGGACCCAGCACTCAAGGTGGAGCCTGACCTGTGCCCAGTACAGGGGGACCATCACTGCCCCAGTCCCACTGGCCATGTCGTTCCTGACACAGGCCAGGATGCTGTTGGCCTTCTTGGCCACCTGGGCACACTGCTGGCTCACGTTCAGCTGACAATCGACCAATATCCCCAGGCCCTTTTCCACCGGGCAACTCCAACCACCCTCCCTCAAGGATGTAGCATCCATGGGGTTGGTGTGACCCAAGTGCAGGACACAGCAGTTGGCCTTGTTGAACCTCCCACCACTGGCCTTGGCCTATAGATCCAGCCTGTCCAGATCCCTCTGCACTCAGCCTATAGATCCAGATCCCTCTGCACTTGTGTATTATGATAAAAAAACTAAAAAAAGACCAACCAAACAACCCTACTTTGAGGCTTTGGTTATGAAAGTCTGCAATCCTGCTGGTCTCATTCATAACTTTGGGGGTTCTCCCACAAATCATGATCTTTGCTGCAGAAATGGAGGCATTAATGCAAGTTTAGATGAGCTGCAGTGCCCAGGCAGCAGCACACAGGGAGGACGGGTTTGCTCAGCTTCTGTGCTCTACCTACGGCTGGAAAAGAGCGGTGGCAGTGGCAGCAAGGACTCCAGCAGGTGGCTTTTGACGCATGGAAGGTAACTGGGAAGGAGGTAGGCTGAAGAGCAGATGACAGCTTTGGGACAGCACCGTAGGACTATTACGGCAAAACTCTTCTAAATATATCTGCAGCGCAAAGTAGGTGGGTCAGAACATACCTCCAAGAGAAATCCATATTTGGAAGCATCGCCCAAGTGGCAAACTATACGTTCAAAGCAGGTATAAGCACAAACAGAAGGGCTTTGAGCAAGAACACTTGAAGGATTTGGAGTTTCCCTCCCCCCCTTACACATATACGTTCCAACAGAAGCACCACTCTTTAGGAAGCAGGCCAGAAAAATCAAGATGCCCAGAGAGGTGAAGAGACCTCCAGTCTTAAATGGATTATTTAGGAAGCTTGAAAACAAATCACAACTCCGAGCCACCGGCTGCATCCTCCCACCTACGACTGGGCTGAGACTCAGCAACTCAGTCCACATGTGAGATGGAAACCTGCTGAACTGCGGGCTATTTCCTGACAGCACTGTCCTCTTGGAGCTACATAAAACAGAACACTCGTTCCCACATCAAGAACCCAGTAAGATGAGATCAAAAAGTAAAGAAGTTTTATCATGGAGAATTCTGAAAAACTGATTAATTTTGTTGGGCTGTGACAGAGTTCTGCTGAGTTCTCTTCGAACAGGAAATCCAGCTTCAGCTGCGGGGAATGTATTGGAAGTGTTGATAAAAGCCAAAATTGCAGAACATTTGGAAATGCATAATTTAGCAGAGGACATGCAGTACAGATTCATAAAAGGAAGGTCATGCCTGACAAATCTGCTGAAATCCTTTTTATTATACGACCCAATCGTTAGGTTAGACGAGAGCGAAACAGTGGACATAAGTTATCAGGATCTCAGGAAAGCATTTGATTTTGTACCACTCGGGCTGATTTACAAAGTCGTAAAGCATCGCGCCGGGAGAAGGAATTGAAATGGATTAAAGAACATTTTAGGGATAAGAACAAAAGCAACGCAGCCAGCGGAAGGCGTCTGAAAGGGAGAGGTGTAAAGGTCAGTCTGCTGCGAAACGAGTGAAAATGGGCTGCAAGAAGGGTTTTAGAGGTGGAAACAGCTGAATCTGGTGACAGAACTGCAGAAGAACGTTACTAGTGGTTGGTAAATCAGCAGGAAATGGGGTGCAGAAAGAAGCTGAGCGAGGCTCGGCGCTTGAGAGGGGACGTGGAAGGTGCTGCACCAACCTGGGGGATGCACTCGTGCTAGAGCTGAGGCGTGGAAGGACCTTCTGGCTGGGAGTCTGCATTCGTTTTAACTTGAGAGGGGACGTGGAAGGTGCTGCACCAACCTGTGGGATGCACTCGTCCTAGAGCTGAGGCCTGGAAGGACCTTCTGGCTGGGAGTCTGCATTCGTTTTAAAGAGAATTCAATAATTTTATGGTCATTAATAAAATCTGCAGCTATGCATGTTGTGGTAATGATATGGGTAATTAAATCTGAAGCTTCTGGGAATTAAGCTGATAGCCTGAAAGGGTCAAAAAGAAAACTCCTCTTGTACTTAATCAGAGGAATAGCTTTGCAAGCTGGATAGGTGCATTAATTGTCCAATACCGACCACAACTTGACATACAATGCTACATCAATGGGACCTCTAGATTGATCCAGCTCAACTCCCCGCAAAAATTACTAAGATTTCACGTAGGACACACCAACAGAATCGGTCTTTCTGGACCTGCATGAAGCCAGTTTGGTTTGGTTTCTCCTCTTAAGAGAATTTTGCACCGACAGAAAGTGCTTCCATTTAATCTGAGCCTTTCAACGGGCTGTCGGGTAATGCCTTCTCCTGAAAACTGCCAATTATTCTCATGGCTGGTAGACTGGGGATGAGGTCTGGTGCTTGATGACGATGCAAGAAGTTTTCATCCTTACCTTTTCTTTCCTAAGAGAGCAGCAAATCTTGGCAAGTGTCCTCACGAGCCGGGGTAAAACTCTCCGCAGAGACCTGAGCCTCAGCAACGCGCTACTTGGCTCAAGGTCACCCCTTACAAAGAGGAGAACAGAACGTGGATCTTCTGATTCCCACTCCTGTGCCCTGAATACCAGGCCATAGAGCTGCTGCCACCACCTGTGGGGACAGCCTTTCAATCTTTAAGGCTGTCAAAACCCGGCAGCTTTTATGCGCACTAAAATTCACTTTAAATAAACTTCAGTTTTAAAAAAAAAAAGTTAGAGGAGAACAGGTGGACTCCTGTGACACCAGAATTCTTCAATGCACAAAGATTCTTTCATCTCGCTGTTCTACACGGCACCTTTAAATATTCTTCTACATAAAGGCATGATATGCAAGAGCAAAAGAATAACCGAGAAACAGTAATCCCTAACAGATCAACTGTGCTTTATCTACACAGATTCTGCTTTCATAAAAGCACAGAGGAAAGGCGGAGGGGGGGGGGAAGAAAAGTACATTCTTATTGTTTTCTGAAGCTTAAAATAACCACAAAGTGAGAAAAATCAAAGCTGTTCCATAGAACAACTAGCCAAAAAAGTCTCACTGAGCATTTGAGAAAGACAGTAAATGGCAGAAGATGGAATCAGAGATACAGCGAGTGCTACGGTCACCAGGCTTAGATCCTAAATTTGGTCCATGCTGAAACCAGTGTGGTTTAAATGGGAAGCATCTGCTAGAATGTATGTGCCCCATATATAATTATAGCTGTCGTTGGCAGCAAAGGCTACAGTTACGGCCACCATTACCCACTCCATTTTCACTTGCTAACTTCTCTGAAAACTTCCTTTTTTCAAATGTAAAGCAATTGAACTGAACGCCGGCAATTTCTGCAGGAAACTTCCTAACTGTGAGACACAGAAGGCAGAGGGCTGGGAAGAATTAGAACAAATCATCTGCACTGAAGACAGGCAGAGTTGCCATCAATTTATTCCCGTTGCTGATTGATCATGGAGTTTTTCCACTTCCAGAAACAAGCAGAAAAGGCATTATCCACTCTAGCTGGTTTTGAACCAAACAACGTTTGTGCTCAGCTTTAAGGCAGGGTCTAGGCTGCAAGGTGGGAGCAGCAGGAAAGTGGCCAAAATGACAGTGACCAAAACACTCACCTATTCCTCACATTCAGAAATTTCCTATTTAACAAGGTATTGAGCTGTTCTGTAAAACTATAGGTTCTTGAGCTATTTCCCCTGGTTCCCAAAACAAACCAGTGCCACATCCAGGGTTTGTGTGAACCTTTTTCTCTCCTTCAACCTGTATTATCTGCTGGACTGAAAATCTACAGGAATCTCTATAAATCCCACAAAATTCTCTCTAACCAAAAAGCTTCCCGGCCACAACACAGCTTATTTTCTAAACCCTGCTTCTCACAAGCATTTTCTTGGAGCTGTTTCCCTGAGCTGAGCTCTCCCCCCATTTTGTGCAGCCTGAAGGTATCTACTGACTCCCATCCAAAGGGGTCTGGTACCCACCAGCTCAAAAGAGCAGCTCAAAAGGGATGGTCTCGGAGCAAGGTTGACTCTGACTCGCCTTCAAAGCCTCAGCCCACTCTGCTGCACAGCGATAACACCACCAACAGGAACCCTCTGAAGAATTATCCCAGCCCTGACTTTCATCATTTTCAGACGTGTCTTTCTGTTGCTCTGTCTCCGTCCTACACCCTGTATTTTCAAAGATCAGGGAAGATTCTTTATAATTTGCCATTCAGACCTCTGGAGGGGTGTTTATATATTTTTAGACACACACACACACTTTATTTTGAACCCAAATAAGATGCTGGGAGGGCTGGAGCCCCTCTGCTGGGAGGACAGGCTGGGAGAGTTTAGGGGGGTTCAGCCTGGAGAAGAGAAGGCTCCGGGGAGACTTTCTAATTGTCTTCCAGGACCTGAAGGAAAGCTGGGAGACACTCTTGATCAGGAAGGGAAGCCACAGGATGAGGGGGAAGGGTTTTAAACTGAAAGAGGGGAGATTGAGATTGGATATAAGGACAAAATTCTTTGGTGTGAGGGTGGTGAGAGCCTGGCCCAGGTTGCCCAGAGAAGCTGTGGCTGCCCCATCCCTGGAGGGGTTCAAGGCCAGGTTGGAGGGGGCTTGGAGCAACCTGGGCTGGTGGGAGGTGCCACCAGACACCCCAGGAGGGTGGTACTGGATGATCTTTATGGTCCCTTCCAACCCAAACCATTCTATGATTCTATAAATGATAATGTCCAATAACCTTATCCCATTCAGCCCCACCACTCAAAAAGCTGAGAATCAGCTGCTGGAGAGAAACCCAGGACCCTGGCAGTTTTACACATGTATAGTTCAGATATGAATTAAAGTTACAATGGTTACCAATTTTAAAAAGTCATAAGTCTCTTCCCAAAACATGCTCCAAGAGGCACAGCTTCTATCATCTAATTATAATTCAAAAAGATCTGTGCAATATCTCCCATGTAGCAGTGACACCAGCAACTGGCAATACCAGTAAGAAGCTGCTGTTTTAATTTAGCCCTACTGCCTGTGCTACGAGCTTCCACTTTTAACGGCAATAAAAGAAAAACCAATTTTTATTTCAATTCACACATCACTTGCATTTTGATTCTGAACTTTTGGAGAAGTCTCCAGGCATTCCCTAAGAGCATGTATGTTGCTCAGAGGGATATTCAGCCCATCCAAAGGTGTACACACCAAAATCCAGATGGGAATGAGCCTTTCCTGTACAGTTACAGACCTATCACACTCATCATCTTACCATTTTGCTTTGAGCTGGGGAGGCAGTATCTTGGGAAGTTTCTCCTCCCATCTGAGAACTGAAAACTTTGACTCTAGTTACTCAACAGAAATATCCAAGTTGGGAAATTGGATGTCCACCAGGACTGGAGGATATATAAATCAACGCATCAGTCCTAAAATGTAAGAGCTACCGTTTAATGCAATATGCCAAAAATAAAATGTGAGTTCCTCTAGACAGTGTGCAACAGGCAATTATCTAAAAAACAATTTTTCACAAAGTTCTGCACATTCCTGCTGACTAACAATTCTGCTGCCAAGCACAGGAGACTGTAGGATGAATTTTTGTCTTTTTAGTTAGTTCTAAGAATATTACCCAAAACACTGACTTATATAAAGGGGTACTTTCAGCTTCATTTATTACTTAGATCTTTATGATTCTTTACATCCCGTTGATAATGTACTGGCACGTTTATCTGTTATAGAAATCTCTGTCCCCATCCACACAAGGATACTACTTGTTAAGCTGGTTTAACCCCTGTTTAAATAGAGAATCATGGAATTGTTTGGGTTGGAAGGGACCTTAAAGATCACCAAATTCCAACCTCCCACTAGACTGGATTGCTCAAAGCCCTGTCCAGCCTGGTCTTGAACACTTACCACTGAAAACACAGCTAAAGTCTCATGATTGAGTTCAGTCATAATTTAAAGAACTCCTGGAAGACATTCCAAAGTTACAGCAGAGAGAGTGCTGCGAGACCCTCTAGAGAACAAAACAGGAGAGAAGTCTTTGAGGGTGTTGGCAGACCATGAATGACATCTCTCCCTCAATTCCTACCTTTCTACACAAGCATCTAAAGCAGTTATTTTAAAAGTGAAATCTTGAAGGGGGAGGAAAACACAACGGTGTGAGCTTGGTGGCTACCACAACAGAGTGCTGTGCTGTGCCAGCAGCAGGGCTAAGATGCCACTCGTTGGGAAAGCTCATGGAATCCCTTCAGGCTCTTAGCGAGCAAACAGGGTGGGAGACCTTACAACTCAATATTACTCCAAGTCTCAAACCTGGGCCTCTCCACTCTAGAAAATCACAATAATCTATTAAAGAGATATGATTTCTTCCCTCATCTCTTTACAGCAACGTAAAGATGCCTGTATTGCTGTTCCTACAGAAACAGGGAAACAAGGATACAGAGGTAAGTAACCCCTCACTGTGTCCACACTGTCCTCTTGACAATATTACTAGCCTTTCCCTCCCATCAACAGCTTCACAGCTAAATCTTTCAAACCCGGGGCACCAACTCGATTCCAAAACCTGAAGAGGATGGTTTTACCTTGCCCCTCTTGCTAGTACCAAGGTGCTTGGACTACATGTAATGAGCTCTATAGAATCACAGAATGGTCTAGGTTGGAAGAGACCCTTGGGATCATCGAGTCCAACCATCTCCCCTACTCTACAAAGTCCTCCCCTACACCATATCCCTCAGTACCCCATCTAAACGTCCCTTAAACACAGCCAGGGATGGTGACTCCACCCCCTCCCTGGGCAGCCTGTTCCAATGCCCGACCACTCTTTCAGTGAAAAATTCTTTCCTAATGTTCAATCTAAACCTACCCTGTTGGAGCTTGAAGCCGTTCCCTCTCGTTCTGTCACTAATTACCTGTGAGAAGAGACCAGCACCAACCGAAGCACGATGCATATAGTGAACTACTTGGGTCATTGGGAAGGGTTAATGACTAGAGAGTGATGGTTGATTCCCTGTAGTTCCCATTTTAAGGATTTAAAATAAAATAAAATTACATTAAATTAAAAAAAAAATAGTAGGATAACTTTAAGTCTTTTCTTTTAGGGCTTCCTTTAGAATCCAAGTCAGAAAGGAAAACATTTTAGCCATTCTCCCACTGTCCTCACACTCCCAGCGTGCATTTGCTCGTCTTTAAGCTCCAGTTCCTGGAGGCAGCTGACAGAAAGAACAGTGGGAAAAGTAAAGCTCAGAAAAGTAGAGTGAATAAATACATCTTATACCCTTAAGACACAATCAACCGCTTCACTTTGCCAAACCCTGATTTAATAACAATTTTTTGGTATATTGGATGCTGTAACTAACAAACATCGGTTAATTTCAAAAGACTGCTCGTGCTTAATATTTGGGAATATAAAGTTCTGGCAAAAAATCAAATGGGATTGGTCTAAACAACTCTCCTAACCCGTGAAAAGGGAGTTTGGAGCCACTTTGACCTGGGCCTGAGAGCGATCAGTGCAAGTGGCCTTGTTGGGAAGAGCCACACGGCAGACGAGCTGCAGAAATGGGTCAAGGAAAGCAGGATTATGGGGAAAAGTGGCAACAGAGAGAAAAGATTTGGGCAGGGACAGAGAAGGGACGCCCGACGGCCTGAATTTTCTTCAGTCATAATATATATGAAGCTGAAGCCCTGAGCGTGGCTTCTGCCACTTCTTCAACTGCAAGATAAAAAAGCTGAGTTTCTGCAAGGAGTGTTTTTCCTGTAATCAGAGACTGGCTACCGGGCTGCTCCGAGCATCTGGCTGACCCTGCAGGGATATTATGTTCTTAAATGGCCCGGGCACAATTTACATCCAGCCATTCCACAAGCCAGAATATATTGTAAAACGCGGTACATGAGAAAAGACTCATTTTTACATCTACAAGGAGAAAACTGACACCATCAGTCAACATCCAGTTGGGCGGGGGAGAAGGAGGGACGACACACAAACCTGTATAAATGGCTTAAATCACAGCCTCGCAGTTGGTAAGGTTTACCTTTAATATTCTTAAAATGCTTTTTTTATTTTTGAAAGAGGAGGCATGGAAGTGCCCCATTTTTCACTAGAGGAAGCCAAACTTGAAATAACAAAACAGCCTTAAGTAGTTCAACGACAAAACTCACCGTGATTTCCAGTCAGCATTACAGGGACTCGCAGAGTAACACTGTGTACCCATTAACTCCCAGTCCACAATTTGGCCAGAATTTGTTTTGCTGCATTACGGCCAAATCACTTTTTTTGTGTCCGTCTTCCTCCTACGTGGGATTGCCTTAGCAGAACAGGATGCCAACGCTGAAAGCACTGACTGTCTCCGACTTTACCATCTTTGATTAAGAAGGCCCTTTTATTGCAGGATCACTTAGACTTTACAGATAACTGTTGCTGCATTGAGATGAACTTACTGGCAGGAAAAGCCTTCAGCAACTCGGGGGAAGAGCAACCAGAATATTAAGCCTCCCCAAGTGAGTTATTCCAGAAGGCCAAGGCAGTTAGAAATTATTTGCCTAAATCCACTTTTTTTTAGCTGAAAATTAGGTCGGCTATTTCTCATACTCCTCACAGCAGACACAGAAAACAGCAAATTCCTCATTTCCTTACAAAAAAACTTCCACATTGGGTTTGAACAACTCTTGGCAAGTGGGTGGGTTATTAAAGGTTTTGCTTTAAACGTCCTTGCCCTTTCACTACAAAAATCCTCTCACAACTCACCTCTCCATCCTTTTACTGCTGCATTTTCAGCTTCTACTTCAGCCTCACAACTTCTTGTTTCCAGCCCTGTTCCTGCCCCACTGATATAAAACATTATTGGGTATTTCACAGCAATAGGCAAGAAATTATCATATTTTAATCAAGGCTGACACATCCTAAAGGATATCCTTCCTATTTCATTTTACAGCTGCATTAAGAATATGGATAAATAGCAGTTACCACTTAATTTCTCCTTTACCCTTTATTTCTACTCTGTCTCACCTTTCTTTTTACTTCTAAAGGGATGTTCCAACACATATAAACTGACTCAATACCTTGCATCAGCCGCCAACTTGTGCTTTGTATTCAGATGCATGCAAAGGTTTGGGACAGAGAATTAAAAATCTAATCTATGATGTGGGACATAAGCACCCAAGGATGTAACAACAGACGTTTCTAGTTTATCATAAGGTCATACGTACCATGACTTCCTCCTTCTAGTTTTAGATCTGAACAGCAACTGTATTTTGCATTCACATAAAGGCTATTTTTCCCCACCAGAAAAAAAAAGCAAGTATTTTCTAACTTATTAAACAGAGCTTAAAAAACTGAACGAGCCCGGTAAAAGTATTGCATTGTCATTTCCAGCAGCAGGCACTTGAAGGATGGAAGGTAAAGCTATTTATTATGCCATCACCGAGGAACAGAAACGGCAGCAAATGAATGACCTGACAACACAGAATTCAAGTGAAACTGAGAGTGACAAAACGTTGGGACCTCACTTTTGGCCCTGATTTACAGTAGAGCATGTTCACCAAAGGGGTGCTGGTAAATCAACACGGGGAGGCATTTGTTTTAAGGTGTTACAAAAGTAAAAAAGGACATTCTGAAGAATTCTTTTCTTTTTTTTCTTCTCCCTAGGAAAGATACAGGCCCTGCAGCATCTTCTGGCCAAATAGAGCCAGTTTCATACAGGCCCTACAGCATCTTCTGGCCAAATAGAGCCAGTTTCCAGCAGAACACAAGCACTGGGCTGTGAGAAGTGCCACAGGTTTGAGAGTCTTGAAGAAGATGGGGAGGTATCATCAGTTTCACCCAAAACTGTTGCCTTTCCTCCTAAATGTAAATATTTACGCAGTGCCTGAGAATGCAGAGCAACAAGCAAACAGTTAATTACCAAAGGATTTAAGGTGCTCTTTACAGTTGAGACTAAACTGTCACCATCCCATCAATTTTAATATAACAAATGCAACAGAAAATCTAAACAAGAGCAGAATCTCTTGTCTATTCTTACTCAGTCTTCATTGGGACTGCTCTAGGGCTTCAACAAGTCTTGTGGTCTAGGAACAAAAAAATAAAAGTGTGAAAGAGTTTTGTTTTTAATCACAGGAAAAGAAAGCTGCGTCTGCCTGCCTTGTTAGCTTCGTGAATTTAAACAGTGGCCAAACCACTTGAACTCGTCTGTGAGACACCCACGTTCTACACTAAAAATAATAATAAAAGAAATAATCTGCTGTTGAAGTCCTTCAGAGAAAAAAAACCAAAAAAGGAAGCCAATATGTATTCCATGCTGCAAAGGAGCTTAGTACATTTCTTTCACCTTGATTACCAAACCACGATTGCATTCACAATCAAAAAATAAAAAGGTAGGAAATTATCTGCATTCGTAACAGATTTCATAAGGGAAGATTAAAAAAAAAAGAGATTTTGGAATTACATTTTTAAGTTACTTTTTTAAAAGTTCTACTAAAATTTTGAACGACTGCTCCAAAGCATAAGCTTACTATAATGTTATTTAAAGTTTCATGTAAAATATTTAGCAGCATTAGCTATTGCTGTCTCCTGGGGAGAAGAGAAATAAATCCGACTCCTGGACTGGTGAAAGGTGCAGCACAAACACCTGGAACCAGAGTCTCCACACCTAAACCATTTCTGCCCCCTCTTGCACATATAAGAAGTTATTTTGTTCATTTTAGTTTATTCATCTCATTCAAATCAATGACTTGCTTATTCAAAAGCTGAATAACCAACTGGGAGTTTAAAAATTTTAAAAAATACCAAAAAAAAAAAAAAAGTAGTAGGAAAGCTTGTTTTCCTCTTCTAATCTGTGAATAATAAAAGAGGTAGGAGAATAAGATCTGCCAGCTCTCAAACCTTGAAGGACGTGGTCTCCAGAAACAGTTCAGTTCATTAGCTGCAGATAATGCTTTCTTTGTTTAATGAATCAGTTTTAAAATGTAAAACATTTATGAGATGTTTTTGTCATCTTTTTTTTAATATTTTTTTAAAAAGCTGGCTTTTTAAGGTAGCTACATTTAAATACAAATCTCAAAACTCTGAGTTCCAATCCTCTGTATAGAGCTCATGTGCCATTTCTAGAAAACGTAAATGTTAATGAATTTAAATGAGGATTTGTTAAATTATGTACCTGCTTAAGGACATATTCCTGCCCCGCTTACCCTACCAGTTAAGCATTTCCCCTCCTGCCCGAAGGGAAAAAATTAAGAAAATTACTTCAGAGCTCTACTTGTTTGCAAATAAACACGCTTCAAATAGTTACCAGCCAATGAAAATCAACCTGTCTTTAGGAAAATAATGAAAGTACAATCCCAAAACAAGATTAAAATCAATGTTTTAAATCAAAGCTTCCCTCTTGCTGATGTAAATCAAAGTGATTTAAATCACCAGTTTTGATCAATTCGCTCATTTGCATAACCTTGATCGTTTATCCCTTAAAAATGTCATCTAGGGGCCAAAGTTAGCTGGATAGTTCTCTAAATCTCAATTTACTCAGCATAAATAAGGCTTTTGTGTTCTTATTTTAAAAATTATAAAATTCACTATCAACTAATGAATTTCCATCAGTGATGCCCGATCACATTGGGGCTGCTGAAGTGGTTTAACAGAGAAACGAAGGCACATTCTGCAGTAATCCCCAGTAAAACTAGCAAATATATTCCAGCTGAGGGCAGCTCTGTAGATGTCCTTACTAAGGAACAAGCAAACATGCTGATGGGACAAACAAGTGTTTACAAGATCCCCCTCAGCCCATCAATTACCTCTAATACAGTTGGGTAGCCAGGGGCTATTGATCCCCAGTGGTGAATTTTCACAGCGTGCTGCTTCCCCTCATTGATCCCGGGACCCAAGCAGGGATTAAGAGAGTGGGGGCTCTCCTTTGCTAAAGAAAAACTGCCTTTAGAAAAGGCAACAAAAATGTGAGCTGGAACCTACCAATCTCTGTGCTCGGAAAAGCTGGAGTCTCCTTCCTTTTTTCCCTGGCCCGTGGCGGTGTTTTCTGCATAAACTATGACTTTCCTCAACCCTCAGACTCTTCACCCAAACTTTCAGGCGACTCTGTCCAAATCCCCTCCTAAGCCACCCTCCAAAATACCAGCTCTTCTCTCCGTGCTTTTACCTTTCCCACATCCTCAAATTCCAGGGACAATGAACTGGAAAACACTGGAGAAACTGGAAGGGGGCGAGTGCTCAAAGGAAATTTAGGATGTCAGGATCATACAAATCAAATGTCAATAATTATCAAGCACAGGAATCTGCTACTAAAAATTTAGAGGCTGCTTTGCTCACACAACGTTTTACACAAACTACAGCTCTCCAAAATGAAGAGTAAATATTGAGTGCTTTGACATTTTTTTATTATACACAAAAGCAAGATTTTCTCGAGTACCAAGCAAGGCTTTTTTTTTTAAATGCAAACATTTTAAGGCAACAGCACAAAAAGCTAATAACTCTATCATGGTCCTTTTGATCCAATTACAATACATTTTAGTCTAAAGTATTACGGGACTTTAAAAGATTAAGTGGTGCTACAATTTCTCATATGAAGTTACCGTTCTGCAAAGTTCTTGGGTAGGGAATGCAGGACCTGACCGCGTGAGCTTTTCCACTCAGGAGATTCAGAGTGGATTTAGCAGGATTACCAGATGACTTCAGCATTTTCAGGATCAGAGCTTAAATTGTATCTCCAACACCCATTTAAAAAAAAAAAAAAAAAAAGGGCAGAAAAAGGAATCTGTTCCTAAGAAAACCAGGAAGGTGTCGGTCCTAAGTAGCTTTATGCTTTTGACTCCAAACTAAAAGGGAAGGAATGAAAACCTAAAGAGAGCTTTAATTAAATCCATGTATTTGTCCCTGCCCACGGCACGGGGTTTGGAACTAGATTTTAAATATCCCTTCCAACCTAAACCATTCTATGATTTGTAATCTATGCATAACTAATTAGTAAATAAAATAAAACATGCAATAGGAAAAAAAAGACAGTATTTTTAAATCACAAAACTCAGCTCATAAAGGCATTTATTTGTTCCAAGATTGAAAAATAAAGACAAACTTTATAAAAACTGAATTATTATGCTGAGTTCTGAAATGCCCTAGCTGGACAAACTGACAAAAAACCCTACTCGAAATCCCTGTATGTAGCAAACCACCTTTTTTCTCATTTTAAAGAGTAGACAGAGTTCAGCTCATTTCAGGAGAGCAAACAGCCTAGACTGAAGGAATAGGAAAAGTTAATATCCCGAAAGGAGAGAAAAATAAGCTAATTACGTCTGCAGATAAGACATTTTCTGCCTCAAGATCTCAGCAATTCATTCCCCAACACACTCAGAAAACTTGAGTTGCCATAAACCGATGCCCAGATTTGTTTCCCAACTTTTTTTCCTTTTCTTTTTTTTTTTTTTAACTCCTCACAATTTATTTTTAACTACTGCACAGAAGTTGCATCTGTTGAGAATGCTCATTTTGCAGACTGAGCTCCTGCTCCAGCGATTGCAGGGCCACTTTCCCGTCTTGCCTTCAAACCATTTCTTCTTCTTTATGCACTAATTCCAATTTTAGCCCAATTTTAGCCACTCCAGACCTTGGCTCCACCACTCCCCCCAAGACCCACTGCTTTGTCAGTGAAAGGACGTGCCGCTGCCATCTTCAATGTCTCACGTGGGCTTGGGAGAAGGATTTAGTAGAAGTAGATGGTCTATGTTTAACTTGCATTGAAAGCCTTTAAAAGTTAAAGGAGTACTATGAATGATGCCAGGGCAAGCATTATCTAAAAAAGATAAACAAGCTCAAAATAGCCCCGTTGCACGGCGAGCATCCTGCCGGGAGCGTCCAACCTTCAACGGAGGCCATTTAAGCAGTTTCTTTCCAACAACCTTCCCGAGACTCATCCTAAAAAACCTAGGGGCAGGCCCAACAAAAAAGCCAAACCAAATCCTGTCATTTAAACAGCTTCATGTAGACATTCTCTGGAGAGAAGAGCTCTCTTTAGCACGTTACTGGTGGTCACTTCTCTTCTGAGTCCAGACTCGGAGGTGATGAACACACACTCTCAGGAACAGGGTTCTTCCCCCCGAGGGAAGGCCCTCAGCCTGGCCTCAAAGTTGGACAACACTATGAACACGAGTCACTCACAGGGAATATGGCAGCTCAAGGACAGCACCACTTTGTTCCTTGTCCCCAGCCCCACGTGCCACTGAAAGGCTGATCACGGGTGAGTGGCCAAATTGGGGATGGGAGGCCCCAGAGCAAACCAGAGCCCATAGTGCTGGGCTGCAGGTCGACGAGATCCCCAGGCAGCAGAAGACATGAGGGAGGAGAACCCTCAGCAAGTTTGCTGATGACAACAAGCTATGTGGAGTGGTTGACACGCTGGAGGGACAGGATGCCATCCAGAGGGACCTGGACAGGCTGGAGAGGTGGGACCGTGTGAACTTCATGAAGTTCAACCAGGCCAAGTGCAAGGTCTTGCAGCTGGGTTGGGGCAGTCCCAAGCACAAATCCAGGCTGGGTGGAAAACAGACTGAGAGCAGCCCAGAGGAGAAGGATTTGGGGATGGTGGGGGATGAGAAGCTCAACACGAGCTGGCAACGTGGGCTGGCAACCCAGCAAGCCCCCCGCCCCCTGGGCTGCATCCCCAGCAGCGTGGCCAGCAGGGCCTGGGGGGGGATTCTGCCCCTCTGCTCCGCTCTGGGGAGACTCCAACTGGAGCTCTCCATCCAGATTTGGAGTCTTCAGCACAGGAGAGACATGGAGCTGTGGGAGAGGGGCCAGAGGAGGCCCCGGAGATGCTGGGAGGGCTGGAGCCCCTCTGCTGGGAGGGGGGGCTGAGAGAGTTGGGGGGGGTCAGCCTGGAGAAGAGAAGGCTCCGGGAGACCTTATAATGGTCTAGCAGTACCCAAAGGGGGCCTACAAGAGATGGGGAGGGCCTCTTGATCAGGGAGGGGAGCCCTAGGAGGGAAGGGTTTGACACTGAGAGAGCGGAGATTTGGATGAGATCTCAGGAAGAAGTTCTTTGCTGTGAGGGTGGTGAGAGCCTGGCCCAAGTTGCCCCGAGAAGCTGTGGCTGCCCCATCCCTGGAGGGGGTTCAAGGGCAGGTTGGAGGGGGCTTGGAGCAACCTGGGCTGGTGGGAGGTGTCCCTGCCCAGGGCAGGAGGGTGGAACTAGATGGTCTCTAAGGTCCCCTTCAATCATTCTGTGATTCTATCCTGCTTCCAGCTCCAGGGTATCTGATGGGGCTGGGTCTGCCATCGCACATCCCCTTCGTTTCGCAAACACAGCTGCAACACCCGCAAGCAAAGGTGCATCTGCATCACTGCAGAGTCATGCAGATTAAAAATAAAAAGCTTTAAAACGACTTTCCAATTTAAAAATAATTTTAAGCGAGCAAAATTAGTAAGATGCATGTTTTGCAAAAAATTTTCCAAGGGAAAAAGAATATCAAGGCAGCGAACTAGTGGAAGTCACTGGGTAAGCACTGGGAACCAGTGTCTGATTAAGTGCCAGCCCATCTTTCAAGCCGTATCCTTGTCTGCAAGAACAAAAGAACAAACAATTTCTTTTTACTTTGCTTATTTAGCTCAGTTCAATGACTACTGCTCTCAAAGTTGAGAAATCAGTTGGGAATTTAGAAAGCAGGAAAAACAGTTTCTTGCTTGTAAATGAGGAACAAAATTAAGGTGAGTTGATGAGCTCTGCCAGCTTTGTGTTTTTGAAGGACAAGGTAACCAGAAATTAAGTGAAATTTACCTTATCCAGACAAGACTCGCTGTATTTAGTAAGTGATTTTTAAGAGAAAAGCTCTATTTTGACACAAGTGTAACACAGCCTTAATGTCAAGTAAAGCCGCACTTTCAACTGAATTCCATTTTCCATCTAAATGTAGCTTGACATTATTTGTAAATAAGAATCAGCTGGGAAATATGCAGAGAATTAACCATCTTCTAACTCGACATGTAACAAACGTATAGGAATTAATGTAATTGCTTGGGTTACTTCTTGACACCTGCCTGAAAACTATGAAGCTGTCGGCAGAACCTAAGAAACACATGTACAAAACAGAACTGAAGATCAATTATTTAAACCAAAGTTTCCTGCCTGCTATTTAAACCACTTTGATTTGAATCGATCCAGCTGCTGCAGCATTGACAATCGACACATACAACCACCCACCCGCCGGAGCCATATTGAGGTTAATACAGCATCTATATGCTGCATTTATCGGAGCTAAGAGAACTTCTGGGATGTATCTAATGGATCTTTTACCTATCTGGGAGGCAGTCCTATTCCTGCCCTAAGCAGCTATGGGGAAAGGGAGCAAAGGAAATTCTGGGAGAAGACAACTGGAAGACCAGAGGCATTTGGGCAGTTTAGCCAGCGCCTGTTCTGGGTGGGTTATCATAGAATCAGAGAACGGGTTGGGTTGGAAGGGACCTTAAAGATCATCCAGTTCCACCCCCTGCCCTGGGCAGGGACACCTCCCACCACACCAGGTTGCTCCAAGCCCCCTCCAACCTGCCCTTGAACCCCTCCAGGGATGGGGCAGCCACAGCTTCTCTGGGCAACCTGGGCCAGGCTCTCACCACCCTCCCACCAAACAAGTTCTTCCCCACAGCTCAGCTCCATCTCCCCTCTTTCAGTGTCAAACCCTTCCCCCTCCTCCTAGGGCTCCCCTCCCTGATCAAGAGTCAATCCCCATCTCTCCTGGAGCCCCTTTCTTGACTGGAAGGGGCTTTAAGGTCCCCCCAGAGCCTTCTCTTCTCAGCCTGTTAGTGAGAACAGAGACAAAAGAACCGTTTCCTCAGGCTCCTCTTCCAGTTGATGGAGTCCAGTTGATTGCACAGGCAGTTTGGAACAGGAGTCCAATTGAAGATCCTACAAGGTGCTCCATGGAGAAACTTCTCTCTGTCTACCAAGAAGCCAAAGCTAGTCTTTGTGGACACCCGATGATAAGCTAGAGCTAGCTGGAAAGCACTGCAGCCAAGGGGCAACACTCAAGGACAAGGTCCTGCCTCTACCTGGAGGAAGGATTGCTGCCTGTGGCTTGAGCTGGCTGGATTTAAAGTCTCTGGACCAGATCTAGCTGTTCAGACCAACAGTTTGTGAATGTTAAAAATGTGACATTCAAGCAGACACATCCCCTCATCCTTTAGGAAGAAACATGCAAATTAAAAACCACCAATCTTTTCTAAAAATGCAAACTTGAAGGGGCTGGGTCTATTGGGCTTGCATCACACGGGATATAAAGGAAATGCTGAAACAGGAGTAGTAAGTTGTTTATGAACCATTAAAAAGTGCTTTGAGCAGGCAAAAGTTGGTCACTCCCATTGGAGGAAGCAGGAAAAGCAATGTCAAAACTCACAGGTAAAGATTTACTTGCTGACAAGAAGAAGGGATGGGTTTAGTCTAAATGAGGAAGATGGTATTTCATGTCAGTCCTACTCAAGCCAACAAAATAAGCTGTCTGCTCCACCAAGGAGCCAACACACACCTTGAGTGCCAAATCTGTCCAGCAGCCACAGTGGCAAACAGAAAGTGGATGGACAACTTGAACTTTGGCCAAACAGCTACTTCAGAGAGCTTTGTTTTAAAACAAAAGGCCAGTAATGTACAACGTTCCCATCCATACCTGACTAAATATGAAGCAGTGCATCCTACAACCTCACACAACGCAGAGTTGTGTTGCCAGAGCCTTGTCTGCTGGGACACAGTGCAGACAGCAGGGTTTGACCAAAGCCATCCCACTGGTACCACCAGGACCAGAGTGGTCCAGGAGCAGTGTTTGCTATGGGAAGCCGAGCACACGCATGGTATTTTCCAGGATGTTCTCCAGTGGCCTTATCTACGCAAAGTGGAAGGATTAAACCACACCTCAGAGCAATTTAAATAAATCTGCACAACCTGAGTGTCACTGTGAGTGACACTTAAGCCATTTTCGTCTTAAATTAGCTCCCCATCAGCTTAAACTTGTCTCTCCACGTGTAGGAACTCCCCTAAGCACACCCACGAATTGACTTCCAACCACAACAACGCATGGAATTAAATGAGATTTTATACCTAGTTGTACTTTTACCCACTGTGAATTACACACACAAACAAACACAAATTGTAGGTACATACAAACCCATTTCTGGGTATATAAATATGAAAACAAACCACCACTTGTGCTCCAAATCCAAAAGCTCCTCCAGGCCATTCAATAAACCTTACAAGCAGAGCCAGACACGCTTTATGTTTTTATAAAGTCTGCGACTAAACCTTAAAATAAATAATAAAAAAGGTCATAATACATCATCCTGACATCAAATCAGCAGATTGGGATTTCAGTATATCAAAGTGATGGATACAGACTTGTTTTAAGTACAGTTTAGTCTGCATTATACTACAGCATTTATTGCTCTTGCCTTTTAGACCGTTGTCTTTCCAAGTTGTTCCAAATAAGAGCAACAGTCTTATTTTCCCTCAATGCCCAGATCTGTGAGTCAGAGCAGGTGCTTCAGCAAAAACAAAAAAAATCATCCCCCAAAAATCATGACTAGGGAAGCCACAGGACAGTGTGTGCTAGAAAACATGATTTCTTGGGTTTCCTCATTTTTTTCTTGCTTGCCAGGTGATCCAATAACCACTCTTGGATGGACCAGGAGTTAAGCCCCTCGCAGGAGCAAAATCCTTCCTAATAAACCCCCAGCCACCATCCCATCCAGCAGGTTCAGGCTGCTGGAGCACTATTACCCTGGGTCCTGCTGCCTACAACTATGAAGGACCATGTCCAGTCCCCCCCAGTACACTCCCATTGCTGTCAAGCTTCCAGCTGCTCAGACCAATGTCTACCTGCTCTCCTTGACCCACACCTGCCCATTGCCCCATTTCTCTCTGCTTTTGATGGGGTCTGATAAAAACAGCTGCTGGGGCCCCCATAAGTGAAAACTCTGATGTTGTATCAAATGCTATTCAATGAAGGAACACACATTTTCAGTTATAAATCACACTACATATAATAATTTTCATTGAAAACTATTAATTTTCAGTATAATCCTCGATAGTGGTGAAAAACGTCAACTCTAGAGACAGTTCAATGCAGAAGGATGCACGCAAAGAGGTCTGCTCACCATCGAGGATATGCTGTGCAACCTTCATGCTACACACAACTGCTTCCCTTCCCCTAAGGCTAAGAGGATCACATTCCCTAAGCTTAAAAAAAAAAAAATCCAACTTTTTTGAAACAACTCCCTGGGCCACCCTGTACCCACTAACACTAAGATACGTGGAAGTGGTAGAGTCATAAAACCACTAATCTTTTCAGTAAAACATTTTCTTAATTTAAAATATTGATTAAAAACCTGCATCCCTCCAGCTTATACTTCTCAGACAATGCCAGCAAGCACCAACAACACTCCAGAACATGCCTGCGGAGTACAGAACATTTAATTTTGCTGCAATTATTTCAGAGGCCCCCTTCAGATACCTCATAGACAACCAAGAGTCAGCAAGTCGCTAACACCGATACAGAAACTCCCCGGTTGATAAAGACCTAAGACCGCCTCGTTTTTTGATCTGTGCTGGAAATGGTGCTTCGTAAGCACAACTGGTAATCAATTAGGAAAAGAGGAGAAAATGTAAGAGCATAAATTATCGTTTCCACCCGTTTCCCTTACTCCCTCTGCCCCCGTCATAGTTTTAGAGAACTTCTTTGAGCCTACTTACACAGTCAAACCCTCAGAGGAGAGGAGAGAGGATGAGTGGCTGACGGTAGAAAACAGGTCTACGAACCAAGACCGACCATGTCAGGGGTTGATCTGTTTTAGGAACTGCCCCCATCCTTCAGGGTGCTCGTATCACTTCTTTCCTTGCAGCAAAACTGTTAAAAAAAGCCCACAACACTAACCAACTAAGTAATTATAGCAACCTTGGATCTGCCTGTACCCCTTTTGTGAGAATACTGTTGTATATTCTGCGTAATATTTATAAATAGGACCAGTTTTATCATCTACACAGGCTAGAATTCCCCATCCTTTACACTGACTTCTCTTTCACTTAGGCTGGAAGCTCATACACAAGAGCTCCCTGGTAGGAGTTTGTAAATACAGATATTTGTATAAACAGGGTAATAGATAAGCAATCGAGCAATACGAGGCCATAATTCCACTGAGCGAGAAAGCATGAAAGTAACCCCAGGTAATGTAACTGTTTCTACATATTCACACAAATAATCTTAGCCTGTGCCCTGACACTAATATATAAGAACACAGTCTTATGGAGCTTGAAATCTTCCCCTGGAGAAACAACTTTGCCAGAGCAGAATGGAAGAAAACACAGTGTGTAGAAAAGGGCTGCTTGTAGCTTTGCTTGCTGATTAATCTTTAAGATCTAGCAGCATTTCAGATTTTTTTTTGCCTTCCCCTCCCTCCCCATGTTACCAGTCTTTTTGTCAGCGCTTTGAAGCAACGGCACACCAAGGGCTAAGTTATACCCAGGACTGAATACACAAATCTCAGGCAAGGACAAAAGCAACAGCTCACTGAAGAGCTCAGAAACCACCAACCAGCTGGAGACACGGGACAGGTCAGAAGTGGGATACAAAGGGAGGAAGAAGAGGGATATGCAAATCTCCAAGAGATGTCAGAATACAAGCCATGGCAGCCCTTCCAAAACCACCCAGGTCCAGATTCTTCAGTTGCCTCAAAGTAGATCATCAGGGTTCATGCCTGCAAGTCCTTCACTGAGAAAAGGAGATCTTGGGTTCTGGCAAAACTTGAGATTGTTAGAGAATGTGGAGATTCTCAAAGCTGACACGTTAAAAAAAAAAACAAACAACAAACCACACCCCAAATTGGGTAAAAGATGCCAATATTGACAGCTTGCTTTCGTATGCAGCGAGGTGGGAATGGAGGAGAGGAGGATGCTAATCAGAGAAGAAATATGGATGAACAGAACAGAAGGCATTTATCAGTGATACCTGAGTGAGAGCTGCCTTATTCTGGGGGACAAACACAAGACAGACAGACCATCCCCTTCCTGGAAACTGCCTGTAGTCTAAAAGCCCTAACTCTGAGACAATGATCCGTCACAAAAGGTTAAGTATCTATATAAATGTCTTTAGGTCTGGGCTTTAAGAAGTGAAAGGCAGTCCAAGGTAGTCCCTTCAGCACACCAGTGGGAAACCCAGGTTACGCGGAACACAAAAAAAAAGGTGTCACAAAACCTCAGTATGAAGCACAGTAAAGAAGATTTCAACTAGGAAACAGGTTAAGTACAGCACCTCAGGAGAGATCTGCCCTTTCCTGAGTCACTTGGGAGATAAGGGAAGAAGCCAGAGAACCAGACCACCACTAACCACTGGGATCCAACCCTGGTTTCCCACATTGCGGGTCTAAGGGCACAGTCTATAGGCCACCTGCCTTTGCTAGGCCAAGGAATCCTGCATAAAGCATAGGGATGTAGTGGGTATGTTCCACAAAAGCCAAGTTTACGTAATAAAGAGAACATATATTTGCTTTGATCTCAAGTTGCCCCATGAATTTTTAATAACGGCTGCAAAACAGAAATCTTCGGATTAGAAATCATCCTCTGCAATGAAGTTCAAGCGTGCTACTCACTTCAGGTGAAGAAAACCCATTTCCAAGCCATTCCTATTAGAACTGGTACCACCTCCTTGCGAGGAGGTGGTACCATCCAGAGGGATGGGATGTCATCCAAAAGGGCATGGACAGGCTGGAGAGGTGGGCCCAGGTGAACCTCATGAGGTTCAACAAGAGCAAATGCAAGGTTCTGCACCTGGGCCGGAACAATCCTCACCATCAGTACAGGCTGGGGGGTGAGGTATTAGAAAGCAGCCCTGAGGAAAGGGACTTGGGGGTGCTGGTGGACGAGAAGCTGGACATGAGCAGGCAGTGGGCAGCTGCAGCCCAGAAGGCCAATCCCATCCTGGGCTGCATCAAAAGATGCGTTGCCAGCAGGTCCAGAGAGGGGATTCTGCCACTTTACTCTGCTCTGGTGAGACCTCACCTGGAGTATTGTGTGCAGGTCTGGAGCCCTCAATATAAGAAGGACATGGACCTGATGGAGAGGGTCCAGAGGAGGGCCACAAGGATGATCAGGGGGATGGAGCACCTCTGCTACGAGGACAGGCTGAGGGAGCTGGGGTTGTTCAGCCTGGAGAAGAGGAAGACTGGAGATGAGGAGAGGGTTCTTCACTGTGAGGGTGGTGGAGCACTGGAACAGGTTGCCCAGGGAGGTGGTTGAGGCCCCATCCCTGGAGATATTCAAGGAGAGGCTCGATGAGGCCCTGGGCAACCTGGTCTAGTTGGGGGTGTCCCTGCTGACTGCGGGGAGGTCGGACTAGATGACCTCTGGAGGTCCCTTCCAGCCTGGGCAATTCTATGATTCTATAAGGAGAAATACAAATGGCATTCACAGCCCTTGATTGGTGATTATTCTCCTCAGCCTACCTGCCTTCCCTGGCTGTCTCCAAAACAGAGGGACCCAGGGACCACTCAATCTGGTTTGTCATCTTTGTTCCCCTTAGCAGAGCCAATGCTACGTTCAGACACCGCGGTCCTCTCTGTTATATTTCACTGGAAGGATGTCTTGATCTGTTTTTTCTTTCTCTACAGAGAAACTGTTAAACCAAAAGCACTAAAAAAACAATAAATACTTTTCTAGCATGCACCACAAATAGATGACAGTTTCTAGTTCAAGTGCAAAGGGACAAAGAAACCAAAATCTTGTTACATGCATACATTAAAATAAATGCAGGAAACAGATTAACATCTGGAGAAAAATATTAACCCTTGAGCTCTCAATGATGCAACTCACGGGAAACTTCATTTGCGGTGCTGTTTCCAGCCCTCAATTAAAGAATGAGCACTGTTGCACAGCACCGGAAACAGCACCTTGAAAGTACAAAAAATAACATTTTAGGTAAAGTAGGATGCAGTCAGGTTCTGAAAAGCTGAGGCTATCAAATACATATCTAGAAAAAATAAAATTAAAATTATAATCTCCTTGTTCAAGACTATAAATACCTCTGTAGCGAAGAAAATAGTCTCACACAGTGGCATTTCATAGGAAGGTGGTTTTAGAAAACATGGTATTAAGAAAGATCCAACGGTATTAGGGGGCAGAAGAGAGGACGGGTGATCGCAGTGCAATATGACGAGCATGAGAAAGAGCGAGTTAATGGGATATAAAACTGTGCACACAGGAGACAGCTTTACAAGTTACAGAAATGACAGCCAAACAGCAATCACACCACACCAAAAAGGCACCGCCAAGTCAGAAAAGAAACTTCATTCCCTAAATGACAGCAGACTTAGCCCTTATGTATGAACAGTACGCAGAGCTGGAGTTAAACAGTAACCGAGAGTCCTATAGATGTTTGTAGATGACCCAAAATGGAGAGAAATCATTCGTTGCCCTCGTTCACTCTACCCTGGACCCAGAAAGCTGCATTTTTCTGGGTGCAGGTACGTCAGCAGAAAACTCCCCACCAGGGACAAGCTCCTGTGGGCACAGAACTGCGTGTGAGAGCTCCCCACATCACTTTCAGCAAAACTATTTGGGGTAGATGAAGCATGAAGTTACAGATAGGTCCCAGTTATCCCAACCGATTTCATCTGCACCAAATGAGAGCTACTGAACAAGCAGACCCATGAGGATGGTCACTTCGGGGCAGAGGGATAATGGTTTATTATCCAGCACACAATTTAAAAGACAGTATTTGCTCATGTCTTAAGTGGCATAGGACAGGACTGAACAGGGATTCCAAAAAAAAAAAGGAATAAAGCAAACAAAAAAAAGGTGACAATTTATAAATAAGGCCATTTGCTCACTAGGAACTGAACTTAAAAAAAGCACTCATTTGACACAGGCGACCCAGCCTCCAGGTATGTGGCCACCACCCAGCCTCCAGGTATGGCAATTTGTCTAGACAAATGGGCCATTAAGGCTTTAAGGCGCCCAGACCTCTTTTTAAGTGGAAAAGATGGGATACAAAAGATACACCGAATGCCTGAGGCACACAGGGGGGATATTTGCAAGTATATAACTGGGAGGTATCCAGTGTTTGCCCTCTTCTTACACCAGGACTGGGAGTTACTGGGAGTTAACTGAGAGGTTAGGCAAACTTCTGACCTGACCACTACACCCACTCATTTATTAAATCCGATTTTAACTGAATTTATCATTAAGAACAATAAGTTCTGTTAAAATAGGTCTCCATCCTGTGTTTTGCAACTCTGAAGTAAATCTTATTTTACAGCTGCCTATATTCAGGGGTAGAAATGAGCGTAGCTCTGCCGTTGCTGCGGATCAGAGCTTTGCTTCAAGCAATACTTTCACGCCGTACGCCCTTATTTTTAGAAGTACCCTGTGAGTGCACCACTGCTGCTCTGGAGAGAGAGAGCAGCAAAGCAGGAACCTGTCTAAAATGTAAAACAACAATTAAACAACTGCCTTCTAACCCTCTCTCGTGCCAGCCACGGTGGTAAATCCGTTAAGAGTAGTATGGCTTTAAGAACTGTTATAAAAGGCTTCTAAAAGTCCACCTTTCAAAAATAAGGAGAAAGAATGGGGTATGGGATAAAAAGCACAAGGATGGATCTACATGAAAACTATTAGTTTAAATTTCCCCATCTGCAAGTCCCACAGAATTGTGGAGGTTGGATGGCACCTCTCAAGCTTGTCAGCTCTAACCCCTTAAATGTGCAATTTTCCCGTGCAACTTGCTCTAAAAATAAGTGTGCAGGGACACGGTGATCCACCTGGATTTAGGTTGGTGCTGGGGGAACAACTGGAGTACGAAGACACCTCCTCCCCCAAAGACAAACTGTCTCAGAGCTGCGAGGTAGGGATGCTCATACTTTTGGACACGGTGGCTTCAGAAAACCTGAGAGAACATTGCTCCAAGGGCTGGAGCCCCTCTGCTGGGAGGACAGGCTGGGAGAGTTGGGGGGGTTCAGCCTGGAGAAGAGAAGGGGTTCAGCCTGGAGAAGAGAAGGCTCAGAGGTGACCTTGGAGCTGCCTTTGAGCATCTGAAAGGGGGCGTTACAAGCAAGCTGGGGAAGAACTTTTACAAGGGTTTGTAGTGATAGGATGAGGTGTCATGGCTTCAAACTGGAAGAGGGGAGATTAAATGAGATCTCAGGAAGAACTTGTTTGGTGGGAGGGTGGTGAGAGCCTGGCCCAGGTTGCCCCGAGAAGCTGTGGCTGCCCCATCCCTGGAGGGGTTCAAGGGCAGGTTGGAGGGGGCTTGGAGCAACCTGGTGTGGTGGGAGGTGTCCCTGCCCAGGGCAGGGGGTGGCACCGGATGGTTTTTAAGGTGCCTTCCAACCCAAACCATTCTATGAAATCACTTTTGCTAGGAGGCTAAGGCCAGAACTGAAAAGTTAAACTTTTTCTTTATTCAGTTCTTTGCAGGACATTTAACACATCCTGCTCATTATAAAGCCAATAGTGTGTGAGGAGAACAAAAGTGTTTCAGTCCCCTCTCTGTGCAGGTTTCTGCCTGTAAAAGACAAGAGAGCACGAGGCAGAGCTGGGAACCAGCCCCCAGGAGGACACCAGAAGCAACTTTCCACCATGAAGGGTGGGGGGAAGGCTACACATAGTAAATTGTTCCATCAAATAATTGGAGGAAGGGCCAGTGTCTCCTTTGGAAGGCTGACAGTAAAAGTCTGTCAAAAGCAAAAAACAATGGAGAATTAATTATTCTAAAGTATGAAAGGACCCGGGACTCTGTGATCTCCTGTTAATTACAAAAAAGAAAATATCCTCAATGTATTTCCAGTTCAGTTCTTGTGAAAGCCAACAGAGAGCACTCCCACTGCCTCTAACGTTAGTTACATCTTTTCAGGACTCACCCCTCAAAGGCATTGAAATTCAATGAAAATTGCAGATATTCAGCATCACTTCTATTCCATATTCAAACATCTGAGCTCACATAAAATATGCAAGAGTCTTCATCAGCTCACGCTGTTTCAACAGTTCTGGAAATCACAGGAAAGTAACGAGCAAACTAAATTTCATTAGCGTAAAGGAGGGGTTTAAAGAGGTTGTGGTTTTGGTTTAGATGGTCATCCAGCAGGTAAGCAGCAGAAGGCAGGAAGACATGCAAGAAGTAGAACAGACAAGGCCTGTGACAGCCACAATTTATCTGTTCTTCTCCCTTTTACTGAAGATGACAACACTGAAAACTAAACACGCTCTAGTCTTCGCTTCTGCTCCCGTGTAGCTGGTGCATTTTGTGAGGGGTGGAAGAAAAAGAAGTCTTCTCCTGCCTACCTTTGCCCCAGGATTTTGCAAAATAGGGAGTACAAAGATCTTCAAAATAAACCAGGAGGTGTCCTGTCACAGCTGCAGGATACACAGCGTTTCATGAAAAGTTCTCCCCTCACCATGTGCACAAGCCACCTATGGAAGGATCCACCACCACCAGCACGTTGGCCAAGGTGACTACAGCCTTCACCTCCAAGCACTGGGCAGCACCAAGTCCCTCAAGGAAAAGGACAAGCAGAGGAGACTGGCCACAGTGGCTTCATGGTCACCATCTTCCTTTTCCCTGCCCAGCTCACTAGTCAAACACCTCTAAATTATGAGGGACACTTAAATAACTTGTGGCTTGAACCTGCCTCGGAGACATCTAACACCTCAGAGTGCCCCACACCGCCGAGAAGTCACCGGATATCCTGTGGTTAGCCAAGCTTAGTTTGTCCCCTTGAAGCTTTTCTTTTACATTGAATTTAAATAAAACTAAAGGGAGGTTCAAACTCTAGCAAAGGCCTGAGCAACATACCTACGGGTCAGTTTCCACCCTGGGTTATGAGCCAGACTGTTTATA
The DNA here is from genome assembly GCF_001431845.1 of Calidris pugnax. Lineage (NCBI taxonomy): Eukaryota > Metazoa > Chordata > Aves > Charadriiformes > Scolopacidae > Calidris > Calidris pugnax. The sequence continues at coordinate 825,448 of NW_015090890.1, forward strand.
AAACAATTTTAAAATGCCAGCTTTTATGTATTACAGTTTTATTAATCTTGAATGATACATCATATGTGCTGGATGCATAAAAGGGTTATGGAAACATGGTTTGCATTTTAAAATGCTTTAGTGAAAACAAATGAATTATCTTTATTAAGTGAATTGAACCTTGCCGTGTCCTCCACTGAAAGATTTCAGTATTAGTGAATCTCTTTCTTTATTGTTCTTTTTTTCCACCTTATGTTAGGCGAGGAAAACAAGCATTTCTGCATTTACAGCTCCCAAATGGTTTCTCAGTTTTGAATTAAGTAGTCTGTGATCTGAACTATCTGAAATGAAGAAAATATTCTCCACGCACATGCAGAAGAGGCTACTTCTGTCAAAAGCTGATTTACTGCTTCATCAGATTCTGGTTCCAGGTGCTCAGCCAAGAGTAACTACCATCACTTCACTGGTCTGATGTTATTTGAGATACTGGCAGTAAAAATACAGTGCCCAGGTTCTGTTTAAAGTACATTACAAGAAATTAGATCAGATGGCTTAGGCTTAAGGAAAAGGTTCCCATATATTTTAACCTATTTAAATAGAAAACATTTAAAACAAAAAATCCAAAGTTTTGAATCCAGGTTATAAACTCCAGTTTGTAAGAGAGAGCGTGACTGCAAAGGGAGGGTGGAGATGCTTCATGGCTGGATTTTTATTTGCTAACTTTGCCAACAATCAGCTTTTATCCTTATCAAAGATCCAGATGCATCCATTTGCTATTAAACGCATCTGTTTTCCCACAAACTAGACATAGCTTCCAGGCTTCAGATAAGTGGTGAATCTGGCCCTTTAGCATCCTGAAGCTTCCAAGTACAGGAATTTTAACACCTTTTCGGAGTGGTATTTAAAGTGATCATCAGTGTAAACAAATCCAACCTAAATGGCCTGTCTCAATGGGCAGAAAGTGCTTTGGAGGCACAGACTGTCTCTTTTTTGCATGTTCAGGACTTAACAGATTGGGGCCCCAGCTCCAGTGATGCTCTCAAGCTACACCCAACCGATGTATCCTTCATCTTAAGTATTTTATCAGCCATTTACATGCAAACTTCACCCGCTTAAGCTATCAAATCCAGACCCAGAAAAGAACTGGATTTCAGTTTTCCAGTTGTACAAGCTGGAGGTCAGGGGGGATAATACCTAAAAAAGTTACCCGGTTCCAAACCCAAGTTTTATGGAGGAAGGGGAGGTCGGGAGGTGAGAAAGAGGGATGATCTTTCCATAGCACTGCAATGCCACAGGAAAGCACCACGTTTAATGTAATCAAGCTCTACATCGCGGCCATATGGAAACAATTTCAGTCAATAAACAACTCCTGCAAGAAGACAGCAGAGGAACAGAAAAATCAGATACCAATTTAGCTGGGAGGCAGGAAAGCCGCTGGCTGAGCTCAGAGGTTTGCATTGTAAGAAATATTTATGTCCAACAAAACAGCACACATTTTTGAATCTCAGACTTCCCCAGAGCCACACCTCAGCCTGCAAGCAGCAGCAATGGCATTCCTTCTTTCACAGAATCTTTCCCAACCTTCCAAGATCCCGTGCCTCAACCCTCTTTCCTTTCTTCCCCCTTCCAAATCTTCCCTCAAAAGCCTATCTCTGTGGCAGGTTTCCCCCTCGATAGCCAGAAAGGAAGCAGACATCCCAGACTTCAGATACTTGCCCGACCTTCTTTGCATTTTATCTGCCTGGAATTCCCAGGTTTCAAAACAGGGACTTTCTCATGGAGCAAGTCAAACACCTACTTTAAAAAAAAAACAAACCAACAAACAACCACCAAACAAAAAAGCCAACACACCTCTTACTGACTGTGGTATTTCAATGAGGTTTGGTTTCAAGATACCATATTCCAGTGTACTAAAAAGCAACAGCAAAAATCCTACCCAGACATCCGTGGGCACTGCAGATTACAGTTCAACACGGGGGATAGTAAGCTGGGAGTAAAAGTTTGGGACAGGAAAAGGGAAATTCAAAGCAACAGCTGCAGATTACAGTTCAACACGGGGGATAGTAAGCTGGGAGTAAAAGTTTGGGACAGGAAAAGGGAAATTCAAAGCAACAGCCAGAAGGAAAGGCAGCTACATTTTTAAACAAAAAGTAAGAAGACACATTGCTATAAAAAAACCAGAACTTACTTGAGTGTGGCAGTGGAGTGACACCAGTGTTTATCAGAATTACTCCTGTGAAATGAACTGAAGGGTAATTCACAAGTGTCTTCAGAAGTAGCTGCTTGCAAAGGTTAGAAAGATGCCCCCTTCCATGACACTCTGCAACCTGCAGATGCACCACTGCCACCCCAAAAGCCTTATGGTTTTATACTTGCAGGTGTTCAGGGACAAAAGGTCTTGAGATGTTCCTCTTGCTAATCAAAGTGGAAGATTCCACACTCACCAACAAAAAAAAAACCAATAAAATTTATAAAACTAACTTTTTAGTGGAAGGGAGAGCCAGGATTGCTGTGAAGAGGTGTGTGTTACACTGGGGCAACATGCTTTTGTCACACTAAGTACCTTCTCATTCATCAGTAAGAAAATATTATTTTCAGCAAATCCATTAGGAGTGAAAACATTCGAAATCAGCCCAAAACATATGCACCAAAGCGGGCTTTTTGCAGTCTTGTAGGTTGGGGGGGGGGGGGGTTGAGGGACTCTCTAGAAAATGAGGCAAAAGCCAGGCCAGAAGGATGTTGATATCGTGCTAAAAAGGGGATGGAGCAAATCTGGGGAGCTGTAAGGCAGTGAGCTGGGTACCAACCCTGGCAAAGAAATAAGAAAAAACATATAATAAAAAAAAAATATATATTTCCCTAGTTAAAAATTAGAAAACAGGGACATCAGTAATGCCAGTCAGCATGTTTTAATGGCAAATGTCTTGATAAGGAACGAACTTGGAGATTACAAATACAGTCAAACAGAAGAAAGTATGTGCACAGGGCGTGCTCTGGTTGGAGTGGAAATCCACATCGGCTGCTCCGTATCGACTGGTGCTTTCTGAGAGCTGTCAGTTCGCCAGTTCTCCATCTACTTCCTGGGATTGCATCATGCTAATTTTTTTTGTCACTAAATTTAAGGTCTGATGCAGTTCAACATTTTTATCGCTGCAGATAAAAATCTGAGCCTGACACCAGGACTACAGGAACGGTACATTATTATGAAGGAAGGAGAGCAATAGAAAGAAATCTGAATATCTACCCCAGCTTAGCTCAGGAGAGCAAAACACAGCTGAATAAAAGGCAAGTCTATAATCTAAGAAACGCAGAGTGTAACTACTAAATGGCAGATTTTACAAGAAAGAATCTCAGTCTCAGAGCAGCGAGGCTCCCAAACAGGATTTCTCTATGCAAAAGGGCTGCTGTGAACCTTTCAAATGGCCACATAGCAAAAAAGGCCGTCGCACCTCGGTGGGGATCAGACAGAGGCTGGAACATTCCCCATTTTTGGTTTCCACAATGTTAAAAATAAACTGAGACCATGAAGAATCACCGGATGATGTGAGCGCTGGAGAAAATGCCTCAGAGTGAGACTTAAAAGCTCAACTCTGTTCCCTTATCAATCGAGTAACCTGATTACAGAGTGTAAGTACCTCCATGGCAAGAAAGTACTGGGTACTAAAGGGCTCTAATCTTGTCAGGAAAGTCGTAACAAGAACCAGCGGCAGAACTTCGACAAATTCCAATTAGAAGTCAGCCACTTATTTTTAACAGTGAGATGGCACAAACTACCAAAAGAAGTGATGAGTCTGAAATTACCAGTGATGGACACTCAAGGCTGGAAAGCTTTCAAATTGTTTTTAGCCAAACAGCAGTTACTGGTCTCAGTTTCAGAGTAAATGATTAAAATTTAAAGGCTTGCGAATCAAAGCATATAAAACATATCAGAGAAGGCGATTTAATTGTCTGTTCTCGCCTTAAATTTTATGAATCTCCAATATGTTAACATCATTCTACTTCTCTGGATGAAGAAATTAAAGAGGGAAGGAATAAGTTTCAACTTCAGTAAGTTCCCTCTCTTTCAGACTGCTGTCCTTATCACCGAGCAGCCCTGCTCCATCAAACAGATGGAGCCCCCCTGAAACGCAAACAGTCAGGGGACAACTGACGCCGATGTCTGGAAACCACACAGAATACAACTTAGTTGAGAAAACTGTGATCAACTGCTTACCTCTCCCATCTGCGGCATGAAAAAATCAGTATTAGCTTAAATAGCTGGTTCTTACTCTGTGTAAATACACTTATGACATTTGTGTTTATACTACCGAGAGCAGCAGCACGCACCACCATCCGGCCAAGAATCTTCAAATACTTTTACGAACGCGAAAGCATCTCAACAGCCCTGGAAGGATTATTTTCATATTACAGCCTGGAACACGGGCAAGTCAAGAAGTTTGCCCTGGGTCATCCAGTAAGACCCATGGCAGAGCCTGGAAACAAGAGCCCAGCGTGATCTGAGTGCCAGGAGGAACTTTCCTTTTTCAATATTTGAGCAGTACTTCCATGTCAGAGCTGCCGCATACCCCATTGCTGGGGCTCCCAAACCCTGCCAGTTAAATCACAAAGAGATTCCTAGTGAAAGCTGACATTGTAATCAGAGAATCTGATCATGGCAGAGAAACTGTCCAAAATAAAGGTCAGAATAAATATCCCAGTAGAAGCAGCGCTTGTATTTTATGAACTAACTAAATGCTTTCTGCTTCCATTAGTATTACAGTACCACTGGAAGAACAAAAAGCAGATTCAGGGCTTGCTTCAGAGCTCAGAAGAAATGGGCAGTTCAAAATGCAGGAAATGACTATATGCTACACTTCCCAGTTGATAGGGCATAGGCTTATCAGAAGAATAAAACTGGCTGTTCACTCACTGAAAGTATTGTTTCAGTAGCAGGAGCTGGTTTACTGCTGAACCTAACGTTCAATAATTTATTTATTTGTAAGAAGTGAAAAGAAAAGAAGGTTCCTTAAATATGAAGTCTGAAAATGAGGAGAAAAAAGATGCCAGGAATTCAGGGCAAGTGAGATTCCCAAACATAATTAATATATTTTGGACACCTGGTTTGTAGATTATTTCCTTACCCCAATGTTAAGACCTTGTCTACCACCACAGCAGCAAATGGGATTCATGTAAATTTAATCCAGCCTAAATAGACATCTTACATGTATGGAGAACAAAAGAGTCCCAACCTCTAGGCATGAAGCAGGTAATAAAATGTGTTTCCTCTGGCTACGAGAAACTCTTCAGTAGATCTGGAACCATCACTCCACCCATCGGGTGATGGGAAGAAGTTCTTGCAAACACAAGTGGTCGTACACACAAAGTTAGGTCTTTTTGGTGTATACATACACACACACACACAACCTGAGGAAGGGCCATGCTCAGTAATAGGTTTCAGGCTAGTAATTGCACCGAAACCAACGAAGTAAACATTCGTAAAGGAACTGGGTAAGAGAAAGAGTTAACTGACCTTCCACACCTTCTGGTTGGCTGCACAGGAAAGATAAAGCAGAATCCACTGTCAGAAGCACCACGCTACAGCAGCTCCCAGTTTTAAGAGCAGTCTCTAACTTCAGACTCCGCCTGCGGCTTTGATTAAGAACTAGGAAAGGGAAATCTGCACGCAGACAGGTAGAATAACCAGTTATAGATTTAGTTTCTTTTTATATTCTTTAAAAAAGCGCATCGAAACAGTAATTGTTCAACCTTTTGGTGTCTGCATGAACACGGCTCTGAATCAAAACAAGTACCAAACGCGCGTGTGCATTCCTGAGATAGATTTGAAGTCCAACACTGAAAAACTCCTCTTAAACGAAGCAGAAGAAAAGCCATGCAAGAAAATACGGATATCTCTTACAGTTTGGTGAGACAATTTACCCCAGTAGTGCTTTTGGGAGGGGGTGGGGGAATCCAATGGATTAAAAGCCATAAAAATAACTGAATAAGTAAAGATGACAAGTGTCAAACCACAGAAGTCAGTGGAACCTGGGAAATCCTCCCATCGCTGTAAAAAAAATTCTTATTGACTTAGGTATTCTTAGACAACCAGCCAATATATTAATACATATTAACCATACAAGGAATTTATGACAGATTTAAAAGCGCGATAGACGGGGAACAGACACAGTCACGTTCAATTGCCACTGACCTTGAGCGAGTCCCTTGGCCCTCGTGCCTCAGTTTCTCTATTTGTAAAACACCCAGAGACGTGAGTAAAGCACTTAAAGGTTTACAAAGGAAGGTACAAAGTATTCCTTTTACCCAGACGTGAGTAAAGCACTTAAAAGTTTACAAAGGAAGGTACAAAGTATTCCTTTATCATAAGAGTAGTAAAGGAGAAGGACGGTGGCTCGGCCACAGTGAATCAAACGTGAGAGGACGGAGCCGTACGCCACCAGGACCACACAAGCTGTGGCCATAAATCGATCCCTCCTGATTAGGTTTAAGCTTTACAACGCAGTAATTGCGATAGCAGCAGTTTCATAACTGTGAAAGGAGCACTTTGCTCAGCAGCGTATCGCGCGGGGCAACGGCACCAGCAACCAGCTCGTGGGGAAACCCAGCTGCAACAGCAAAGGACAGAAGCACCCCAAACACAACACACTCTTTAAGGTTATCTACCCTAAAAGCTCCTCCACATGGTTCTGTGGTCCCAGGCTACCCCCTGTACAAGCGCCCAGCCGAGGGGAGGAGAGAGGAAGGAAACCAAACACTACCACGTTTAAAGAAAAACCAGATTTCAAGCAAATATATCTCTTTTTAGGAGCCACAACACAAAAATAAGTGTGTTTCTCCCAGTTGCAAGATGAAATTCTCAGTTGGCCAGCGACTACAAAGCCCATTCTCCACTTCTTGCTGCGGGCCACATGACTGCCTCGATACATAAGAACATTTTATGTGCCAACTTGCAATGAAGACCACATAGTTAATAGTTTGCAACCTCCTTTCCCCCAGAAGATCTTCAGAGTTGAGTAATAAAATTCCTCACATGATTTCAATGAGAGGGTTCACTTGTCAGAGGCTGTTTTGAGATAGTATCATATGTCAGGGAGGTGCTGCTCAGACGAAGCTTTCAAGGCTTGACTGAAAATCAAAAAAAAACCAACTTAGAGCTACATATAAAGTTTGAAACTGGAAGAAAGAAAAAGAATCTCTAGGCGTCATTTTTTTAAATGTGGAAGTTAGCCAATTAATGAGGAGAGGCAGAAAAACTCTGATTAATCAAAGCCCTGACAAACCCTTGAGATCAGGAACTGATTACTAGGTTCTGCCGCAGAGTCCGTGTAGGAGCCCGGGCGAGTTAATCCCTCTGCCCCTTGGTTTGCCACCTGTGAAATGAAAAATAGCTCTTTCTTTTCATATCCTGTTATTCTTGCTTGTATTGTTCCCCAAATTAAAAGCATTTGTCAAAACACTTATCTTTAGCATTAAGACTGGAAATTGTATTCATAGGGAACATGCAATCCGTTTGCATGACTGAGTGTTCAAATATGATCTCTTAATATACTTTGCTACCCAGCCATCCTAATTTTATACATGTCAGAAGGGAGCTTTAGCCAATGCAGGAATATTAGAATGCTAAAATACAGTTTATTAGTAATCTTGCATATAAAAACAGCTTTAGGGATATAACTTAGACCCTCCAACAATTCAAATTCTTCTCATTATCTCCTAAAAATCCCACTATAATCACGGCATTGGTCTCACTTCATTGATAACCCACAAGATAATATTATCAGCATAGGTATAATTAAAGCCCAATCCCACGGGGATGCGCATGCGGATCCAATGCCTGTTCCATTAAAATCAGTATAAAGTGAAATCGACTTCAATGACTTTAGAAGAAGTGTCAAAGCTGCATAAAGTTATGGGTAGGAGAAACGAAGGCATGTTTGGGTTTTTTTTTGCAGCAGGATTCTGAAACTGACAGCATCCCTTCAAGTGTTTTGATTTCAAATCCTAAACTTAGCAGAAAATGAAAAATATTTGCCACAGATCCCAAAGCTGTAACTTGGAATTCTATAGTATCCCTAAAAGCTCTGCACAGAAATCACCGTAAAGCACAAGTTGCTTTCTTTAGATTAAAACGTGCCATCATTTCATGAAAAATGGTTTATTTTCTAAGCTATACAACCAAACACCATCGGAGATCCCTTTATGAAAGGGACAGCACAGCACTCTTCCTGGCTTGTGTTTCAGTTTCATTAATTCTTCCCATTCCTCTCCCAAACATCATATCCTAAAGACCCAAATTTCACCACTGCCCCACTGACATCCAACAAAAAAACAGAGCAGTCCCAAAAGTTAACAACAGAACAATTCCTGAAATCCATGCTTATTAAAAAGTCATTGAAAATAAAATAAAAACAGTTTTGAAAGTCAATGGCAGAATCTCACTGTTTTCCCAGCTCCAGATACCAATGAAAAAAACGTATCAAACACTTCCAGAAACTTACGGATTATCACCATAAAGTAAACATTTCATAATCATTTCATTTTCAAAACACTGGCCAGGCATGAACTTGTAATATCCTTTTGAAAGAGACCAGTAAGACCCACACAGAAAACTGCCTTAGAAGTCAGCTTTCTGCAGCTGACACTGGTTACTAAATTTGTTGAATTATCAGAAACGCTATGCTAGAGAGACACACGTTTTTCTAGAAAGGTCAACAAATAGAAAGGAATTGCTCAAGACCGCTCAGTAAAGTAGTTAGGAGAGAGATAAGCAGGCCTCATCCACACAGGATTTTCTTCCAAGATTTCCTTACCACTCATTAAAAATCCTGCAGTTTCACCTGTGGTAGCATTCCTGTAGCACAGCTGGCAGCCTGCATACCACAATGTCGTCTAGACCTGCTCTGAGCAGAGTTGGATGACACAGGAGGAAAAATGCTGATGCCTGTTTCTGGTGCTCAAGGAACGAGAGGAGGAAGAAGAGACATCGCTGAGCAAAACACCAAGTTCCTTGTTCCTAGTTCTCATGCCCAGGCTCGTCAGGCAATTCTCTCTCTCAACCACCCAGAAAAAAAAAGTTGTGACTGTCGTGGGGCTAAAGAAGAATCATCCCAGAAGGGAAAAGAAAAGAGCTTTAGCGAAGCCCGGTTCTCAGATGCAGCATCAATCCCTGCTGTTTCACAGAGCCCTGTGCTCCCAGAACATGCAGATAACAAACACATCCCTGCACAGATAACATATTCCAGCCCTTTCGCACTTCTCCCCTACTTCCCTCCCCCATCCGCATCTCGGAGCTGTTTCTTTAGCAATTTGGAAGAGAAATGGCAAAAAGAGAGATGCAAAACACAGAAATAAATTAAGTTTGTTCTCTGCTGTTGACGGATTTGGCCCTAGCATGACGGGAGGAAAAAAAATGTTATGAGTGATAAATCCATATATACCTACTCCAAACTACACCCGCCATCCCAAGGGACACGGTATAATGGTAAATAAATATAGATGCAGTTCCTACTAATGAGGCAGGGTACAGCAAGGCCAAAGAAAATGCAATCATCTCGGGGAAAAAAAACTGCACAGGACTCCTCCTCTCCCATCCATGGAGGAAATCAAATGCCAGCTGCACCATCCCAGGAAGGAAGCAGAGTCTGTACCTGATGAGCCCTGCAGAAATGAGCTAGTCATATCACGGGACGCGAGCAGGCACTTCAGGGCTCTGCCAGCCCACAAATCGTCTGCAGAGCACAATCCCTCTCTCCGATACATTTTACATGGCATAATTCATGCAAATTATTGTTGGTTTTGTTTTTTTTTTTTTCTTCCCCCCACCAGTTTCCTTTTCCTCCATCCTCATTAGTTTGAAGCAGGGGCACGTAGGGAGCGTCTATCAGATCTGCTCTCAAACGCCTGCCCTGGCCATCAGCTTAACGCTTTCCTCCCTACAAACTTTAAATCTTTTCAGCTTTTGCCCATATACATTCTGTACTTAAAAGCCACTTATCTGTACTCCCAGCGTTACTCGAGCAGGAGAACAAATTGAGATATACCCGACTCCCCAGACAAACATGCTTACAGTTTTCATTTCCTCTTCCTTCTTCTCTCCCCACACCCAAAAAAAAATAAAAGGGCATTTTTTAATTTTTTTTTTTTTGTCCCTAACACGAAGGGACTGGGAAAAACAGCACACACCACCAAGGCTTTTTCAGACCTATCGCAAAAGAAAAAAAAAAAAAAAAATGCTTTCCGGAGAAGTGTTCTGCAAACATACCAAGAGACGCTCTTAGAACAACTAAGGAAAGAAAAAAAACACCAACCAACCACCCATCAGCCAAAAGGGAGGTGGAAGAACTCGGCTCGGTCTGTCTCGCATGTGTATTTTGTGCCTAAAAACCACTCGCCTCTTGGTTTGTTTTAACCCCGAAGCCCAGCAAACAGCCCAGCGGCATTCCCTGCCGACTCCTCCGGCCGCTCCTGGGGTCAAACACGCTGTTCTCCCAAAAAAAAAAACCCAAAAGATCGCAGGCACAGATACACCAGCATTTACCCCTTCCCTTCCCGTCTCCTCTCAAGAAGTACGAAATAAACAAGCCCATGCCACCCCACCCAAGCTCTCCTCGCACATTTTGGGAATGACTTCCCTCCGGGTCCTTCCTCCACCCCCACCCGTTCCCGTGTTTAAAACTCTCCAGCAACAAGACACCCTTTTTTTCGTCCTCCCCGAAAAAAAACCCCTCTTTTTAAGCTCCCGGGAGCTGCAACAGATCTCCCCCCTCCTCGAACCCACACCCCCCAAATCCAGCCCCCCGATCCAGCGGGGTTTGGGGCACCCCTCTCCCCTCCCCACCCATCACCTCCATAGGCACGAAGCACCGGGGCTCCCCTAAAAAAGGCTCAGCCCCATCTTTCCCCCACCACCACCTTCATTCCCCAGTCGGGGGGAGCTCCGAGGGGGGCTGGATGCCGGGTGCGATACCGGGCTCCATCCCCGCCCGCTCGGAGCCGCCTTCATCCACCTTCCCCCACCGAACTACCGGGCCGGGGCAGCCCTTTCCCCCACCCCGTCCCCTTCCCACCCCCAGGGGTCCTGGGGACAGAGAGAGGGGGACTCTGTCTAAGCCCCCAGCCTCAAACTCCGCGGCGAAAACCGAACCACCACCACCAAAAT
>NW_015090890.1:836591-836810 GCF_001431845.1 Calidris pugnax
AAAAAAAAAGCTTGCACCCACCCAGGCTGAGGGGCAGGAGGTCCGGCACCTCCCCGCAGCCGGGAGAGAGGGGTGGGAAATAAATAAGAATAAATAAATAAACGGCAGGAAGAACGATGGAAGGCTCTTCTTTAAAACCCAGAGGCTGCCCTGCCCTCCCGCAGCCGCCTCCCGGGGACACCGTCCTCCTCCTCCCCGGCTCCGGGGGGGGGATACGCG
>NW_015090890.1:837109-984764 GCF_001431845.1 Calidris pugnax
CCCTCCCGGCTCTGCTCCCGCCGCTCCCTCCTCCCCGCTCGCCCCCTCTTTTTTTTTTTTTTTTCACTGACTGCCTTTGTCTGTCTGACAAGCGCCATGTTGATATCAACATCCAAGCTCCCACCTGCCGCCGCTGTGAGACCCTGGGACTTGTAGTTCCCCTCCTCCCTAGGGTGACGGGGAGAGCCGCGGCGGCGGGACTACAACTCCCAGCATGCCTCGGCGGCGAGGCACGTCGGCGGGACAGAGCGCGGGGGGCGGACTACAACTCCCGGCATGGCCCGGGACATGACTTCATCCTGGGCGGAGGGGAAGACGGCGGGACTACAAGCCCCATGATGCCGCGGGAGCCAAAGCGGTTGGGGGGGGGCAGGATTGTCCCAGTAAATAGAGCCGGGTGAAGCATGAAGCTGGTGAGTGTGTGGGGCTGCGATGGGAGGGAATGGGGGGTTTTGGCCTGAGCCCCTCTCGGTGGTGGAGGGGGGGCTCCCCGGGTCGCTCCGTGGCTGTGGCAGCGGCAGCCTTAGCCCCGCCGGGCGTGAGGGGAAACTGAGGCCCTGAGGGGAGCGGCCCTGAGGGGGACTGGGGCCGGGGGGAGGCCGCCGTGAAGTTCCCCTCAGCCGGCAGCTCCGCGGCCTCCGTCCCCCTCCGTTAAACGGTCGCTGGGGAGCTGCCGGCTGAGGGGACGGAGGCCAGGGCGGGTGGAGGTTGATCGCCGTCTGTGAGATCGGGCACAGGCCCGGGCTGGCGGCTCTCCTCAGGCTCCCCCCCGTTCCCCGGTGGGATTCAGGAGATGGAGGTGTTTCTCTGCCTTCCCACCTTCCTCCACCAGTCTCTCCGTGGGCTGGAGCTTCCCCAATTGCACGTGTGATTTCTGCCGGGTTGCTGTAGGAATATTAATAAATCGCCGTGGTTCATCATAAAATCGTTTCCCATCGGCAGGCTGATGTTAATATGGTTAATTACTAATAAGAAAACCAGCCTGAAGTGACTTTGTTCAGAGTGTGCGATGCTTCTGGCAGATCTGTTGTTTCTGACCTAAAGGGAAGGTTAGGAGAAAACACATTATCTGTATTATTGTTCTCCTCACTAGATCTTCCTTTTCAATTATTTAAGTTTCCCAGAGAACTTGGATTCAGCCACTACTTCATTTTCCGGGGCAGAATTTCCCTGTTTGACAATCATGTGCCACAATTCTCTGGAGATGAAAACCAAAGCAGCTTTCAAAATACCTGAGCATAACCTCTGAGTTGCTCAACCCGAAGTTATACGCTGTTGTTAAACCATGAGATCGCCTCTCAGTTTTGAGACTGAGCAGTTTGTCTTGAGGAAGCTTCACAGAAGTGAAGAACTTGGATTCTGGGCTTGTTTGGACGCTTCCAGTAAATTGCTATCTGTGGTGTAACTCTAAAAATTCGGTAGGCAGGTGGCCAAAGAGCTTGATCCTGCATAATCTTACACATGCGATTACATCTCTCTGTGGGGATGAACACTACCAGTGGGACAAACTGCAAACCTAAGCCCTTCAAGACATGATGGTAGAGGCTAATACAATGCAGGAGGGGAAATCAAACTAAGAAATCTTTAAATGACGACCATAGTGGAAATGCAGAGTTCTTTGTTATGTGTTGAGTCTTGCACAGGGGTAGAGAAAGGGAACACAAGCTGTCTGAAATCTGCACTGTAGCATATTTAAACCCGTGTACGGATTTGGAGACTGGGGATCATAAACCAAGATTCTTCATCTTGTATTTGGAAATGTGGCTGAATCTCGGGGTTGTGGGAGGAGGATGCTATTTCATCCTCTTTTCTCATCTATTTGGGTTGAATTTGGAAGAACGAGATAGAGATTCAGGCCTCCGGACCTGATTCAGAATCCAGTGAAAATGTCAAACTCCCACAAATTCCAGTGGGCTTTGGTCCAGGCAGCTCCAGTTGCAAATTTCCCCCTAGATTTTAAGCTAATGTGTGATAGTAATACTGGAAGTATGCACTGCAATATTTGTTGATTTCAGCTGGGATTCAACGCACTGGCTTTATCCTGGGCACATTGTGGGTCTTCTGGAGGTTTTGTGATGTTTTTACGTGACTATGTTTTAATTAGGAGATAGGGCACCCACTCTGTTAGCTGCACCAGCCTTCAGCCATAAGGAAATAAAGATGGAAGGCAATAAATCTTAGAGCAAAAGAAATTTGCATTTTAGTCCGTCCAGGAATAGTAGTGAATGAGATGTTTGGATCTGTTATAAACAGTAACAAGGATAAACTGGGTGGAAATTGACACATTTATGGTGTGTATAGAGACATATATTGTGCAAACACTCCAATTTTTTGGTTTCCTAATCTGAAATTCTAACAGGCCCAGAAATGTCACCTGTATAGCATGTATGAGTTGCCTTTTTTTTTTTCCTTTTAAGTCACTTAAGTCTGATAGAAAGAGTCAATTGACTCCCAGGAATCCATTTACCACAGCATGACAGCCACAGATATAGATTATTCTAGATGCTTTTAAAGAAGAAAAAAGGAAGATTTTTCCAGTTAGCTCGTAGATTTCAGGGTCAGGATCCTATTCATGATTTTTCAAAAAAAAGCAAGAAAGTGTTTTGCTGATAAGTGGTGATATTTCATTGCTTTTTTTTTTTTTAATTAAGGATCGTTTAAAAGCCACAAAACTAGTTTAGATCTTATTTTTTCCTTGATTTCTTTCTATTTACTTGGATTTATAGCTTCAGTTGTCAAAGTTCTGGTCTGGTGAGAGCTTAATTTCACGTGCGTGTTTTAAATTGGTGAATAAAACAACTGGATTCCTTACTTGTGTACTCACTTTTTCACCAGCTTGGCCTTTCCCCTCTTTTTTCAAAACTTTGCTAAGAGCAGGCAAAATGTCATGTTGCTCCTTAATAATTAAGGCTTTGTGGATTTAAAACAAAAGTCTTTGTGATACTACTAATTTAATATTTGGGGCTTAGAAGCTTTTTAATATTTAAATAGAATTTTAAACAGGTTTTTGATGAACATATGTAAATAGTCTCCTTGGGAGTTGTTAATCCGGACAATTGCAGTCCCATGTTAACATATTGTGAGCAGAGGTAGAAAATAAAATGATTAATCTACTTTCTTTCCATTTAGTGAAGTACAGAAAGCAAGCATAAGGTATAAATGTGTTAGAAAATGTCTGAGTCTGCTTTGAGTGCAGTGCATGATTGAGCAATTGATATTTTTCATCTTAATTGACCAAAACTTGGAATTTATAAGCTGAAGTTTGACCACCTGAGCTTTGCTGTGCTGCCAGATGCCCAGACTTTGGAGATGCAAAAACTTGTATTTGAGATGCAAAATCTCCTTCGACATTTAGGTATCTAATCCTACATTTTAAAGCTGGCATTTTTATTCCCCTCTCTTCTTATTCAAAGCTTCAGCCGCTGCTGTGCCTTGTTAAATGTTTGCTGCTCTCCGTCCGAGAGGTGACTGCATCTCAATGGTGCTGAAGTGCCCCTGTACATAACCTGCTCGCTGGCTCATTAAGCTTGGAAAGCATTTGGGATTTCTCAGTACACAAACCTTTCCATTCAGATAAGGTTGGCCATTCCCTGGCGTTTCCTGTTTGCGTTTAGCAAGACAAAAAGCAGGTGAGAGCATGCCCCAGAGCTGCTGTGCACTCCTACAGCCTCCTCTGCTGAGCTGTGCCAAGCAGCCACAGAAGGTGTGGGCTGCATCTTACCCAGTTGTTTAGGCTGGTTTAAGGAAATACAATCCCTGTTCCTCCTTTTCTACCCCAAGGAATTTTCGAATCTGCTGGCCAATTTCATCCCGGTTTTGCCAGCAGGACTGTTTTAAAGAAACTGGTTTTCTGTTAAGGAAAAAGACACGTGTCCTAAGTTGGAGAGAGGAGCTATGCCATCCTCTCAACTCTTGTGATCAGAAAGGAAAAAGAGCTTCTACACGTGTCCTAAGTTGGAGAGAGGAGCTATGCCATCCTCTCAACTCTTGTGATCAGAAAAAACTTGTCTGAAGAAAATCTTGCCCCGTAATACCCTGACACGGGGAAATCTCAATGACCACACACAGCTGCAAGACATGGATTCACAGGAAATTGGGTTTTGTTCCAGTGTGCATGAAACTATGTGTTTAAAAATTAAGTTTTCCAAGGGGGCTCCTGTTGGTAAAGGTCATGACTAGGTAACTCATCCTCGTATTTTTCTTTCAGTACTGCCTGTCAGGACATCCAACCTTACCATGCAATGTCCTCAAGTTCAAATCCACCACCATCATGTTGGACTGCGGGCTGGATATGACGTCTACCCTCAATTTCCTCCCAATGCCCCTGGTTCAGAGGTATGTTCTGCGGCCTGTGAGCACTTAGTCTGTGCCTTCTTGGGCTGCAGGGTGAGTGCTCTGCCTGAAATGGTGTATTGGAAGGAGGGAGGGGATGAGTACAAATGAACAGCATCATCTGATATCATAAATAGACTTTGTTCACTTAAAAATTCTCTTTATCAAAATAACGTCCTTTGGCTCAGTAGACGGAAGACATTTTATGGATTTATTGATTGGTTTTTCTAGATAATTTATTCTAAGCTTCAGTAAAGTATTGCTGCAACTGCTCAGCACAAGTGAGGTCACATATCTGTCATCTTTCTGGCTTCTTCATGCAAGATGAGATAAATGGGTAACTGAGATGGAGTGCGTGGAGCCCAGCAAGTACAGTTTAACCACCAGCTTCTCAGGCTTTTCTTCAGAGCCCGGGCTAATGCAAAGAAAAATAGCACTTAACAGTCCTTATTAGTTGACTTGATGGCATAATTGTTCCCTTTTAAAAAATAAATAAATAAAAGGGCAGCGCAGCCAGGCATGGGAACGGAATGGCAGTGAAATAAAAGTGGAGTCTAGAAGAGAATACTGAGATCAGGACAGCTCCTTCTGTGTCCTAACTACAAAGTCATATTTTCCCAGGTTTTTAAATTCATTTGGATATTCAGTTAGGGTGACTTATGTCTTGCATAAATGGAATAAATTAACAAAAACAAGGGGTTTGGAAGGTGGGAATGAGTAACTCTTGGTGACGGGAAGCAGCAGGAGTTTTCACAAAAGCCATTTAGCAACTTTGAACCACGTGGAAACAAGTGAGGAACGTTCTGGGTTCAGGAGAAGCTTAATTGAGAGGGGGAGAATCCGATTGGGAAAGGGAGTTTCCTGAGTGACCTAGTGAGGTTAAAGCAGTTTGTCCAGCACTTCCTATGATTTGGGTTTGTTTTTTTTTTTGGAGAGGAAAAGAATAGATAGTGTATGCATTGTTCTGCGAGAACATGGAGTTCAAGATCTGCTGTAAAGTAGGCAACAGAGGCCTTAAGATGGATCGGTGTGATAGTCAAGTTTTGTTCTATTCCCTAATACAATTGCTAACTACAGCATTTAGGGGCAGTAGTAGATTTTGAACGGATGCAGAAAATTTGGGAAACCCAGGTAGAGACAGAATTGCCTTGTGTTTGCTTTCTCTCACCCCCTAAAGGAAAAGGCAATCGAGAGAGGAGCAAGTAGCAAAATTAGGTGAGTGAACAAAGGCTTAAGAGGTTCTTTAGAAGTGCAGGCAGGCACCAGTGCTCCCCAGGGATACACCAGCTTTGGCTGCTGACAGCAGACCCTGGGAAGGAACAGCCAAATTGCAGGTCTCACCCTGGAATTCCCCAAGTACCTCCAGAATGTCTGCACTAAAATGACTCCAACTCAATAAGAAAGGATGTCAGATTTGACCCCTGATGGCCCAGTGGAATGGGAGCAAACAGTTGGATTTAAATCCAATCAATCTTGTCCGCGAGGTGATTGAACACCCCTCACAGCAAGGATTGACCTAAGCACATGGACTTGGGCAAGTAATTGATCTCTTCGGTACTCTACAAAACAGATGTCCTGCAGGGAGTTGTGGAAATGAGTTAAAAACCTGAGGAGGAACGTGGCTGACACTAAAAAGTCCTTATCTCTCTGTAGTGTTCATATTGTACCATTATACAGCAGGTTCTCCACTACCATGATGTCAAAATACCTCTGAAGTTCAAATGTGTATTATCAATAGAACATGGCCAGGTGACAGAGAGCTGACATTATCATCAGTTTCCATGTGAGAGACTACAGGAAGGACTGAAGCATGTAGCAGCATAAGAATTTGGACAGATTTGAACAGGTTATCACCAGCCATGTGTCCTCTCAGATCCACATGTGCAGCTTCTTGCAGTTTGGCTGAGATAGACCCACGTGAAACCTTGACCACAGAGGAGCTGTGCTTCTCTCTGCTGTCTTCAAACCAGAGGTCAGTCCCCAAAGTATGATCCATGATCCACTTGGGTTCTGCTACTTTCACTCTGTGGTCTGCAAAGGTGCCCTAATTTTTACCTCTGTGGAGCATAAAGGTATGATGTTTCAGTGGATCTCTGCTATGCAGCTAAATCCCGTGTCGTACCTGGCATGGAACTCTCCTTGAGCAAACACTTTGAGAGCCTGTGCTTTAATCTGGAAGAGAGGAAAGTGCTGTAGTGTTTGTGTCATTAAAGGGACTGGACATTTTTTAGAGTTCTTTGCTCTTCAAAAAAAAAAAGCCGGTCAAAAGGTATTTAGATTACACCTTGTCCTGGAAATGGCAGTCCTTGTTCTCACCGGCCCGTGGAGCATGTGCAAAGTACCTGCAGTTCCCAAACACTTTATGCCAGTTCATGTACTTTAGAGGAGGTTTGTCAACTGGAATTTTCTCCCCTCCTGTACCAAAGTCAAATGCAAAGCGGTAAAATGAACATGTGGGAAGCTCTTAACCTTTCCTGTCTAGCCATGACACACTTGCTCACATTATTTATGGGACAGTTCTAGCTATTTTGGATTAATCAATCACTCTATTACAATGTCAAAACTATGTCGCCAGGAACTCTGTTAGTTCTTGCCTTCAAGGTAAAGAGTCCTTTCTGTCCTGTGTTGCTTATTCCACTTTCACCCCCACACAAGACCTATCTGCTAATTTGAGAAGACTGTATACTCTTCGGTGGATGCCAGGTTTAGTACAAGTCAATAGTGCTCTTTCATCATGAGCAAAGCAAACTGTGTGCTAGGCTAAATTAGGGGGAGCAGGGCAAGCAGATATAGGAAAGTTTATTCTGCTCTGCCTTGTGCTGGTGAAACTGCAAATGGATCCAGGTTTGGATTCCCAATTGAATTGGGACACTGAGAAACCGTAGAGGGTGTTCATGGGGCTCCAAGATGGTCACGGGCTGGAGCCCATGACTCCATGGAGAGGCTGAGGGTGCTGGGTTTGTTCAGCCTGGCAGAGAGGAGGCAAGAGAGGAGCTGATAGCCACCTCCACCTACTCCAAAAGAAGTTACAAAGACAACAGAGCCAAACTTTTCAAGCGTGACGGATAAAATAAGAGGCTGACGAGCCTCTCAAGACACAATTTTTGGCCAGGTTGGACATTAGCCTCGCAGTAATGTAGTTTTTCTTAGCGCTTTCATCCATCCCCAGAGAGGCTCTATAAAGTCACGCTCCAGGGATTTGCAAGATGCAGCTGGACCAAGCTGTGGCTGACCTGATCTCCTGCTGGCTTTGAGACATTAGACCTCCAGATGTCCCTTCCAACTGAGGCTCCTGTCCTCTCCTCCCTTATCTGTCCAAGTTGTTGCGTATCATATAATTTGGTTTCTTCTTGCTTTTTCCCTGCTTTTTCCATAGCTCTTTCAGTCTCTCTGCACCAATTCTACCCAGCCCTCTCTGTCTCCAAAATGCTCCTCTTAAATTGTGCTTTTGAATGTGTCCGTGGGGAGTACATTTAGCCACCTCTTCTTTTCTATCGTCAGACTTAGTCTTTATCCTCAAAGGGGGGTTGCACTTCTCTGGTGGAGCTTCTCAATGACGTATCCTTCTGCTCTCACCTCTTCCCTTCTGCCTTCACTCCCTGAGTCTTAGATTTCCCCTTTTTCCCCTTCCTGGTGACTTTCTGGAATGCCAGTTTGGATTTGTTCTTTTATATTGATGTTAGCCTGAACACAGCATTCCTCTGAGCCCTTGAATCACTTCCTATTTTCAAGAACTTGAATCTGAAAGCCCTTACAGCACATAAGCACGCCTGTCTGTAGAGCTTAGGGCACAACACTTGCAGATTTCATTGCAATCAAGCTCTAAAGTTCTTTCTCCAAATTTGAGGTTGTTGCAGGTCTTGATTCTAGGTGGGTTCAGGTCTCGTTTCCTCAACTTTTTCTTTGGATTTCTGTAGATATGCTTGAATCTGGGCAGGCAGTGGTTTTAAAGCTAAGTTGTAGGCTCACACAAAAATCAAATGTCACTGTGAAGTGTGAATAAGTCCCTCACTTACGGCAGCAAGAAATGCTGCAGCAATTACTGCTGTGAACTCAGGATTACAGTGTCCACCTTGAAGTTTCTTTATTAGCATTTGAAACAATTAAAAAAAAGGGGCCCTGTCGTTGCTGCCTGGTACCAAACCTGCCAGCTAAAAACGTGCAGTTCACAGTAAAACCTCCTTGCCCTGATGTCCTTCCCACCCAGGTAAATGCACTCTACAGCTCTTGGTGTGGGTCTTCAGGGGGAGACCTGAGTATGAACCCATGGTTTACGTGCATATAAAATCTCAACCTCTGTGTCTATAAATGCCTTAGTCCAGAGCATCAGTCTTTCCCTGTCGTTACTAATGGGAGTATTTGTCTGTCATCTCCTGTCCCAGAGCAGTTTTATGGTGCTTTTGTGTTGTTTCAGGCCTAGAGTTTCTTGCTGCCCTAACTCCTGTTTATGCCACCAGTTTCACCACGGGGCAACGCAAGCAGCGCTGGGCCTTTTTGAAATTCTCACTGTAAATGACTAAAATCAAATTCCCTGCCTGCATCGTCCTCATATTCTTTTTACTTAGAAGTGTCATAATCATGATTTGTAAAAGTCATTTCAGTGAACACTTAGACACAGTGAAACTGTCTGTCTGTTTTATTGAGATTGTTAGTTCCCTGAGACAGAAATCGTGTTCTTTTTCCGTGTGACACCAAATAGAAGGTCTATGCTCAGCCACTGATAATGACAGAATTCATATTGCAATATTTTTTGTTCTCTTTCCGCAGCCCCAGGCTGTCCAAACTTCCTGGTTGGGTTTTGAAAGATGGAAGCACGTTTCTGGACAAGGTACTATACCGATGGTTAAAATTTTCTTGCAAAAATTCTTTCTAGCAAAAAAAAGCTACCTGACAGGTTAGGAGCTGGCACTGCAGGAACAATACTTCCCTGCTGACTCATGGCGAAGGTTTCTCTGTGTACCCTTACCAGCCCTGGTGTCCTTGGAGAGCAGAACGTTTTGAAACAAAATGCTAATAGCAACTCTGAGGCTTTCAGTCTTCAGAGGTAGCCTAGCTTTTTAAAAAATCCTCTTAAAATGCAGAAATCGCCAGCATGAATATTTTCTTATTTCATGGAGCTCCATAAATAATAGTACTTTGCATTCTTAGAGTGCCTTTTATTCAACAGTCTCACTTTTCTGACACTAAAGCTTCATAGCAGGCTTAGAAATGAAGTTGGTATCGTACCCTTTTTTTAGGCAGGAGAACTATGAGAAAGGGAATGGTTTCCCCATGGGAGGTCTCTTAGAGAGGAAAAGCGTGTCTTTGGCCTCTGAAATCAACATGTGTTCTGCTGCTGGACGTAGCAGGGAGGATATTATCTCCAGCCTCCTAATTCTAAGACACAGGACTTACCCAGCTACATGAGAGACACAGAATTTTTCTTTTTTCCCCCCTTTTCATTACATTAGTTTTGTAGGCAAAATTTATCTGGGGCTTCAACCAAAACTAGGCACTGCAGCGTCCAGCTTGATCTGTCATAGGGGAACAATGAGCACAAAAATATGTCAGATGTTAGTAAAATAGGCAGATACATTTCTAATGTGTGCAGCGATAGGTATCAGTGGAGAAAATGCTGTTTTAATAGACTGTTCTCTGACTATGTGAACATTAAAGGAAAACAGTAATAATAGTTGCTTTTGTAGGGGACTTTGAGGTGGACAAAACGGATTGATCTGATTTTTCCAGGCAAGGGAGCTGAAGATCATAGATTAAAGACCTGATTTTTCTTCTGGTTGGAGACAAAAGAAACTGTATAGGCAGCATTTCTGTTAGTAAAATAGTAACAACTCTATTCAAAGCACATGCTAACTGGCAGTCGCAGAGCTACAGAGGCTCAGCCACAGGAATGGAGCTGCCCAGTTTGAATTCCCTGGAATTTATTTCTCCTGTACCCCAGCCTTAGTGTCAGAGCTTTGGGCTCCATTCTGTCCAAAGAATATCTATTTTTATATGGGATGTATTTACATTTTTGTGGCACTGCTGCTGCAGGAGAAATCTTCAAACTCGCACAGCGTCAATGGAAATCGTGTTAAAAATTCAAAGGCAGCATCTCTTGCCTTCACCTTGACCATTGTAACTGCTTGGAATGGTAAATTCTTTGACCCATGCTGGAAAAAGGCAAGGGAAGGTGTCAAAGGGGGATGTTTTATCATGTCGGGTGGACATTCCTGTTATAGCACTCTCCGGATGACAGTTATAAAACTGAAGTCCTGGAGAGGCATTGAAATTTGCTGCGATCTAGTTTTAATCATTTTGAACTCCCTTGAGATGAGGTTAGGAGACTTTCTGCCACTAGATGTAATTGCTCATTCGTTATTAGTTGGCAGGTGCACTGTAATTATTAAGAATTGGATTAAATCTTTAATTCTGTCAGCGTGAAGCTGGCTGAGACCACTCACTTTGGGACAAGCAAGAGGAGCATCCCGGAGCGAAGGCAGAGTAACCTGTGGGGTGTGTTAACAACTAGAGTTGGGAATATTTTTGTTCCATACACAATCCTGAAGAATGTGACTTTTCATGTGACAAAGATTGCTGATGTCAGCCTTGAAAAAAGAGGAAGACAACAGAGAACTAGAAATCCAGTAGAGATAAATCTGACAAAAGTGCTACATGGTACCCAAAAGTCGTTTCATCAAATGCACTGAGACAAAGGCTAAAAATTGTATTCTGCTCCTAATAAGACAGAGAAGGTTTTGTATCAAATAGTGTCTAGAAGGGGGATAAACATAATGTAGTAACGGGCTGGAAATTACCTGTGATAAAGAAAAGGTTTTGAAAGTGCAAAATCTGCTTCATTTGAGTAATATTGTGTTGTATTTTTGTGTCTTCTCCACTGATGTGCTTTTCTTCCAGGAGCTGAAGGAGTGCTCTGGCCATGTCTTCGTAGACTCTGTGCCCGAGTTCTGTTTACCAGAGGTGAGTTTGGTCAAAGCCTTGCCGAAAAACCTGACTCCATTCAGTCACGTGGAAGAAATTTACTAATTAATTATTATCAGATTGATGCTAATGTATTACTACTCAGTAAATAATACTACCGAAACCTCTGTGTTGTTAGGGTGCCTTTAGTGTCTATGGCACTGGAAAAAGGATGGAAACAGCCCGTTTCAACAATGGTTTTGGGAGATCTGGAAGGTCTCCTTGAGCAGATCGATATCTCACAGAAGAATAAGACTTGACTATCCCTTTTTAGGGGCTTTCCAAAGACAATATCACTGAGCTGGACTCGATTATGACAGGATACATGTGCTGATGGAGATAAGGGCAGTGAACGAAGACGAGGAAGGTTGCAGATGTGTGACCTGCCTGGTGGAGCTCCCCTGGGGACCCAACCCCATGGTTAAACCACCGCTGGGCTGCAGTCAGACGTGCTGCTCTGCCAGCAGCAAATTTAGCTTAAAAAGTTTCATTGCCTTCTCAGCTATTCAGCACTTGCCTCTTTGAGGGAAGAACCTTTGCATCTATTGCCATAACTGCAAGTGGCTGCTCTCAAACTTTTTTTTTTCAGGAATACCTGGGTTTAGAAACACACCAAAAAAAAAAAAAAAAAGCAAACAAGACTATTGAAAAAGTTTGAATTAACTGGGTTTACCCGACCGATCAGATTAAGGGTGTGTGTAGGAGAGCTGAAGAAGTAAAAAGCTGAGCAGTGGTGGGAGTGAATGATGGTGAATAGTCTGGGAACAGTATCCTCTTTCCTCAGCTGTGTTCAGACTGTGATAACATCAGTTCTTTCATTTCATGTTGGGATGTTTTCTCTGTCTTTCAAAGACAGAGACAATTGCTTTTGGGCAGTGATTATTTTTTTTTTTTTCCCTTTCTGCCTGACCTTGTTGACAGGAAGCACAAAACACCCCTGGAAGGTTGTTGTCACATTGCTAGGGCTCTGGCAATGGTGTTTCTATCTGATCATTCCATGAAACTCACCTCTTGCACCTTCTGACTCTTGTCATCCTCGTTCTTCGAAGGAAGTTGGCAGCTCTGGTACCAGTTTTGGCAAGTGATATCAACAGATCTGTGTGTAACTGCTTGTTTTCCTCAACAGGAATGGGTATAATACAATCACAAAAAAACCCAAACCTAAGAATTCTGGGTTCTTTTGTGCTTTGTGGTTACTGTCCTGTGGAGGAGAGGGATATAGGAAGCATCTATACACCTAGAAAGTGCCATTATGTCCCAGATCTTGGGAAGAATGGAGTTTGTGTTCTGGATTCCCATTGGAATTAAGCCCATGGACCGGAATGATAATCTACTGGGGTTTAGGGTGCTTCAGCTCAGCTTTCTGCTGCGTTTTTGGGCTGGAAAATACCCACATGTGTAGCTCTAAATATGACCGATGGGGAGTTGCCACTTCATTATAGTGCTGTCATCACTGAATCTAACTCTGTTTTCCAACTAGAAGGCAGCAACCAGCTGCACGTGTCACCATTGCAGGCACTTTACAAATGGCCTCTCAAATGCTTTAGTTCCCAAAGTTCCCAAGTCTCCTCCACAAGCTTGAGGAACAGATCTGCTAGTGATACACAGCTCTCATCTCTCACTCTGCAGGCTCCCCAGTCTGGAGGAGAGTTCAGATGTCATGGCAGAGTAGAAATGTTGCTGGTGTTTGGCAGCACAGTATAAGAAGGAGCTTGTGTGAAAGAGGCTTCATCTTTTTCTTTGTCTCCTTCCACGCCACTTCTTTTGAAGAAACTTGTCTGCAAAAGCAGTTAGTTTGAGAATCTCAGTATCACTTCCAGGAACACCATTGTCGAAGAAAGCCAACTTTTGAACGTCATCCAGAAGCCACAAGGTGATAAAAGGCTGCCTCAGCAGCAGAGTACACTTCCACATGTCAGAGTGCAGGGTGCAGCCCTCTCTTGGCTTGGCAACCTTCTGGTCTCTCTCACTTCACATTCAGGAAACATTTTTAAACCTCTTTGGTTCATGGGCACCTTTAGTGAGATTGCTGCAAGTCCCAGGGAAGATTTTACCTTGTGTTGGTTTTGACACCCTTTTCATCCTATCAGTAAATGCTTCTGGGATTCTGGGAGGTGGGATGCTTCAGCTTGGAAAGTGGTAGTGTGTGTCCTGATGGTTCGCTGGGCTGGGCTTCAGCTCAGAGCTGAGTCCCAAGTTTGATTCTGGCTCTGAATCCCCATTTGATTCTGTATGGTGTGAACAGAGCTAAAAAACACGCCATGAGACCCCACCTGGAATACTGCATCTAGCTCTGGAGTCCTCAGCGTGGAAAGGACATGGACCTGTTGGAATGGTTCCAGTGGAGGGCCACAAAAATGATCAGAGGGCTGGAGCCCCTCTGCTGGGAGGGGGGGCTGAGAGAGTGGGGGGGGTTTCAGCCTGGAGAAGAGAAGGCTCCAAGGAGACCTTGGAGCCCCTTCCAGTCCCTCAAGGGGCTCCAGGAAAGCTGGGGAGGGACTCTGGATCAGGGAGGGGAGCCACAGGATGAGGGAGAATGGTTTTAAACTGAAAGAGGGGAGATTGAGATGAGATGTGGGGAAGAAATTCTTTGCTGTGAGGGTGGGGAGAGGTTGCCCAGAGAAGCTGTGGCTGCCCCATCCCTGGAGAGGTTCAAGGGCAGGTTGGAGGGGGCTTGGAGCAGCCTGGTGTGGTGGGAGGTGTCCCTGCCCAGGGCAGGGGGTTGGAACTGGAAGATCTTGAAGGTCCCTTCCAGCCCATCCTATTCTGTGGTTCTATGATGAATGCCCAGCTGGGTAGGAGCTGGTGACAGCAGGCTCTTTGATGCCAATGATGAATGCCCAGCTGGGTGGGAGCTGGTGACAGCAGGCTCTTTGATGCCAGGCAGTGAGTGTATTTCTGCCTGTCCAGCTTAGCAAGATAAAAGGGTGCCCTGTCATGAATCCCAGGATGGTGTTTCACCTCCTGTACTCAGCTTGGAGATCGTGCCTCCACCATTAGCTGGGATCATGGATTGAAACCATGAACGCTTAGCTGGGAGTTAAGCAGCTTGTCACCAGAGCACTGTGTCAGCCCTCTGAAAAGCCTGAGTGACCTACTTTCTTGCCTTTTTTATTCAAATTGCTGGACCAAGCCTTGTAATCAGATAATATGTGCTTGATGAGTGTTGAATTCCATTAGCTGCTCTATAATAACTGAGTTAGAGGTCATATATCTTGTAAATTTCTGACTTGACACCATTTGTGTTACAGCATTACCAGTAAATATTTCTAATTAAAATTCCTTTAACAATGTGTGAAGTCTTCTTTCACTCTCTGAACTGCTGTCTTAACTGTCACATCAAAACAAATTGGACCCACCCGTCTGTTTTGTTGTATCCTATGAATGAGCTTAATCTCCCTCTGTAGAAAATGTGAATGATCAAGACGCCAAGGAGTTAGCTTGGGAAAACACCAGAATTATTTTAAGCATATGAATAAATACAACCTACATTCATCTCTCTTGTCTTCCTGGGGTATGGGACCATGTGTCACATCAGAAATAGGAGACACCCTGCTAAGTTGCTGCTGCAGAAGTTTTGGTGTCTGTGTAGTGTTCCCCTAAAGCAGTGCAGACTTTGGTTCTATGATAAAAGTGTGATCATCAGGCCTCTTGTAGCAGCAGCCATTTCATCCCATGAAAGACAGACAAACCCAGGACATGGTTTCCTTTTCAGATTTGAGAAGGAAATAATTTTAGGGGGCTTTTTAAATAAGTATTGTTCATTTAAAGGAAGCATTAATCTTTGCCACAGCTGAGACATAGACTCCTAGAATGGACATGACCTTCCCCCCCCCATTTTTTTTATAAACCAATTACATTCCTGCAGTATAAAGTGTTAAAAAAAAAAGAACAAGAAGTTTTTCTGCCATTGCTTAAACTGCATGAAAGGGTTACATGTGGCTTATCTCTTTCCTCTGTTTTCAGACTGAGCTGCTTGACCTCTCCACGGTCGATGTAATCTTGATCTCCAACTATCACTGCATGATGGCGTTGCCCTATATCACGGAGTACACGGGATTCACTGGAACAGTCTATGCCACTGAGCCCACTGTTCAAATTGGCAGGTAAAAAAAGCCCCTTAATATTCTCTACTCCTCTTTCATCACTGCTAAGGAAAAGGTGTAAAGGACAATATGGGTAAAGGAGCGGTGTCTAATGTTCCGAAGAGGCTCTTAGGCAGTAGCTGAATGCCAGCCAAGTCCTTAGTGCTGCAAATGTGTTAACTCAATGTTTCCCAACCCCTGGAACTATCTGTCTTCAGTATTTACAGCAGGTGCTTTGTGTTGGTCCAGGCAGTAGATGTGGGATAGTAGATCTTGAGTGGACTGAGACACTTTGAGCAGCAATTACCACATAGCCAACTTCAGACCTTCAAAAACCACGACTCAACGGTCTCTCCTGCTCCTCTCTGCTCCCCTTAAGCAAAAGAGGAACCACCAGTCTTTTCAACAATAAATGGCTTTAAGATTATTGCCCTGTAGTTTTTCAGCATTTGAAATTCTTATCATCGTACTTTCTTCCACACCGTGGAAGGGAATTTAAGCTGGCCTCATCTCGAATGACAGTTGAGGTACATAAGCTCTGAAATCCAAGGAGAAGCGCTAAGAAAACCAGCAGAAATACGAGACGGAAGTAGAAAATGTAAAACCTGATAATGCAATCAGAAACTTAATAGTTGGTCATCAAATTTGGCAGTCTTTTCTTGCGAAGTTGTCTGTTGAATGGATAAGCAGGTTTGGCCCTCGCTGAAGTCTAACTGGCCTTGTGCTGGGTGTCTCTCTCATGCAGAACAGCTGCCATGTGCAATAATTAGAAGGCAGATTAGGCCACGGTATCTGAACTACTCTGTAAGCACTTCAGGGTAGGAATCTTTGTCTATTAAAGGTCCTGTGCAAACTTTCCACGCCAGAGTAATTCTCCCTTTGTGTAAAAACAAACAGAAACTGAAGGCCCTTGTAGGAGAAAGGAATTGTATAAATATGAATTGGTAGGAGACCTCTGGGGTATTGCTGGCCCAGAGCTGAAGATAACAAGCATAGTCTTGTTGGAGATTATACTGGTGTGGTTTTCCCTCCCCCAAGTAATGCCAGATGCCATTCTTCTGCAGTTAAATCTGTCACTTCCTACCTAAACAGCAATTTAAAATGCTGTTTAGTTTGGGGCAGTGAAATCTAGAGTGCCAGTTTTTACTGCCTGATGTATTTTTCTTTCTCAAATGCTGTAGTGTGCATTTGTACTTGAGTGGAGTTCACCCTGACAAAATGCTTGGCTTCTCGAAGTGATAAACCGGCATCAGCTAACGAGTTGTCATCATATATTAGAGACAAAATGCTTGGCTTCTTGAAGTGATAAACAGGCATCAGCTAACGAGTTGTCATCATATATTTTGTCTCATTCCACATGAAACAAATATCAATATGAGAGTCCATATCTCTCTCTTGCACAGCAGGAGAGAGGTTTGGGAGTTCCTCTTGTCCTGCCACTTTCCAAGTAACCTGTAACCCAGTAGGGCCAGATCCTCTGGACAACCAGTCCAGAATTGGACTTACTTGAGCTTGAAACACTCGGTGGAAAAGCAGGGGTAGGATTGGTGAGGGGTAATTGCTGCAATGCCTTTGTGGGAAGATCCCCTCTTTAAAACTGCCTCAAAGTATTAAAATTTGTGTGTTATTTTGGAAACATTTGGGACAAAGTTCTCTCCTGTGTGAAAGGCTGCCATGCTCATTTAGTTATGGTGTCTTTTCAGACTTCTGATGGAAGAACTGGTGAATTCCATTGAACGTGTGCCAAAGGCTCAGTCTGCCTCCATGTGGAAGAACAAGGAGGTACAGAGGTAAGGAACAAGCCACCGGGAAGGGGTCACTGTCCTAAAACACAAACCCAACGTTTAGAGTTCACTGTAGTGATGGCTCACCCACCACCATTTGAGATTTGCTGCTACCATCAAGAAGGAAAAAAAAGCCTGAGAGGTTTGAAGCTGTGACTCCTTGGATGGGTTCTGTCCTTAATTGTTTGCAGGTCGTTGGTCTTCTAAACGACCTCACAAGTTGGTTGGATTCGTGGAGGGAGACTTGGTAACACAAGTCTCCTCTGATCTCATCTCACATAGTTTAGCTCCATGATGGTAGATAAAACCAGCAGATTTTTGTATTAACATCATAAAAAAAAAGTTGAAATTAGCAAGCCTAATTATATCATATTGGAATCATTTCAATTTAAAATTATTTACATTCATGTTTGCTGAAATGCTAGGAAAGTCAAGACACAACTGTTGGAACTCACTGGCAACCACAACTGTTGGAACTCACTGGCAACCAACCACAGAGCAGTCCTACCTTTCTTCCCAGGACTGCAGCCTCTTATACTTGGACAGCAGAGGGGGTTTTTGTTTTCTTTCAAAGCTTAAAAACAAATTAAAATTAGAATAAAAAAGGTTAGGTGGAAACACCATGTCCATTATTTCACCTATACGTAAAAACAAGGTGCTCAAAATTGAGATCTACGTCTAAAATTTTGAAAGCTTATCTAATCTAAAAACTATCCATACAGTTTATAATTTCAGATAACGCTTTCTTTAGAAATAAAAACAACTTTAGGTGCACAACATGTTCTATGGAGGAGACAGTTTCGTTTTTAGCACATATTAAAGATAAGGCCGGTTAATTAGAAAGTTATTTTTAAAAGCTACTTTGTGCATTTTTAATTGATCTCCCATTTTCTATTCCTAATTATTAACGTGGCTTGATTTAAAGGTTTACTGAAAATGAGTTATTTCATACACTGTAAAAGTAGCCTTGACATTTTCAGTATCACAAAGCAAAGAAATTAAAAAATCCAAATTACCATATGTTTAGCTATGTATTGTGCTCCCCTGCTGAGCACAGGAGTAGTCTGTAACTCTCCCTTTTCTGAAGAAGGCAAGTAAAACACAGATGTAAAGCAAAAAGTAAATACAATAAAGTTGATCAGGCTTTTGTGCTGGTTGATGTATCCTCTTGTCAGAATAGTGATCTTTTTTCATTTTGGAGTCCTCTGGCCTGAGCAGAACCGTTCCTGAAGCACAAAGTGATGTGAGGAGAGAGGACTGGAGGCATTATTCTCCTCACACTACCGCGTGTGTTTTGTATGCAGGGTTTAAAGGAGGCTCATATATCTTGGAGCTCATTTAATGTCACTTTCTTAGTGGTCGTATTTTAGAAAAAGTGCTGTCTAGCACTTTGTGTGCTGTTGACTATTCCGGAGGCGAACGCAGAGAGGTGATCGTTGTTCTGATTCAACTACTGGAGGTGGCTAGAATGGTTTTTTTGGAGCTGTGTTTAAAATACATTTTTCTGTCTTTTCTTATATTGCTTGGGAAGTACCGTAACATTGACCCTTCCTCCTCAGTGCTATCACGAGGCTGTTGTAGTGGGGTACCAAGGCAGGTGGGAGGAAGGTATAAGAACCCATCGCTGGGGATAGAAAGGACCATCCCTTGTGTCCCACGTGTGGGTGTCTATTTTTGTCAGTTAGGTTGATGGTTGGACAAGATGATCTTTAAGGTCCCTTCCAACCTAGAAGATTCTGTACAAGACCTCTGTAGAGCACAGAGAATTGCCCCAATTTCATTATGTTGTGGGGATCCTTGATCAGATGGTTGCCCCAATTTCATTATGTTGTGGAGATCCTTGATCAGATGGCAGGTTCCTCGATTTTCACAAGTAAAATGCACACCTTGCCCAAATATAGAGGCAGAGGAAAGAAATGCTGTGCTGGTGGGGATAACAAAGTGTAACTAGGAGCCCTGCAGCTGTTTAGTATCATAAGTCTACGTATCATAAACTCTGCCAGGCTGCTACGAACCAGTGTTGTCTGTGAGCTGGAACAGGGGGACAAATCTCAATTTGCCCCACCTGTGCTCTGAGTTTCCCCCTCCAGCTCCCTACGCTGTAAAATGGAGCTCCCATCCACCATAGAGGGTACACGGGGACTTAATTAATGTTTGCAAAGTGTTTTGAGATTCCTGGTGACAAGTGTCATGCAAGCGTGAATGGAACTGATTATTACAGCATGTGAGCAAACATCTACTGATCCACAAATTAACACCTGGCTAATGGCACATGCAGGGTTGGACTGACATCCGTTATTTAAGAAAATGTGATCCTTGGTGAATATTTTTTTTAATACCTGGCTGTTGCTAGAACAGAATACTTATTACTTCTGAGTCTAACTTTAATTTTTCAGGCTGATCAATCACCATTACTGCTTTACAGTTCAGCTGGTTCTACTCTGAATAGTTAGTATAAAACACAAAGTATTATCATCTTCATTAGATAAAGCACTGAAGCATTTTAAATGCAAATACTGTATAAAATATAAGAAGTTCATTATAGTGGCTTACGTTTTTCCATTATCAAATCCAGTCTGAACTAATTGCTTAGCGAGTTTTATTACCGTTGGTTTTTATTTGAAATGAGCAATCTCGTGGAGGCTGTATAGATGCTCAACCAGGATATCTTTCATGCTGATTAGGATTCAGGGGACTAAAGAGGAAGTTTGCCTTATGAAAGATGCTTTACTGGCTACCTGTTTGATGGTTTCTTACATTTTTCTGTACAGTGTGTGAAACAGGCTGTTTCCTTAGACAAGAGAGGCCAGGATTCTGATCTGGTTCGGTCCTGCCATCTCCTGCCTCCTCCATCATCCTGCCTCTTCTCCCTTCAAAAAATAACTTCTTATGTCATATATTAAATATTCTCCTTTGCATTGAAGAGGAGGGGCTGTCTCTGCAGATGCCCAGTTCAGAATACGAGCCTCTGGGTTTCTCAAGCATCAAATTTTGTGTACTAACTGCTGGACCACGCTGCTACCCTTCGCATTGAAGAGGAGGGGCTATTTCTGTGCAGATGCCCAGTTCAGAATACGAGCCTCTGGGTTTCTCAAGCATCAAATTTTGTGTACTAACTGCTGGACCATGCTGCTTTGCGATACCTTCCTGTTTGTGGCTGTAGTTTGGGTGTCCCAGCATCTGCCCACATACATCTGGTTGTTCTGAGGTGATCCGTAATCGGATGCTCCATAGTGTTAGTAGATTCACTCTGGACTTCAAAATATCCTCCAGTAACTTTCTGTACAAATTTTAAAAGTGAGTGCCAACAGGGACACATTTGGGGCCAGTCTTTTTTCAGTGGTGCCCAGTGACAGGACAAGAGGGAACGGGCACAAACTTGAACATAAGAAGTTCCATCTAAACATAAGGAGGAACTTCTTCACTTTGAGGGTGGCAGAGCCCTGGAAGAGGCTGCCCAGAGAGGTGGTGGAGTCTCCTTCTCTGGAGACATTCAAACCCCACCTGGACACATTCCTGTGCAACCTGCTCTGGGTGGACCTGCTCTGGCAGGGGGTTGGAGGAGATGATCTCCAGAGGTCCCTTCCAACCCCATATCACTCTGTTATTCTGTGATCTGAGGAACCAGCAGTCCTCATTGTCTCTGTGTGCCACTTGGCAAAGAATGAACCCGCTGGAAACTGGTGCCACTGGTCTCAGTTAGGGCTCAGAGTATATTTACAGTGAAGCCATGAAGTCAAGGCTAATAGAAATTTACTTCAGTCACCAAGGACAATTCCCCACTTTTCTCCATTACCTGGAGATCCATTCTCCGCTTCCCAGAAGAGAAGTTCCTGAAAGCATCCAACACTAAATGCTTCTTATGGTAGGTTAAAGGCTTTTACAGGCAATTTGCTTCAGTGCAATGGTGGACAACTATCCACATTGTTTGGCCTTTTGTTGCTTATGACTTCCCAAAAAAGACCTTGAAGGCTTTGTTTGTTTCCTTAAGCGCAGTGTGCTTTCAGCCAGCCTGTGCTGGAATTACAGTTATCGTGCTAGACCTGTACAGTCTTGGCAGTAGCTGGCCTTAATCCTTTCTTCAGTATCTTAAATTATGGAGGAGTTCACTGACCTAGTAGATATAACAATAAATTAAATTCCTTTAAACAAATTGATCAAAGAAACTTGACCAATTTCCATAAATCTTTGGAAATTGGTTTGAATTAGCCTTTGATTTAGCATTGGTTTAATATGAAAAAAAAAAATCCTATTCTTCTTATGCATTTGGCAGCTGTGCTGCTTCCTGCCTCGGTTCATGTTGCTAAGGAAGATTTATTTCCCAGAAGTTAGGCATCTCTCTTGCAGGCTGTGACATTACAGTTCACTCCTTCCCTTGACAACGCTGTCCAGCTAACTTGCAATGTCTGTGAAGAGCAGAATGGATGGATTTTACTTTGGTGTAAAACATCTTAAATACTTCCGTGTAGGGGATTTCAAAGAACTCTGCAGTGTCAGCTAATGTATCCCTGCCAGGACATTCCGAAGGCAAGCGGGGTATCTGAGTTGAAGGCAAAGAACCTGAGGAGCAGGAGCATGTGCTCTTGCAAGGCACTGGTGACAAAAATGAGAGCAGAGCCAGTCTTCATCCATGTCTGGCACCTGTATTTTAATCACAAGAGTGTGGCTTACTTTTGCTTTCCAATTCTTAGGATATGCAAAAGAGATGCTGATCTTCTCTATGAGGGTGGTGAGAGCCTGGCCCAGGTTGCCCAGAGAAGCTGTGGCTGCCCCATCCCTGGAGGGGTTCAAGGGCAGGTTGGAGGGGGCTTGGAGCAACCTGGTGTGGTGGGAGGTGTCCCTGCCCAGGGCAGGGGGTGGCACTGGGTGATCTTTAAGGTCCCTTCCAACCCAAACCAGTATGTGATTCTGTGATTCTATGCTCCAAGATCCTAGTCATCTCTACCAATTCCAATTTTCATGTTGACACATCTGATCAGCCAACACCTTTTGTCACTGGTGAAAATACCCCAAGGGTTGCTGTAACACCTTCATCACAGACACTTCTTTGATGAAAGGGCTGAATAGGAGCCCCAACAAAGAGAACTGAAGGAGATTAGTCTTTGGGGCGAGGCAAAATGGGCAGTGTGGTTCAGCTCCTCAACAAGCAGAAAGTCTTGCTCCTCACTTTGAAGCACCAGGCATATTTAAAATTAAAAAAAAAAGAGAAAAATCTAAGATCTGGAGAATATAAATGGGAGTAAAAGCTGGTTAGTCATCAGGAAGTTCTCAAAATGCCCACGCCCCCTTGATTTTTGCAGATTGCTGCCCGCCCCTCTGAAGGACGCAGTGGAGGTGTCTATGTGGAGGAAGTGCTACACCATGCCAGAAGTGAACGCTGCCCTCAGCAAGATCCAGCTGGTGGGGTATTCTCAGAAAATTGTGAGTACCTGCAAAGCTGTCCTCAGGTCAACATGAACAACTTGTCATTTCCCAGGTTTTCTCTGGAAATGCCCATCCTGTTCTCTCTGGAGAATAAGTCTTATGAGGAGAGGCTGAGGGAACTGGGGTTATTCAGCCTGGAGAAGAGGAGGCTGAGGGGAGACCTTCTTGCTCTCTACAACTCCCTGAAAGGAGGGTGTAGAGAGATGGGGGTCGGTCTCTTCTCTCAAGTCACAGGCGACAGGCCGAAAGGAAATGGCCTCAAGTTGCGCCAGGGGAGGTTCAGGCTGGATATTAGGAAAAATTTTTTCATTGAAAGGGTTATCAGCCATTGGAATGGGCTGCCCAGGGAGGTGGTTGAGGCCCCATCCCTGGAGGTGTTCAAAAGACGGGTTGATGTAGTGCTGGGAGGTCTGGGTTAGTGATGATGCTCCTTGTTTGTTGTGTGGGTGTCTATTTTTGTCAGTTGGGTTGACGGTTGGACAAGATGATCTTTAAGGTCGCTTCCAACCTAGAAGATTCTGTGATTCTTTTCCCCCCATGTGAGACCTAGTTACCCTAGCCTAGGAAAGTAAGACAAGATTACATTGCATGTCCCTCAGCCAGCCTCCCAGGAAGGGTTCTTCTTTGGTGAAATCAGGGAGTTGTCCATTTGTTTCTCCTCTTCCTTGGGGAGGCCAATTTTCAGGCGGTGTACCTGCGAATTTGGAGTTGATGGCTGGCCCACTGAGAGCTGGGAGGATGCACCAAATGAATGTATCCTCTCTCTCTCCCTAAGCCACATCCCCCTCTGAGTTACCGTATCTCACTTCTGGGAATCTTTTGAGTGCTTTAGCCTCCACTTTCTTTTATACAGCAAATTAGGGATTGTAAACAAAACCTAATGGTTCGACCTGAACTTCAAACACTCCTTTCCCAGGGTTCCCAGCTCACAGTTGTTGTCTCTAACGCTGTTGTTGACTATAATCCAGTCTAGTTTTTAGAATGAACTGAACCAAAAATTCAGTAATCTGCAGACACACTGTGCCGTGTGTGGGCCACGATACCTGCTCTTGTTGCTCAGGGCCCCAGGAAATGAAAAGGTGGATTAAAGTGAGGTGTGTACCCAAAGCTCTTTATTTACTCCTTTATCTTAAACAAGGGACCACTGAAGTTTTGAGATGACTGTTAATGAGTAGTTTGAAACAGTAACCTGTACTAAATTTGGTGGATTTAGGTTTGTGAGGTGCTATGTTACAGCTGGTGAAATGAGATTACGGCTGCAGTTTTATCTAGCAGCTGGACAGGTTGAAGGCATTTGGACTGCCCAGTATCCAGGGATGGCTACTCATTTTTAACTATACTCACAGTGTGGATGTATCTCATCTCATTTTAGATCTGTGCATCCGGGCCAATCGTGCTTTTATAGTTACCTTCATTTTTAACTACACTCACAGTGTGGATGTATCTCATCTAATTTTTTAATCTCATCCGGGCCAATCGTGCTTTTATAGTTACCAGGAAAAAAGAGACATTTCTAGAGCATATTTTATCTCTTCCCAAAGCAAACTTTCAGAATAATCAGGCCCTACTTAGCCAGTTAACCCAAAATGTGGCAACATCAAGAATGATTTGTGGTCCACTTTTCATGCCTGCCTATCAGCAGAATCCAGAGCCTTGGCTTACACACTGCGAGGGATTGGAGACCCTGTTTTGTTTTGCAAAAGTTCCAAATATGTTTTGGGATACTAGAAAAATCATTAGTCTTGCATGAATCAGATGCTTGTTCTATTATTCAGTAACCAGAAAGTAGATCACATTAGTGAGATACACGTGGAGGCTTATTTTCCTTTCCCAAACAAGCGTAACACATTACCGCGTACAGATAAAGCGATGCACTTCCTAAAGGAGACAACTCTCGGGTTGCTCGTGCTCAGAGCTGAAGCTGAAATTTGGGTTGAGTTTGCAGGGTTTTGATTCTAATCACAGGTAGATAGCATTTGAAAAGACATAAAATTAGAAAGTGAGTGAGACTGCAGTTAAGTTTATGTTTTCCACAGCAATATGTGTAACCCAAGCAGAGTTTTTTACCATTACAGAGTTACTTGCCCTTCCTTCTCCCTGATGGCCAGCATCAGTAACATTTATATATGTTACTATATATATCTTACATTTATATATGTTAATATAGAGGTTTCAAAGATGGTTCCATTTAGAGTTATGCTTCAGTGTGAACTCAGTTTGATGCCATAGAATTCACATG
The DNA here is from genome assembly GCF_001431845.1 of Calidris pugnax. Lineage (NCBI taxonomy): Eukaryota > Metazoa > Chordata > Aves > Charadriiformes > Scolopacidae > Calidris > Calidris pugnax. The sequence goes on from NW_015090890.1 coordinate 861,931, forward strand.
GAAGAAAGCCTTTATGAAGGCCCTACCTCAGGAAAAGCTTTTCTCAGAGCATCTATCCTGTTAGACATGGGTAAATAGAAACAGCAGACATAAAGACTCAGGAAACGAGCTTCATAAAGGCTTTGAATAACAGAACTACTTTTAAGATTGATATCACTGATGATAAAATGACCTGTTCTGACTTCTCTGGAGGGCTTGCTCAAGTTAATGTCTCTTGCTGTGTGTTTCAGGAGCTATTTGGTGCTGTGCAGGTCACCCCTCTCAGCTCAGGCTACGCTCTAGGAAGTTCCAATTGGATTATCCAGTCCCACTATGAAAAGGTTTCCTATGTTTCAGGATCTTCTCTGCTTACAACGCACCCTCAGGTACGTCCTCTAACTTCTCTTAGTCTTCTACAGGGGAAGGTGTTCCTTGCTGAAAAAAAAACAGAGGGGCTTATTCCAGCTGGGATGAGGTGTAATATAGGAGGTGTACTAAGGTACCTGTGCTAACAATTGGGAAGTTCTCCTTCACCTTAAATAGGAAATTTTCAACAGAATTAAACAATAGAGCACTAGCGACTTTTTTTAAAATCCATATTTCACCGAAGAGTCTTTGCAGACAGTTCACAGACTGCTTCTATATCACTTCTGAAACATCCTTCCTTGGGAGAAATGATAGCTAACTGGCTGCCAACTTTTCCACCCTGCTCTGCTAAGGGCAAAGTCTTTATAGTGCTGTAGATGTAATTTCCAGTAAATTAATTCTCTCTAGATCCATAAATTCTGAGTGCGAAGAATGGCTTGAAGTTTGCAGTACCGTGTGCTTCAGAAGTTGTCAAAATAGTTAAAAGCAATATTAGCAGGAGGTATTTAAAAATAATTTAGAAAATGTGTCAGGCTCATGATCAGTAAGTAATTTCCCCCAAGGTGAGTATCTTCTAAAGAGCTTTGCTTCTGAGTATCCTTCATTTAAAAGCTTGATCTCAGAAGCTGAACAACTACAATAGATAAATCGTCCTTAATAGTATGGCTGTGCTTCTCTACATGCAATGCATCAGAGCCTCTAAATCCCTTTTTCTCATCAGCCCCACACTGGCCTGGGTTGTGCCCTTTTGTCACCTTCTAGTGAAGGAGCAGCAGCAGGATTTGACAATATATAAATGGAACATTTCTGTGAGGAGAAACTTTGCACTATAAGAAGTAATTAGTAACTGAGAGTGTTTTCTCTTCATTTATATGAAATGGTGATTCAGTTTATCAGGTTAGACTGGCCCTGCTTCATCATTTTCCAACGTTGAGCATTTATCTGGAAACTTCTGGTAAAGTCCCTGTTTTTAAGGAAATTCCCTGCCAGTGGCAGGGAGTGGTGTGTGAAGGAACTGTTGGGTAAGAGCAGAGCCTGAGCAGCAGACCTGCACTCACTCACTGCAACCCACAGGAGAAGTGGTAGCACTTAGGGCAGTTTCAGATTTAAAAAGTGCAGGAAAATGTCCTGCAAGCCCACCTAAAACCCTCAGGACCTGCTGTCTTTGCTAACAGGAGATGAAACCTCAACTATTCACTCTTCTGATGGTGTTGCTTGTCCCACGTGCCTCATTTTTTAGTTCATTACACTTTGCATTATTTTATACTACCACATAATTTGAAGGAATAGCTTACCAGGTAGCTGAAATTGCATCTACTTTGCCGTTTTCTCATTATTTACCACATCACAAATGTTCCCAGATATCACCTGCATAAATAGCTTACCAGGTACCTGAAATTGCATCTAGTTTGCTGTTTTCTCATTATTTACCGGATCACAAATGTTCCCAGATATCACCTGCATATCAGATATCATCATTTTCTTAATATTTGCTTCCAGAAGGTTGTTGAAGACAATGCATAGCTTTTGTCCCCCTTGTACACCAGTACAATCTCCTACAATATGGCGATTCTGAAATAACTGGTGGGTTTTGTGAGCTGCCAACCAGTTCTTCATCCCTTTGACGTTTGACAGACATTATGTAATGATAACAGTATCTTGAGTGGCACGGAGTCAAAATCGTCTTCCAACAAATCAGCCTTTTTTCCTCAGGGAGTGAAAAGTTGTTTGTCTGACCTGTTTCTCCATAGGATCACAGCGAGCAGTCAGAATGAAATTCCTGGTTTTTAACAGGGCATGAAAACAGTCACTGCATTTCATTTAAAAAAATTATATCCAGTTAATCAGCGTATGTTTAAGTAAATGCATACCCAGTGCTTTTTGAATAATAGTAAAACCTTAGCACTTCTTTGATGCAAAAATGCTTCTTCCTCTTACCTCTTGTCTAATAGACACAGTAATAGCCTGGAAAATATTTCCTTCTCTCAAGATGAGAACAGGATAGGGTTCATCTCACCTAACCCAAACTGGGCCCCCACCCAGTCCTTCCCTCCTTCTCCCATCTGCCAGCACTGGGATTTAAATGCCAACATAGTGGAGGTGGCAGCATGGGGGGAAATTAGCAGTCATGGGGAGAGAGTGGGATCCCTTCTTTGGTATAAATCACGGCTAAAACTTTTCTTGACATTTTAGGTACACCTGTAATAACCTCTATTAACATCATTAACATCCATCTCTATTAACAGCAGATAGAAACCGAACCAGCTAGTTTAGCTTAGGCATGGCCCCAGTACAGACTGGCTGAAACTGGGTGCAGTGGATGCTGTTGGGATGATCTTGGATGCGGCAGCAGGAATATCTTGGGAAAAACTCTGTAGGACGTGCGTGTGAAGGGTTCAGCAAGACAGTGTTTGTAGCTGCTGAAAATAACTGAAGAGCTTTAAAGGGTTGGTTGAAGAGTTTGGTCTGGCACCATTAGTTGTTCCCTCTACTTCTCTCTTCTGGCAGATGGTTTCTCCTGAAAATTTTGCCTCACCCTCTGCTGAGGTTGAATTGACAGTGTTGCCACTGAAGTGGAGAACAGAAGTTGACAGCACGGGTTCAGACATGTCACTAAAAGCCTTTTAAGACATATTCTTTACATTAACCCACAAAAATCAATGCAAGCCCTCTCAGTGCAATGGCAGCTGAAATTATGCGTATCTAATATGGCCTAATCATTATGTACATTATCACAGGCAGATTCGATATTACTTTTTATTGCATTATTGGCATTTCATTTTCACAGACGCGCTGTGGAGAGTCAAAGATGGCAGTAAATCTCAGGGAAGGGGTCAGGTCCTAGGAGGTGGTACACAGTGTAAACTACTGTCAAAGTTGAGATGAAAACCCCCTGCATGTTTAATGGAGCAAGGTCTTTTTCAACTACTTAAGAATGGCACTGAGGGACTGTGAGCAAGGGAATTAACTGAACAGTGGTCTTCTAAGTTCAGCATAGGAAATCTCTTCATCACTCTCCTCGAGTAGAAACTTTCCTTGTTGGTGAGATGGCAGAGGGTCTGTTGAGAATAAATAACCATAAAACATCAGGCACTTGGCTGCAGTTGCCCACCTTTGCTTGAACAGTAGTTGCAGGAAACACAGCCTGGCCCAGGGCTAAAAGTCAACTTTTCACCAGAGTGTTCCTGCATCTGCAGAGAGAGAAGCGGCTTTTGCCTTTTCAAGATAGGATTATGCTAAATTTCGAGTATCGAGAATATATATTTAGTATCAGGTCACACTTAAGTATAATTTCTGAATATCTACTCTATGTTTGCTACTGGAGAGAAGTGGGTATGCATTTTCATGCTGCCTTAATAAAATGCCAGTATAAAACACGTCAAATGCTTGACCTCAGTGGAAAAAGTGTGAGCCTTTACACAGAGTCAAGGCAGAAAATGCGTTTGTTTTAACATCAGACTACCTGCCAGTGACCAGGTTGCCACACAATTTCCTTGGACCATTTAATTTTGGGTCCCTCTGTTCTATCTGTGAGCCACGGGACAGACTATGCAGATGTGAGCTCTTGTGTCCCCTGGGAAGCAGAGGTGGCATGGATAGATGCTTGTGATAGCATCTTCAGCCCTTCCACCACCTAATCTAGGGTTGTACCTGTGACTGTAGGTCATTAGTACAACATACACTGTAGACCTGGTGGATCAGAGGTCATAGCCCAGTGAGGACATTTATTTCACTTTGATATAACTTGGCTGCTAGCACAGGCTTTGGAGAAAGGTATTGGAGGAGGGCATAGTGCTACTCTGATTGATTAGGGGAGGCTGGTAAGGCAAGTCATATTTTCTGTATTATTTTAGCTCTGGTGTTGCACTGGGAGTGGGGTTTGATGGGTTTTTTTGTGTAGTTGAATCTATGATTTTTGACCTGTTTTCAGCTGCTGGCTTTTAAGGAAATACTTGTCTGTTTGGCCTAGTGTTATAGCTACATCTAAAAAAAATATGTATATAAGCAATTATTTCTGAGATAAATAAACATATTAAGGAATCGAAACTCATTTCTTTTTTTCTACCAGCAGTGGCCATTTACCATTTCACTAGAACAGAACTCTGAAAAGGCCTGTGCAAACAGTCTGAAATGAGTATTTGAAAGCCATGGCTGTAATCCCACGGGCAGGGGAGCAGACTTCCCAGTCAAGGGAGAGCCTTGGGTGGCATTCAGCTTCGTGCACAAAATCGAGAGCTTCAAGCCCCAAATCCTTTGCTGGTCTCACCTCTTCCAAAGAGAATCCACTGAATGGTTGAGGAAAGTGGTACCTGCCCCCGGTAGACGGTGAGCCCTGGAAATCAAAGGCGACACCTTGATTTGGGAAGGGAAGTGAGTTGGGAGCCAGTGCAGCCAGAGAGAGGAATGTGAGTGTTAAACCCTTCCTGACTGCACTGCCACGTCCTCAGCAAATTATTGTCTTTCCAGTGCTCAGCTCCTCAGGCCATGAAATGATTAGTCTGTGGAGACTGCTTTGAGATGGATCCAATTACAGTTCCGTTGTTTGTTTTGGGCTGTAGTGTGCAGGTAAACAGTTGTATGTGTTTTTATTAACTCCAGTTACATTTCCACAGATGGAGGGATGTTAAGTTTAAAGCGTTCCATGTGTTTCCCTTCTTGGTCACTGCCTCTATTACCTCTTGCAGCCCTTTTAGTAGACGGCAGAGAAACCTGCGTTATAACTCTCATGTTGCTCATTTTATTTCACTCTGCTCTGTTTCAGCCCATGGACCAGGCTTCTCTTAAAAATAGTGATGTTCTCATCCTGACGGGTCTTACCCAAATCCCTACTGCTAACCCAGATGGCATGGTAGGAGAGTTCTGCAGCAACTTGGGTAGGTCGATGAAAGACAACTTATTTTATCATCTTATTCATTGCTTTGGGTGGGAAATAATTCTGAGATTCCTGGAATTGAGTAAGTTGTCCAGCTATAGCTTCTGGCATAAAACTAGCTGTTTAGATTTTACGATGTGCTCCTGATGTCATTAATACAGTAAGTGCTTGGAGAGACACAAGTTGTACCTAAAATGTTTTGGAATGGAACAGGTATAATGAGATTTAATCATCTGCTGCTCTTGGTTTGCGAAGTATTTTGCTCAGCTGCCAACAGACTACGTGTTGCCTGGGTTTTGGATATTGTTCCCAGCTGAAATATTACTATTTCCTTCCTGTATATCAGCCAGTGTAAAATCTTTACATGCTTTTTTATGACTTTCAGTTTTGAAAACAAGCACATCTGCTTCCCTTCTTACACCTGATTTTTAAATATATCAAAAGCAAACAGCACAATCTCTCTTTAAAAAAAAAATAAATCAAGATATATTTATAGAACCCAGAAATATAAAACCTAATCAGACGCTTTCACAGCTGGAAAAGCTGATAATTGCAAAGCTGTGATAGCAGTGTGAATGGCAGCATTTTCCAGCCTGTTTGGAATGTCACATCCAGTGCTGTTCTCTCTCCCCTTCCCCCAGCTCAGTTCCTCTGTGCTCTCACCCTTCTGTCACCAACCCACTTGCTCATCCCTGTCCTGCTGTAGATTGCCTGTTCTTTTATCAGAGATCTTCCCTTTATTTTAAACTAACTGGTTTTTACCAAGAAGACTAAAAAGCTTGTGAAGGGAGGATCGTTACAAAGGTTATCAAAGGCATTAGAAATTAGAAATCAGGGAATCCTCGTGGTAAGCAAGTGTTCTGGTCACCTGGGAGAGATTTGAACTGTAGGATTTTGGTGGCTACCCAAGGTTGTAGAATAAGGCTGAGAACAGAACTGAAATGCAAATTCTTAGTCTTAATTTTTACATGTACCCTTGGGGGGTACCTAGGGACTGTTGTGGGATGTACAAGGTAAAATTACATGGGATTTGGGCTTTGTTTATATGAAAATAGAAGTTAGAGGGTCAGGATGGTTGCTTGGAGTGTAAATGCCTATTAATAGTGTGTGATTTGGCATTTTATAAGAATGATAACTGTGGGTTATGCCAAAGATCCCCTCTGCCAACATCCTGGCTCCAACAGGGGCCATGAGCAGATGCCTAGAGAAGAGTAAAAGAACAGGGTGAATTTATGTGATAGATTTCTATAATCTCATAGCCTTCGAGTATTTTTATTTCAGGAATTTCCTGAATCAGACGTGGCTTTTGTGTAGTTAGTAACGTTCCGTGGATTTCTCCTCCAGGAACTTGTTCAATCTCCCCGTGAACTGTGTTAATTCTTACCACCTGGGACTTCCTTTCCTGAGCAGTGTGTGTTTATGTGTGTGTGTGTATCATGGTCTGTGTTTTCATTGTTTTTAAGCATTGTTAATTTTATTACCCTATGAGCTGCCGCAGATAAGCTCTGCTGACCTTGTCCTGCTAGATGCAGATGTCCTGCCCTTCTCTGTCTCTCTCATCTCACCTTAAATCATCAAGGAAGCAAGTCTGAGCTGAAATGGTAGATTTTATTCTGGAGGGGGGGCGAGGAGTGGTACCTCTTGCCCTGCTGCCACCTCTGTTTGCAAAGATGCTCTGGGAAACACCTTGGTGGTCACTCATGTCTCAAACTGCACCAGCTGTACACTGAGTAAACAAGAATGAGACTGTTGTTAATTAAAATGCTTTTAAAAATTATACAGAGTCTTAGAGATGTAGTTTTGGGCCAAAGCAAACTCCAAAAGATGAATGCATATAAATAACCGTGTTGCATATGTAGGTACAGGTGGGTGTTTATCTGCACAAGTTGTTCTGGTTTCCAGAAACATTCGGAACTATTTTGAGGGTTTTGCAGAAGGTCTTCAAGGCAGCTTCTATCTTGAATGAGACAAACTCAGAGAAATTAGAAAATTAATGTTAAAGACCAAAGGAAGATATATCCTTAAAAGGACGCCATTCTTAATCTGGAATTTGAGGGGTATTTACCAAAAAAACAGCAACCTGAAGAAATTGAGTAATTCTATGAGCAACGCAGTGGTAGGGCTGTCTTTTACGTGACACCAACAGTATTTAGACATCTACCAAATACCAGCAAAAGAAAATAGTGAATATTTCAAATGTGTAAAAAAGTCCAAAAAGCAATAGGTTACTGGGAAAAGCAATAGGGTACATAAGCTGAGCACAACAGTTTTCAGATATTTTTCCCATTTCCAAGATGTTCAGGGGACTTTACAAAAAAAAAAAAAAAAAAAAAAAAAAAAAAAATAGGAAAAAATTAAAAAAAATGGTGTGCTAAGGAAGATGGAAAAAACCCCACATACCTCTTCTGGTGTTAATAGGTCCACCCCTGTTCCAGAGTGTGATGGGGAGATAAAAAAAAAAAAAAAAAAAAAAAGCTGAGAATACACTAGGTAAAGATTCTAAAGCAAACACTGGAAATTTGCCAAAAATGCTTATCATGAGGCAAAGGCATGTTTGTGAGTAAGTGCTATGAAGCACAGAAGTGTGAAAATTTCACCTTGATCTCCGTTTTCATCCCAGCACGTGGAATTGTAGACACCAAGTCCCATTATTACCCGGCCACAGGCATGATTTCCTCTCTGCCTTGTGTGTGCAGCCCTGAAACCCTGCTTTGTCACCTCGCCATGCTCCTCTCAGCCCAAACCCCTTTTTTTCCAGTGCTCAGCACTGCGGCACCAGCACTCTGCAGCTCGACAAAAAGCAATTTTTATTTTTTTTGGGGTATTTTTACATTGCCTTGGGCGTCATCAGCAAAATTGCCAGACTGTCTATAGGGACAGTTTGTGATATTTTGTGTGCATTCGTGCCTGTGTGTGTGTGTGTGTGTGTTTATAGAAAGCAGAAAAGAGCACAGTTTGCTTTTCAGGTGCCAACTTGACCTTGTGGTGGCAGCTGTTCGAAAAGCAAGTATCTCATTGTGAGTTGTAAATTGAACAACTTGTTATGGAGCTACTGAAGGAGACTAAATTTGAAATGCCAAGATTATTATACAACTTTTATCAAGAGAGTGCATCCATCAGTCACAGAGATAAATTGGGCTTTAAACAGCTTTCAAATATACGTGTCCTCTTAGTGACAACTATAGAAAGTTGCTGTGGTGGTGCAGAGAACCAGATTGGACCTGCTGCTTGAGGGAAAGCGAGATGTTTGGTGAAGGTTTCCAGCCCAGCTTTGCTGAAGCTGGGAGAGAATTCTTACCCCTTTATGGGACCACTTGAGAGCATCCTCAAGAAGTTGTGCCCAGCTCTGCTGACCACAGCACATAGAAATAAACCTGCACCGAGGAAATAAGTGCATTCTAAAGCAAAAGGTGTCAAAAAGAGCCTTGTCAGTGGTGGGACAGCCTTGTTGGTGAGGAACTAAGTGCATTCTAAAGCAAAAGGTGTCACACGGAGCCTTGTCAGTGGTGGGACAGCCTTGTTGCTGTCCTTTCCTGTCCTCAACCAGTCTCCAAGGTGCATCACTGTGCCACCAGGAATGTGGGATTCAAGGGACCATCATCCCTGGGTCCATGGTCTAGTGAGTAGAGAGCTACCTGGCTGGAAGAGCACTCCACTCCCTGGCCTGTGATATTACATTAATTATTGGTGACCAGCTCCGTAGTTCTCCTGGGGACAGAAACATTCTCCTGGGGACAGAAACTCAAGTTGATGTCTGCTCCACGACCTTCCCGTTATTTTCTCTGTGGCCCCAGGAATCTCGAATTTCTGGTTGTTTTCAACAGAAGAGGGTTGAGGCTCCCATAGCAAACCAATGGCTGCAGGGTAGGGAGAACTGTGAATTCAAACTGTAAGGTTTAGGAATGAAACTCACATTTTTCATGGCCTGGACAAATACTTTAACCAGCCCATCATTAGATGAAAGCTCTTCCTCCTGCCTCTTCAAAGGGAAGAGTAAGCCATTTGTCTTAACAGGGTGAAGGTAGCTGGTGCCTGAGGGAAAGAAGGAACCTGTTTCTTGGAGACCTTGGTGTTTGAGCCAGTATCTTTGTTCAGAGCAGAGACAGAGCTGCAGAAATACCCCTTTCCTGAGCCTTTTCCACTCATCACTAATGCATCCTGTGCTCTGCAGCCCCTGTCTCTGCCCCACACCGCATTCTGGCTGCTCTGGATGTAGGTACTTATCTTTCCTCTTTGCAGAATTTTTGGGTGCATAACAAAGCGATGCAAATCCTGGTCCTGGAGCCAAAGGCTTAACTTTCAGCCCCCAGATGGCTTTGAAAAATATCATTCTTAATCTCCTCATTCCTCTCTTCACATCCCGGTTACAGATGGAATAGTTTAGACTTACCCATGTAAGAGGGATAATGTAACACATTGCTGGGATGTTTTGTTAGATCTTTTAGGAAGAACTTGTTTGGTGTGAGGGTGGTGAGAGCCTGGCCCAGGTTGCCCAGAGAAGCTGTGGCTGCCCCATCCCTGGAGGGGTTCAAGGGCAGGTTGGAGGGGGCTTGGAGCAACTTGGTGTGGTGGGAGGTGTCCCTGCCCAGGGCAGGGGGTGGCACTGGGGGGGCTTTACAGTCCCTTCCAATCCAAACCATTCTATGGTTCTGTGATCTCAGGTTCTAAACAAATGTAAAGTATTGCCATTCATATTCAGTGATATGTTGATGGTATAGTTTGTATGTGACGTGGAGAAAATCAAGGCAATAAATCCACTACACTGCATTTCTTGTTATAATTCTGACACAGAAGTTATCACCACCAGTAGTTGTTGAGAGCAGCGTGTAATTGGCACTGGCTGCTAAAAGGAGTTAAGCACCTAAATGCATGTGAAAAATCCTGCTGCAGAGTGTGCATTTCCCTATGCTCTGTCAAACCTTTAAACATTCAGCCATAAAAATCTTCCTTGAGCCATGTAGGTGGGGCAAAAAGACCCTTAATGTGCTAAATCTGTACCCCATCAAAGCTTGTCAATAAATTGAAGTCAAGGAAGTGATGATGGCGGGATGCAATATATGCCTTTTCAGGCTCTTTCACAGCTTTTTGTGTAATGCCTTAATGCATAATGTTACTACTGCTGCATTGCCATTAACATCAGTAGATGGATTTACCCCACGACCACAGATGAAATCCTACTAAGGAAGCAATTGCTCAGTGAGCTGGACAAAGTATTTACACTTTCCCATAAGGTGCAGCATTTTTGTAATTCATTCTGCCAAAAGAACAAGGTGTTTGCTCTGTCCATGCTTTTGCTGTTGTACTCAGATCTGTCTTGATTACAGAGTAAACCTATTTTTCTTTTTCCTTTTCCTCATTTTTCTCTAGTCCCATGCTGTCTGTAATTCATACAGGTTTTAAATTGTCCTTATTGTATTGAAAGGACAGATGTATTAAGAGTTTTTAAGAAGGAGAAACACTCTTCCACCCCTTTCTAGCTTCAAGGGCTGTTTGAAATAACCACATCTTCAGAAATTCATCTAGAGCTCTGAAAACTGAGCACAGAACAGCTTTTCGTGTGCTGAGACCTGAGGACTGTTCTCCTTCCCCTCTGGTGGACACCTAATAGATGGAGCAGGCTTTATTTTGATAGGAAAGTGTTTTGTTTTGTGTCACTCATTTATCCTCCTGTGCCAGTGCAAGACCGCCCTCTCGTGTCAGGAGTTTTGCATGTGCTCAGTCTGTTTTGTCCCCCTCCTCCCCCAGCTAATGAGCATAATTGTTCCCTCCCCTAAAGCCTGGAGAAGGCAGTAAATAAATATATTGAATTATCAGAACTGTTCCTCCCAATTCTTATGCGTAATGTGTTCTGCTAATTCATGTGATAACTTCGTAATATTTGGATTAAGGGAATTCTATTAAAAAGTTTAACTATGAGCCCTTTTATAGAATCATAGAATTGCCCAGGCCGGAAGGGACCTCCAAAGGCCATCTAGTCCGACCTCCCCGCAGTCAGCAGGGACACCCCCAACTAGACCAGGTTGCCCAGGGCCTCATTGAGCCTCCCCTTGAATATCTCCAGGGATGGGGCCTCAACGACCTCCCTGGGCAACCTGTTCCAGTGCTCCACCACCCTCACAGTGAAGAACCCCCTCCTAATCTCCAGTCTAAATCTGTTCCCCTCCAGCTTGAAGCCATTGCCCCTCGTCCTGTCACTGCAGGCCTTTCTAAACAGGTTCTCCCCAGCCTTCCTGTAGGCTCCCTTCAGGTACTGGAAGGCTGCTATTAGGTCTCCCCGGAGCCTCCTCTTCTCCAGGCTGAACAACCCCAGCTCCCTCAGCCTGTCCTCGTAGCAGAGGTGCTCCATCCCCCTGATCATCCTCGTGGCCCTCCTCTGGACCCTCTCCATCAGGTCCATGTCCTTCTTATATTGAGGGCTCCAGACCTGCACACAATACTCCAGGTGAGGTCTCACCAGAGCAGAGTAAAGTGGCAGAATCCCCTCTCTGGACCTGCTGGCAACGCAGCTTTTGATGCAGCCCAAGATGGGATTGGCCTTCTGGGCTGCAGCTGCACACTGCCTGCTCATGTCCACCTTCTCGTCCACCAGAACCCCCGAGTCCCTTTCCTCAGGGGGATTTTTACTTTCTCTCTCCCTTAGCTATGACTGTCCGGAACGGAGGAAACGTGCTGGTTCCCTGTTATCCCTCTGGAGTGATCTACGATCTGCTGGAGTGTCTCTATCAGTACATCGACTCGGCCGGGCTCTCCAACGTCCCTTTTTATTTCATCTCACCTGTTGCCAACAGCTCCCTCGAGTTCTCCCAGATCTTTGCTGAATGGTAGGTGTTAAAAGAGCTGCTCCATCAGCCTCGATTCACACCCTCAGCTGTGGAAAATAGATACACGCGGGTTATCTCGACTTGACTTATTGCAATATCTGCTTGATTAGAATTTGAACACGTTTCTTGAGTCACAAGGGTGTGCATGCGTGCGTGTGTAAGTAGATGTTCTATAATTAGGGACACATTGCTTCCTATAGAACATACAAACTCAAGTAATCTGTGCTTTTTGGTACTTGCACTGATGATTAAATTACGTACCTGACTTGAGTGAATTTTAGCTGTTCCTGTTTGAAAGTCTTCTCTGGTGCCCCCCAAAACTATACCGTGGTCTCCCTGTATAAACAACATAGATTTTTCAGGCCTAATTTTGCTCAGCCAGTAATTTCTTTTTGTAGCAAAAAAGGGCCAACAGTATCCTGGGGTGCATTAGGCAGAACGTTCCCAGCAGGTCAGGGAAGAGGTTGCTCAGCCTGGAGAAGAGAAGGCTCTGGAGAAATATTATAATGGCCTTCCAGTCCCTAAAGGGGGCCTACAGGAGAGGGCAAGGGGACTCTTGATCAGGGAGTGGAGCAGTAGGACAAGGGGGAACAGTTTTAAACTGAAAGAGGGGAGATTTGGATGAGATCTGAGGAAGAACTTCTTTGCTGTGAGGGTGGTGAGAGCCTGGCCCAGGTTGCCCAGGGAAGCAGTGGCTGCCCCATCCCTGGAGGGGTTCAAGGGCAGGTTGGAGGGGGCTTGGAGCAACCTGGTGTGGTGGGAGGTGTCCCTGCCTGGGGCAGGGAGTGGGACTGGATGGATGGGCTTTAATGTCCCTTCCAACCCAAAACCATTCTATGATTCTGTCTCAAGAGATCCCTTCCAACCTCAACTATTCTGTGATTCTGAGTCATGGAAAGGAGAACCCAACTGCTTGTAACTGGTCCTAAATTCTTACAAACGAAGAGGGGCTCTAGATTATTAAATAGAGTAACTTAACTTTTCCTTCCTTTCTTCCAGATTTTTTTAAGTCTGGAGTTTGGGAAAGAAAATAGAGGTCCTGGAAATCTTAGGTGGATTGATCCCTCAGGAGAATTGTAAAGAGAAGTGAAATCTGGTGAATTTCAATCACGTTACTTGCAGCAAAAGTACAAAAATCAAGCCTTGGTGTCCTGGCCAAACCTCAGTGTGCTCACCAGGGTGTGTTGACTCATATAGTTTATAGTTAAACTATTGTTTGGTTTGTACTTACATGGGGATTTCATTTCAGTAGCAGCTGAAGTGGTAGCTGCATAGTCCTTGCTGTCATAATACATGGGGTTAGATATTGTCAAAATAGCAGGAATGTCACTTGCCAGTTGGGTCATTTCATCTGCTGTGTCTTGCTGGCACAATTCAGACACACGTTCAGACATCATGTTTTTGAATTCTACTTTGCTCTAGTGGCTTATATTCAAAAGTCAAACCCAACATTAGCTAATCTGCAAACACTTGCGTGTGAGGTAAATGTTTTACTTGGGTAGAAATGGAGGAGGAGATTGAACATGTGTAAAACAGAGGTTTGGGCTCAGAACTGGGGTTGAAATTCAGGAATTCCAGCCTTTCAATTCTACTATTTAGTCAGCTAAAAGAAATATCCTGCTCTTAGTATCTCATAGACTTTATCATATTTAGTGTGACCCAGGCTTATTGCTTTATAATAAAGTGAAGAAAGTACAAGACGGACAACGTTTTCCAGAAAAAGCCACCAGGACAGCGTCACTGCAGATAATTGTAAAGTCACACAGGCCTCTGACAAATACCTTTTTTTAACTGCTGTAATAGGATGAATCATAGAATGGTTAAATTTGGAAGGGACATTAAAGACCATCCAGTCCCAACACTCTGCCCTGGGCAGGGACACCTCCCACCAGACCAGGTTGCTCCAAGCCCCCTCCAACCTGCCCTTCAACCCCTCCAGGGATGGGGCAGCCACAGCTTCTCAGGGCAACCTGGGCCAGGCTCTCACCACCCTCACACCAAAGAAGTTCTTCCTCAGATCTCATCTCAATCTCCCCTCTCTCAATTTAAACCCATTACCCCTCGTCCTATTGCTTCACTCCCTGACAAGGGTCCCATCAGGAGTCTGACTAGAGCTGATCAGCAACTTTCAATATTTATGTTTTAAAAATAAATTATGTATGTAAAATGGCAAGTAACAGTGAGCATTATGCTCATGGTGAGAGGCAGTTTACCAGCATTGAAGCTGCAATAATAAAATTCATAAGGGAATTAGATTACAACCAACAAAAGGACCAAGTCATTGCTGAGAAGTGGGATGAGGCAATTGGAATTTTTCTGTTGATTTGGCTTCGCAAAAACTGCCTAGGGCTGGGCTATGAAATGACGTGGGGTGTTGAGTTACAGATTTCTCTAAAAACAGCCAAGGAATTCTGTGACGTGGTGTGTTCAGAATGACTGTAGCTCTCTTATGCCTTCTCTAATGATCTCGCTACAGCTGAGTTGTCGTGTCCTGCAGGGGTTGGTCCTCTGAGCAAAAAGACTGGGAGTAACAAATCAAATCGGTGGTTTTGCACCTGATGCCACAGATAGGAAATGGCTTTCTCCAGAAAAAAAAAAAAGACTTGCGTGTGAGGTAAATGTTTTACTTGGGTAGAAATGGAGGAGGAGGAGATTGAACATGTGTAAAACAGAGGTTTGGGCTCAGAACTGGGGTTGAAATTCAGGAATTCCAGCCTTTCAATTCTATTTAGTCAGCTAAAAGAAATGTCCTGCTCTTAGTATCTCACAGACTTTATCATATTTAGTGTGACCTAGGCTTATTGCTTTATAATAAAGTGAAGAAAGTACAAGACGGACAACGTTTTCCAGAAAAAGCCACCAGGACAGCGTCACTGCAGATAATTGTAAAGTCACACAGGCCTCTGACAAATACCTTTTTTTAACTGCTGTAATAGGATGAATCATAGAATGGTTAAATTTGGAAGGGACATTAAAGACCATCCAGTCCCACAGAGTGGTTAAACTTGGAAGGGACATTAAAGACAATCCAGTCCCACCCCCTGCCCTGGGCAGGGACACCTCCCACCAGACCAGGGTGCTCCAAGCCCCCTCCAACCTGCCCTTGAACCCCTCCAGGGATGGGGCAGCCACAGCTTCTCAGGGCAACCTGGGCCAGGCTCTCACCACCCTCACAGCAAAGAAGTTCTTCCTGAGATCTCATCTCAGTCTCCCCTCTCTCAATTTAAACCCATTACCCCTCGTCCTATTGCTTCACTCCCTGACAAGGGTCCCATCAGGAGTCTGACTAGAGCTGATCAACAACTTTCAATATTTATGTTTTAAAAATAAATTATGTATGTAAAATGGCAAGTAACAGTGAGCATTATGCTCATGGTGAGAGGCAGTTTACCAGCATTGAAGCTGCAATAATAAAATTCATAAGGGAATTAGATTACAACCAACAAAAGGACCAAGTCATTGCTGAGAAGTGGGATGAGGCAATTGGAATTTTTCTGTTGATTTGGCTTCGCAAAAACTGCCTAGGGCTGGGCTATGAAATGACGTGGGGTGTTGAGTTACAGATTTCTCTAAAAACAGCCAAGGAATTCTGTGACGTGGTGTGTTCAGAATGACTGTAGCTCTCTTATGCCTTCTCTAATGATCTCGCTACAGCTGAGTTGTCGTGTCCTGCAGGGGTTGGTCCTCTGAGCAAAAAGACTGGGAGTAACAAATCAAATCGGTGGTTTTGCACCTGATGCCACAGATAGGAAATGGCTTTCTCCAGAAAAAAAAAAAAAGTAACAGTAGATGGCAGCAGATACTGCAGGATGTTCCCCAGCTCCCTAACCCAGCTTATTTTCCTTTTCTTTTAAAGGTTGTGTCATAACAAACAAACAAAGGTGTATCTTCCAGAACCTCCTTTTCCCCACGCTGAGGTGAGTAAACCGTGGTTCTTGCTGTTTGCTCAGATCACAGAGTGAGTGGGTTTCTGGAACACAGTCCTGGGTGGCTGTTGTTTTTCTGATGAACACTCCTACAGCTATTGAATAGTTCTGTGTCGTTATTCATACAAAGTGGGGTTTTTTTCTTTTGCTTTCTGTGATTAATTTGGGAGCATGGGGGAGGAACGAACGATGGTGTTCCCTCAACTCAAAAATTATCATTATATTTATTTTGGCATCTAACTTACATATGCTCCTCTTGGTTTACTCCTTCCCCACAGAAGGCTCTGGTGTGCACATGGTTGAATGTTTGCTCTTTTCAGACTGCAACCCCCAATATTCCCTTCGTCCGTGCAGTTTATTTCAAAGTCTGTAAAGCTAAGAGTTTGTTATCAGAGACAGCTTAGTCATCCCAGCTTCTGCCTCCTGAACTGAAATAAGCACCAGGAGAAGTGGTATCTTGAAAGAGAGGTTTGATATAAAAAAAGGTTACAGCACTCCGTGCTGTCACCAGCAATTTTAAATGGGATTACTTGAGCTAGCACCTTAGTGAAGCAAAGAGGAATGAAGTTCCTATCTTTGGGGGAGATCTCCCTGCAACGTGTCGAGGGGATCAAAATTATTGCAACAAAATAATAATTTGAGGGGATGTTTTAGCCAACCAGACATTAAATAAAAGTGGTATAACTCATGCCTTCAGAGTTATCTCACGTATCAAGAAAGGAAATCTCTTACTTTGTCCACTAGGAACAGGTAGATTTCCCCCTGAAGTAAATGAGAGGTGGACAGGGAAAGGAAGAAATGGGACTGAGGAAGAATTTTGGCTAAATCCCCTCCTGTGAGCCAGGGAGCCATTTGGAACATGCGGTCTCAGAAAACTGGCTCTTTTAGGTCTTGTGGCCAAGAACTGTTTGGTAAGATGTGCAGAGTGGCCATTGCAGGTTTAAGAGTCCAGAGATTAAATGCTTTTTCAGGCATTGGGTTGTTTTTCCCTTCTGCGATATCTCATCCAGGGACTTGTTGTGGAAATGGCCATTGCCCCTCGTATCTATCATCTGTAGGTGCTTCAGAGACATTGCTGGAAGCAGGATCTGACCAGAAGCCTTCACTCTTTCCAGATGCTTGAATGCATTTCAAGCAGGATGCACAGTGAATTATGTGTTATCTGTAACTAAGAATAATGCAGACTGCAGGGCAAGCCACCTTTTCACCATGATTTTTGTAGCCAAAACATTAATTCACAGGGATAAATCAATTCCAAAGCCTGACCTCTGAGTACAAGACCCTGTAGCTGTGCTGCTGACTATGCTTTCTCCTTTCCCCTGCCTTTCTGCTTTCTGGGGTGGCCTTGTTGATCCACAGTGTCTTTGGTTTCACTGACAGCCTATGTTGTACCAAAGGCATTGGTTTGAAATTGTAGTTCACAATATGCACTGGAACTGGCACGTTTAACTGAAAGCCCTTCCAAAAATGAGAAGCCAAACATGCAGCTGTCAAAGACTGGATTAATTAACCCATCTTACGTGATGGGTCTTTGTGTTTATAGAGTGATAACTGTGTCCTCTAATTTTTAGGACATTTTCTATTCTCCAGAGGCCTGTTGATAATGAGATTTTGCCAAATTATTGTTCAGCTGTTGAGACATTCCTCTGTGCTTCATGTGTAGAGGAAGGTAATTATCCAGGAAAGGACTCACAGCAGTGGATAACAGATCGGTTGCCTTACAACAAAATGCAGTGCACAGAGGGAGTAACGTGCCTGGAACAGGTACAGGCTTTGCTGGACAAGGCCAAATGGTACAGGTCATCACCCACAAAGGTAGGGACATTTTATCATGAGATGAACAAGCAGCTTTATCTAGACCCATGGATATCATTGATGGGAAGCCATTCTTAGAATTCTTACATTTTTGCCTAAGGGTTGTCTTAAATGTGCTAAATGACACAAGATATTGTGTACGCATGTCTTTATGGCCAAGATGGGGCCAGACTCTTCTCAGTGGTGCGTTGTGTACTCATGTCTTTGTGGCCAGGATGGGGCCAGACTCTTCTCAGTGGTGCCCAGGGACAAGACAAGGGGCGAAGGGCACAAACTGGAACATAGGAAGTTCCACCTAAACATGAGGAGGAACTTCTCTCCTGTGAAGGTGGCAGAGCCCTGGAAGAGGCTGCCCAGAGAGGTGGTGGAGTCTCCTTCTCTGGAGACATTCAAACCCCACCTGGACATGTTCCTGTGGGACCTGCTCTGGGTGGACCTGCTCTGGCAGGGGGTTGGAGGAGATGATCTCCAGAGGTCCCTTCCAACCCCCAACCATTCTGTGATTCTGTCATCTGTAACCTGCAATACCCCCACCCCATGATGGACTAAATAGATCTCTTCATTGCTAATTCCTGATACCTACTGGCTGTTTTGCAAAACCAGTTTGTATAGTGGGAGGCAGTGGGTCTAGGCATAGAGCAACACTCTCTCAAAAGCCTGGCTTAACAGCAAACCCCAAAACAAAGTAATACCCAGGCAAAGAAAGACTGAGGCTGTGATTTCATTTAGTGCTTTTCCTGAGGTCATAAATCACTGAAGTTTGGACACACTTGAGAACACCAGGTCGGATTGCTCTTTTCTGCTCTGTATGGTGCCTGGTTTGGTTCAGTTTGGATTTCAACAATCAAAGCATATTGAGATTTATCCAGATGACTGATGTGGAAGACACCCGTGCTCACCAACACATGTCCACGCCAGGTACCCTGTGCTCAGCACATGTCTTTGACTCCTTGTCACTGTCCTCTGAGGGGCTGTCACCTTTTTGCTGCTGTAACTCTCAGCTGCCTTGGGCTGCCCTCCAGTTTTAGTGATACCTACAGCTGGTGGTGGTTCAGTGCTGTCAGGCTGTTTCTAAGGCCTGGGAGAGAAGCTGGGTTTCTTTTGTTTCTTTTTCTTCTCTGAAATACAGAGTTGGAACAACCAGTGTACACAGAAGAGGGGCAAAATCTTGCAGCTGACAGTGTACATGTAACTCATACAGTGTGAATCATTTATATAAACTCTTTTCCGTACAATCATTAATAAATGTATTATTTATTCCCTGGCAGAAACCCTGTTATGCCTGTGCAAAGAGTGGGCTCAGCCACTATGATGTTTTGGTGTAATTTTAACCAAGCAAAATGGTCTTAATACAGACTGGCCTGAATAACCTGTCCGTGGCCAGGACCATGGTTTAGGAGGGAGCAAGGACTTGAACCCAGGGCTTCCAGTTTCTAATTTAGAGCCTTTGTGAGCAGCCAGCCCTTTTGTCTTGGGGAAAGTTTCTCTTTCAAAGTCTATGACTCCTCAACCTCACAATCCGGAGCTCTGCTTACTCCCACTTCAGGGAATTTTTAATGAGTATCAGAAACAGACATTGAATGATCGTTTTTATTGGATAGGTTGTTAGTGGAGAATTGTCTGACTTTTTTCAAAGCGATGGTAGGTTTGTGCAACGTAACCTATGCAGAAATTGCCCATCATGAAAAGATGTGCTTAGCTGCTCAGTCGTTGGAAGAAAACAGGGAATTACTCAGACATGCCTCTTGGTTATTAGCAAGCATTAATAATGTCCCTGGCATGATATATCAGAAAGGGACAGGCCAGGAAATAAGCTTCTCATTATCTACGAAACACGTCCAGCCCAGCAGGCTGTCTGCTCCTGAAATTCGATGTTCCTCTTAGTTGTAGAAACAGCAGGATTTAAAAACAAACAAGGCAAGAAAACCCCCAAATTGCTGATGTAGTCTCGTGCAGCAATGAGTTCCGGTGGTGCCCGGTGCACAGTATAAAAGAGCATTGACTTTCTTTAATCAGTTATTATTGTATTTTGCATTTCACTTAACTATCCCTTGATGATTGTTAGAAGAGGATAAATAAAAGTATCTTCATCTTTTTTAAAATTACTATTTTTATTTTGTCTTACTCTGCTCTCTCTAGTAAGTTGTTAAAAGCTTCTTCATTCTCTTTGCATGGAAATTTTCCAGGTTTAGGATTTATGTTACCTGTTTTCAGCTCATTCCTTATTCTGCTGAGCTGAATAAAACCAGACACGCTGTTCGACTCCGCAGAGAACCCGAAACACTTATACTCCCCCCCTGTTACTCGAGTTAATGTAGTAATAGGTGTTCCTCATATCTCCATACAATTTTTTGGGGTGGCAATTTGTTTCCTAACATCCAGTCCGAGTGAAGAGGGAATATCCTGTCCCTCTGTTAGGAGCAAGGAATGTGGGCTGGAGTGCTTCAGGCTTGTAGGGATGGATTTGGACATCAAGTCCTACTGAAGTTAATGTGAATGGAGCGTCCAGATTCTTGCTCAAGCTTTTAAAGTCTCCTCAGCAGCTCTTCAGCAGTGGACAAGCTAAAAGAGCTTCTTTATAAAGGCATTTCTCTGTGGTCATTGGGGTCATTGCACACCCTGCACCATCCCTCTTCTGGAGGTAGAGGCTTTATAAATGACCAGTTGAATTGTTCTAGCAAGGTAAAATGAGAAGCTTTCGCTCCTTTTCCTTTCTGCTCCATCTTTACACAGACAATCTCAGGCCATAAGATAAGTGACTCTAGACTTCTCTAAATGTCCGCAACAGAAAAATTTGAGAGGTAATTTATATTTGATCTCTATTTGCCAGTGGAGGACGAATTTGGATTTGCTGTCCTCTTATTAAGGATTCTGTTGGCAACATCTAAGAGAAATGGTTAGGAAAAGCCTCTTTTTCTGACTGAAAATTGCCAGGGTGGGAGTAATATTGATTCTCTGATCCTTAAATACTGACATTTGTCTTCTTCATCTTTGCTTCCCTCCTCCATATACCAGTTCCTGCCTAACACATTCAAAGCAATAAATACCTGGAACCAGGTGATTGTATTGTGTTATGTTTTGTCTTATGGTATTATATTGAATTAGGCTCCTGTTAGCGTTGGTCTTATGAAGGGAGTGAGGGAGGTGAAGTAATAAATGCATCACTCACTCATTGATAAGAGCCACATCTGTTCACAATTCTGGATGCAGAGCACACAAACACACGCAGAGTAAATAGCAGTGTATTTTGGCTCACTTCAATAAAGGGTACACAAAGGCTCTGGAGATTTATCCTGTTTATAGCAGCAGTTGCTGACCCTGTAAATCAAGTCTACGGCGTTAAAGGGAAGCATAACCATTTGGGATTTAAAAAAAACACAGCTCTGCTCCGTCTGGGTTCAGTACTTTACCATCCTCTGTCTCTTAAGCTTTCAGTCAATAGTGGCTCTTTCTGTAGAAAGATGCTCTGAACGTTGCTTCATTTTCAGAAAACAGCCCCATTTTGAAAATACTGCTTGATTAAAAGCCAGGCATTGGGTTTGGTACAGGTTGGAGATCTGAACGTGACATGGTACTGACTGTTGGGCTTATACAGCCCATCTCACCTGTAGGTATAAAAGACTTGTACAAATAATTCCAAATTTATGATTTGTGACGTTTTGTTGAACCTGTTTTGCAAGTTCAGCTCCATGTATTTTTGATTGGGTATTTAGAAAAGACTTTGCTCTGGACACTGGATTTATTGCTGGAGTGAGTAGAATGTCTCTAAACCTGTTTCTGTAGCCTTTCACCCCTGCTGTTCTCTCCTAGCTCTGAGAATCAGAGATCGTGAGTTAAGGTATGGAGCCTCAGCATTTCCAAGCTTCCAAGATTTTAAAAAAATAGTTGGAAAAAAAAAAATCACCCACACCTCAGGACATGGTGCCGAGGATTCAACATGTGCCCCTTTTCCCTCCTGAGGACCCCCAGTTAGAACCAGTGCACCCCAGCGTTACCCTAGATGTTTTGTTGCCAGAAATAAAATCTTCCAGTTTACCCAATTAAAACTGGGTTTGCAACCTCAGTTTTGAGGCTTTTGGCTTCCCTCAAAAAAATCAGGGAAAAGCTTCATGGGGCCATTTCCTACCCATTCTTTTAAATGCCAGTATTTTATGGGATCAAATTTGTTTTTCCCATTGTCTGCTCAATTGCAGTTTTTATTACTGCAGCTAAGTTTAGATTCTAAATATTGCACTCCAGATGTGTTCATCAGAAATCTTTACCAGTCTTAATTGCAGAAATGTTTTCAAGATTCAGTGCATATTAACTGCCAGAGCAGTTATTGGATGCTTTTTTTCCCAAATTTCCTTCTTGAAGATTAAATAGGAATTTGGTGTTATTAGTAAGCTGCAGAAAGTGCAGTGCCCGAGCTGCTTCCTGCATGATCCAAGAATTCAGGTGGAATTAACGGATGGAAAAAACCTACAGTTTCCATCATCCATCAAACCCCAATCCCGTTCCATTCCAGCCATCCAGGTATTGCACGGTGGTTTTAATCACTGTGGGGAGTAAAATGCAAAATCACAGCAAAATATTTGCTGTTGGGAACTTGAAGCAGACCAACCTCAAGGAAGCAAAGGAGAAAGATAAATATTGGCACCTGGAGGCAGCCAGTTTTTTATTATTGGAGGGATATTGAGGGTGAGTTTGTACATTGCCTGTTCTAGCACCAAAGCATATCTTTAGGTGGTGATAGCTGGATGCTGAGTAGGGTTGATGCTATTGTTCAATGATGCTAAATTCAATTAAGAACCTAATTGTGTAATAACCTTAAGTTCTGATGTGCTTTGTTGTGCGTTAAGTTGTTAAGAGGCTTAAAAACGCATCCGAATTCGCAGCTTTCTGTTCATTTCCATGCTATCTTGAGTTAGATCTACCATGGTAAAAAGTAGCAAATAAAAGAGAATCTGGAAAGATAAATTACTGCTTTGAGAGACCAGAGGGGCTGTTTATGATCATGTTCTTTCTTGGTTCCTCTTTTGAAAATCCAATATGTTACAATGCGGAGGAACGTCCTGCGTGGCAGGGTTTTTCTGCCAGGAAGGCGTGATGCGCACGCATCGTGTGATGACATGTAATGAAGAGCATGCTGTTTGCTAATTAGTCGTATCGTCTGGGGTTCCTCAGCACAGCAGCTGCAGAAACGTGGTGCTGAACCCTGCATATGGGAATTCGATATTTTAAGCGACGTTGCAACGCCTGGCAGGAGACAGCAACGTATGGAGAGATCTTTGATGAAGGGTCCCAGATCCTTTAAAAGCTGGCTGACAGAGGAAGCACCATTCCCCTCTTTCACACTTTTTATTTCCCTGTATGTTCTTAGTTGTTCAGTGCGTGATTTCCTTGTGTTAAATTGCCTACTTTGTAAGAAAACTATTTACAGTTATTTTCAGGCTGGGGATAGAAGCATATAACTGCCAAGAAAATACTTGCAAAACATTGCATGAAAGTGCTTAGCAGACCAGTCTATTACGTTACTTTTTAAGTTAAACCTTGCTTTGCAGATTAGAAAACAGTGGTGGGAGAAATAAAGCTAAAACCTTCTTCAAAAAGCTCCTCGATAACTAAAATTCCCCATCTTGGTAGAGAAATCTCTTCCACGTGCATAGTTGATTACACTCTGTTTGCCAGCTCTAATGACAAGTACTTCTTACTGCTCTTAGTTCGTTATAATTAGTTTCAGTGATGTCCTTAACTAGGAAGGGCAAGTCAGTCTGGTCTTTCATGGTTTTTCAGAGGACTTGAGTTTGTGTGGACCCGTTAGACCAATGAAACCCACCGCAACATCTGCTGAAGGCAAAATAGCCTGGTACTTCGATGGCAGGAAAACCAGGGTAAACATCAGTGCCCAGAGCTCTTCAGAGACATGGCAAATAGGAAAAAAAGTGGGTTATTTTGAATTTGGCAGCTGAGCGTGCTGTTCACTCCAGGAAACTGTAAGGAGGGAGCGTTTGCAGAGTTTCCTCTGGGTTACCAGAGAAATGAGAGCAAGGACTTGGAGGCAACTGGCCCCACGCTCCGACTTCCTTTTCATAACATTTAGGGACAGTCATGACTAAATCTGTTGGAAAATCTCAGGGGTACGCAGGAAGGGACTCTGTGATGAATTAGAAATTAGAAATAAACCGTAGAATATTTATAATCTCCTATAAATAAACACACTGAACTGCAGAGGCGTGAAAAGTTTGTAATGTCTGGATTTTTTGGGTTTTTTTTATTGCAGCTCATTCAGACAAACAAATTGAAACATTATCCCAGCATCCACGGAGACTTCAGCAACGACTTCAAGCAGCCCTGTGTTGTGTTCACTGGACACCCCTCTCTTAGGTTTGGGGACGTGGTTCATTTCATGGAGTTGTGGGGAAAATCTAGCTTGAACACCGTTATATTCACAGGTAAGTAAAATGCAGATATCGTTATCAAATTAACAGTAGATTGTGCATTCTGGTTAAGTATGGCCACATCCTAAGGGCTTTACTCATTTGTTCTGGGGCAGAAGTTTCTGACCTCAGTAGGAGCTCATTTAAATTAAGACCCCAGGATTGACTGTAGGGGCAAATGTAATTATTGTGCCATTTAATTCATTTTAGCCCTGCAGAGCCAACCTTTGCTATGCAGAGTCCATTCCTGCCATTTCTAAGCAAAATCTTTGTTATGCACAGCAGTAAAATGCCTACAGGAAATTAATTTTTGGATTAAAAGCAGCTGGCTGCAAGTTAAACCCAGGCAAGACCTAATTGATGCTGGTCAGAAAGGAGAAACGCTTCTTCTCCCTATTCCATTGGAACCACAAACCTTTCCCCATCCTTTCTCCTGCCCTTTCATCAAAACCTCAGGCAACCAGACGGGCTGTTTCTAAAGATGTTTCCGAAGCGTGTGCCCCATACAGACCTGGCAGCATGATCTCTGCTGTTGCTGCCTTTTGGCTGAGCTCTTTTTTTTTTCAGATGCTTTTTGGCTGAAAGACACGTTTGTATCTGAAGCTGAAGGTAGAGCTCTCGCTAATTCCCTGGGGAGCTCTTTCCTTTCTTCAATGGTTCAGGCTGCCAGGGGCACAACAGGTCTTTTAAGTTCCTCCTCTTCTCCCACTCTGCTTCCAGTGCTGATCCTACTTTTAATGGGTTTAACGAATCAAACCCTGTCTAGGTCAGAATGAGCTGTGATCTGAGATCCACAGCTGCATCCTGGGACCACGCCAATCATGAACAGCAAGACAAAGTGTTTAAGAGAGATGATGACAACTGGCAAAGAGGGTATCTTCCAGTTAAAAACACCTCAAGGCCTTCCCTCCAGCTAGTGTTCTGTCCAGGTGCCTCCTCCTTTTTATACCTGATGTGTCATCCCAACAGGACCCTACAGTGGGCACGTTTCAGATCTGAGAAGGGAAATAATCCTTTAGGCCATTGCTGCTGATTTTATGTATAACGAGCTCTGGCATAATTGGGAGATGTGTTACAGGTTGCCCAGAGAAGCTGTGGCTGCCCCATCCCTGGAGGTGTTCAAGGCCAGGCTGGATGTGGCCTTGAGCAACCTGGTCTGGTGGGAGGTGTCCCTGCCCATGGCAGGGGGGTTGGAACTCGATGATCTTTGAGGTCCCTTCCAACCCAAACCATTCTATGATTCTATGATATAACTTGGTCAGATAAAAAAGGTGTGGATTTTGGAGTAGGACAAAGTAATTAGAAAGGGGGAGGACAACACCGAGTAACTGATCAAACCTACTCCCACAGCAAAGGCATGATGGAGTCCCACTGTTAAGCTTATTTTACTCCTCTTTTTAGGGAACAGGGCTGCTGGAAAGCATGTAATCTCCTAAAGCAGAGAGGGTTGGGAAAGGGTTATTTCCTTCCTTTGGGTTTTTTGCGTAGACTTGAGACTTGAGCAAGTCCCTTTGACTCTTTCACAATATTGGTTCCAAAAAGTGTCACAGTACCATGACACTGCTAAACAAATTTGAAAACATTTAAATAAGTGTGGAATTAGCCCTAGTGCAAGGGAAGGCAAGATATAAGGACATTCCTGCTGAGCAGATGAGACACTTGAATCAGGACTGTTTATGCTGGGAGATGGCACATGGTACCACAGCACGAAGGTCATAGCTGTCACAGGACCATCGCTCCTGACCTTTGAGGTACTTTCAGGAGATATGCCCTAATTACGGTAATTGGTAAAATTGCAATATAGATCTGCATTATCTTCGAAATAGTGAATTCTCCTCCAGTTGGGACTTCAATTAACACCAGAGTGTGTCCAACCTCTGCTGGGCTGTGCGGAGGAAATTGGGGGCATTAATTATGTCCTGAATGTGCTTCCCACCATCAGCGAGGGTGTCAGAAACTGGCCTCAAACAGCAAGAACTCTTACTCTGTGCCACCTTGTAGGGAGAGGTAATTGACCTTTCTGTATTAATATGTAATCCTTCTGCGAAGCGAGGAAAATAGAGCAGTCTTCTGTGAGAGCCTGGCCCTGGGAAGCTGTAAAAGCACCTGAACGGCGGCCGTAACAGCCTTTGGATACATTAGGTCATGATCTTTGAGATTGATTCCCAGTTTATACTTCAAATGAAAGTCCAATCGAGTTCTGCTTTGGTTGTGATGACCTCGGAGCGCCCAGTGATTCCAAAGGTGCTTGTGGTGATTTGTTTCCTAAACTCGTCTGTCCGTGGCTTTCAGACTCTCTCTCTGGCTGGAGGCATATCCACTCAGCAGGATCTTCCTGCTTCCCTAGGACTGTCTCAGCTGAAAGAAAGACATCTTTGTCTACTGAAATTCCTGGCAGATTAAATTCTTCTGTTCTTCGTAACTCCAGTAGAAATCTGAAGCACCTCCGGTGATGCCCAAGATTTTTATTACTTCGTTATTTGGCTTCTCTTATTTTAAGTTAAAATGCCCTGTAGTTATGAAAGAAAAGCAGTCCATTGAAAGCAGCATGTGATAGCAGATGATGTTCTAGCTTTTCCTGTGAAAGGCTCTTAGTTTCTAGTAACTGGGAACTTTAAAGTACAGGTCATGCAGTATTAATGTTGGCACTGCTTGTCCGGTCCACGGGAGCTAGGTTGCCTCCACCTTTCCAATTTGTAATGTGAAAAACAACTACGAGACAATATAGACTAAAGCAGCAGCTGAAGCCAACAAGCAGGGCACCAGCTCTGCATGCTTGTGTCATCAGCAAACGTTACTGCTGGAGCAGTATTGAATAGATTATTGATTAAAAATATCGAATACCACTGAGCCGCAAAGAAATTTGAGGAGAAAACACGGTAGAAAGAAGCTCTCTCTCTCCCATAACAACAATGCTTTAAAAACTAACTCCCTAGGAGATCTTCAGAACAGCTCATGTGTGCCACATTAGTGCTGTACAGTGGAAGATTTTATAACTCTGTCGCACAGTAGGAAATCAGATGTCTTGGGGGAAAAGCTAAAGACCTGTGATTCTGTCAGAAGAAGTCAATATGTGTCCTTGACAAGCACTGTCTTCAGCACGCAGGTGACTTCTCGTTTTTTGGTGGTTTCAAACCAGCTCTTTCTGTGTTTCACATGAGTTCACCCTGAGACTAGCTCAAGTTATGTTTTTCACATGTTCTAAATCTTCAAAATCCTGTGTTAGAATTCCTTCATTAGAATTTCTCACTTTTCCTAGGCTCTTACATTGTTATTGGTTATTCAGGGGTTCCATTTAGACCGAATGCCATTTTGAATTCTTAGATAAAGAAATCCACATCTGTACAGTATTGTATCACAGATTCATGGAATTGTTTATGTTAGAAGGGACCTCAAAGATGATCCAGCTCCAACTCCCTGCCCTGGGCAGGGACACCTCCCACTAGACCAGGTTATGCATTATCTGAGCCTCCTGATTTAAAAATAGTCTGAAAAGGTGCTGCCTCCTGACATTCTCAGATACGAGAGAATCCCTGTGTCATTCACATCACCAGATGGGATGGAAAAGCTCTCTTCTGGCAGTGAAATCCCTGTGTCATTCACACCACCAGATGGGATGGAAAAGCTCTCTTCTGATAGCTTTTTAGTCTTACTATTTGCAATTTCATCGTACATCTCAAGCAGAGGACATGTGCCTGACTTAAGTTTTATGGTTTTCCTCAATGAGTTTTAAAATGTTTTCTGAGTTACCCCTAGCTGACCACTGATCATTCTTCAGCTAGCTGCCTTCTCACTATTCTTATTGCTAAACTTCTGTTCGTTGCTATGAAATTTAACTGCCATTAGCTCCCATTTTTTACATTGATATTTTTAGGCTTTGTTTCATTGCCATTAACACATCTGCTTTTAACTAGCATGGCTTTCTGCCCGGTATAATTTTTATTTCGTGTTTGTAGGTTCATGGCTTTTTTGGACATCTAGTAAGATGTTCTTGTACAACTATCATTTTTTGTTAATATTTCACTTCACTTTGATGTTCCCAGGCAGTTATTCTGACAATTGCTTTAAACTTGGGAAAATTATCCCTTTGAGGGTTCCAAACGTATGGCTGATGTTCTTGCAGGGTAAATATAACCACATCGTGATGGCTGGTGCTCAGCCAGCAGCAGATTTTTAGGCTAACAATTAACTTGTCTTTATCAGTAGAATGAGGCTCAATATTGAACGTCGGATGCCGTGCCGGGTGCTGAACTTCCTGTGGTAAAGTTGTAAAGGGCATTTTCTCTTGCTTTCTGGGGGCAGAGTGGCTGGAGAGCTGCTGGGCAGAAAAGGACCTGGGGGTGTTGGTTGACTGTCGGCTGAACATGAGCCAGCAGTGTGCCCAGGTGGCCAAGAAGGCCAACAGCATCCTGGCCTGTGTCAGGAACAGCGGGGGGAGTAGGGCCCGAGAGGTGATTGTCCCCCTGGACTGGGCACTGGTGAGGCCTCACCTCGAGTACTGTGTCCAGTTTTGGGCCCCCTACCATAAATAAGACATTGAGGTGCTGGAGCGGGTCCAGAGAAGGGCAACAAAGCTGGTGAGGGGGCTGGAGAATAAGTCTTATGAGGAGAGGCTGAGGGAGCTGGGGGGGTTCAGCCTGGAGAAGAGGAGGCTGAGGGGAGACCTTATTGCTCTCTCCAACTCCCTGAAAGGAGGGTGTAGAGAGGGGGGGGTCGGTCTCTTTTCTCAAGTCACAGGCGACAGGACGAGAGGAAAGCGCCTCAAGTTGCTCCAGGGGAGGTTCAGGCTGGATATTAGGAAAAAATTTTTCACTGAAAGGGTTCTCAGCCATTGGAATGGGCTGCCCAGGGAGGTGGTTGAGGCCCCATCCCTGGAGGGGTTCAAAAGACGGGTTGATGTAGTGCTGGGAGGTCTGGTTTAGTGATGATGCTCCTTGTTTGTTGTGTGGGTGTCTATTTTTGTCAGTTGGGTTGACGGTTGGATCTTTAATGTCCCTTCCAACCTAGAAGATTCTGTGATTCTGTGAAATCCAGTCAGTGCTCTCCTCAGGGTGATGTCAGAACCCAAAAGATGGCTGTCTAAATTTAGACTGAATTCTCTGTATTTGAGTGTCCTTTAAGTTCATCCTTTTACACAGCCTGGGCAGGTATCACAGAAATACCTCATACTGGTTTCTGGGAAGGCTTGGTGGTTCACAACTGCACTTCCCTCTGCAGGTTGTCCTTGGAGGTCCTGTGGTTCACAGTAGTCTTGCAGATACATCTTTCATGCATCCCCTTCTCTTTTTCTCATTCTGTACTTACCATACTGATACCAGTTTTTCTTTTTCTAACATTCCCTTTATGAGACCTACCCCACAATTATCAGGTAGATAGTGATGGCATAAACTTTTCCACATCATTAGTTGGTGGCCCCCAGAATTAAGTGGCTGCACGTGTCCTACACTATCCCCTATGAGACCTACATTTTTGATTCACCAAAAATAGTGTTTTTCTGTAGTATTCTCAATGTTGTATTACTCTCTGTGTGAGTTAAAGCCCATTACAGTGCATGACTTTCCCCTCACAAACCTCTAACCTGATTTTTAAAAGTCAATAATCAGAGTACAAAGGGAAGTTGGGACTTGCTAGGTCTAAGAAAAATACCAGCTAATAAAGTTATATCTCAGCCCATCTCTCCTTCTGGGGAGCCCCTACTGTGACCTTCCATTCATACTGGCCTGAACTGGAACTGCACTGCTGGCATAACTGTAAAAAACCCAATTGCCTGTCCCTTAAATAGCTCCTCTTGGGTTGTATTAAAATTTATACCCCAGTTTAAACTTGGCACTTAGATTAAAAGAAACCATATCAGCTCCTCTGGGGTTGTATTAAAATTTATACCCACCAGTCTGAACTTGGCACTTAGATTAAAAGAAACCATATAGATATATATATATACACAAATATATATATAGTAAGTAAAAGGGGTGTTGGGAGGTCGTATGTCTGTAGCAGATGACATTGGCACAGGTTTATCACAGTGAAAAACAAGCTGACTATATATACACATATATATATAGTAAGGAAAAGGGGTGTTGGGAGGTAGCATGTCTGTAGCAGATGACATTGATACAGGTTTATCACAGTGAAAAACAAGCTGACTTTTGGGTTACCTTATAATAGCAAAACTTTCTACATCTTGCCTTCTTTTACAGGATCTCATTCAAAATAAGAGATTATGGTTTTGTCTTGATTGAATTTGTTACAAAAATCATGCAATAATGTGTTCAAGTGAAATAGTTTTGCTCTGTTGCTTGA
Organism: Calidris pugnax; assembly: GCF_001431845.1. Classification (NCBI taxonomy): domain Eukaryota; kingdom Metazoa; phylum Chordata; class Aves; order Charadriiformes; family Scolopacidae; genus Calidris; species Calidris pugnax. Next base: position 892,430 of record NW_015090890.1, read on the forward strand.
TTAAGGTGAGACTAATTGTGGGCATAATTTTCATCAAATTAACTGAAAATAACGGGTAGGGGAAGGAAGAAGGGAAGAGAAATCTATAAAAGAATTAACATTGCTGAACAGCAGCTTGTCTAGACTAGAACGTGGAATCAGAGAGGAATTGGGCCATCTTGGTTCTTAATAGGCATTGAGTGTTTTCAACATTTTTCTTTTCAGAACCAGATTTCTCTTATCTGGATGCCCTGGCTCCTTATCAGCCTCTGGCGATGAAATGTGTTTACTGTCCCATTGACACAAGACTGAATTTTATCCAGGTGTCTAAATTACTCAAAGAAGTCCAGGTAAGGAATTTCTGTTGCCTTTTCTTACGTTTCTTCACGCACCTGCAATAAATAGGCTGATTGTGAACAATTGTTACATTAAACAATAGCAAAATCAAGACAACACCTAGATCCCTTTTTTTTTCCATGAGAGGGCACACATCCCACTCCAAAATGAATATGGAATCACTGCCAATGTCTGCACAGAGAGGCTGGAAGATGCTTAAAAGCTTAAAGCACTGAGCAAATGGTGTGTACAATCCTTTCCTCCTTTTTTAGGCATATATATAATCATAATCACTTTTTCCTGTTTGTATAAATAAGCCTGATGTGTCTAATACTGTCTTAATGTAAAGGGTACCAAGTGCTGAGTATCCTCAGTGCCATCTCCTCTGCTCTTTCTCCTGCAGTTGCTACTTGCCTTGGTCCTGGCACTGCTGTTCTGGAGTTTCACTCTCAAATTTCTTCCAAATCCACTGCTTTCCTTGTGCCATTTGCAACAGCCAGCCTTCTGCTGGCGAGGAAGAAGGCCAGAGCATTCATGTTGTCTCTGCTTTCCTCCCTTGACTCTTTTTGGCTTTGGTGGCCTCACCTCGTCCATCCAATTTGTTTCTACTGAAATTTGCTTTCTGATTCATGGCATAATGAAAATAATACCCAGGTTTTTCCCTGGCTGAGCTTTTCCCTTTGTTCTGTCTCCAGTTTGTTGAACACAAAACCACATATTCTTCTAAACCTCTTAACAATGTCTGGATCATTTTATCTCATTGTTTTATGTTTGGACTTGTCACCGCACAATTAATAGCAACTGCCACTGCCTGTTTTTAGTGGCAGTTGCCACTAAACATCTTCTTAATTGCCACTAACAAGCATTTTTTTCCATGTTACTGCTGAAGTATGATGCTGTTTCCAGAACAGTTTGCAGAAACACTCTCTTGTCCTTTGGCTTCTTTAAATCCTGCAGTGACCCCTGTGGCAGCCAGCCTGTTTGGGCTTTGTTAATATTGCTTATTTTGCTCATGATTTTGCAGCTTTGTGTATTGGGACATCGGCCTCACTCCATGTCATTTTGGGATGGTCTCCACCACTCCTGTCGTTTGCTTCCAGTTTAGATGACAGAATCACAGAATCACAGAATCTTAGTGGTTGGAAGGGACCTCTGAGATCATTGAGTCCAACCACAAAAAAAACAAACAAAAACAAACAAACAAAAAAACCCAAAAAACCACACAACCACCACAAAAACAACAAACCCAAAACCACCACCCACCAACTAAACCCCACACCGACAACCCCACACACTACACCCCACCACAAACCTATAATCTTGGGCACTAGAGCATGCCCTTAAGAGCCATGTCTACACGTTTCTTAAATCCCTCCAGGGATGGTGACTCCACCACCTCCCTGGGCAGGCTGTTCCAGTGCCTGACCACTCTCTCAGTAAAGTAATTCTTCCTAATATCTAATCTAAATCTCCCCTGCCGCAGCTTCAGACCATTTCCTCTGCTCCTGTCATCATTCCTTTGGGAGAAGAGGCCAACACCTGCTTCTCTACATTCTCCTTTCAGGGAGTTGTAGAGGGCAATGAGGTCTCCCCTCAGCCTCCTCTTCTCCAAACTAAACATGCCCAGTTCCCTCAGCCTCTCCTCATAGGACTTGTTCTCCAGACCCCTCCCCAGCTTGGTGGCTCTCCTCTGGACACGCTCCAGCACCTCAATGTCCTTCCTGTAGTGAGGGGCCCAGAACTGAACACAGTACTCGAGGTGAGATGACAAGGATTTGGAAGAAAAAGCTGTCTGCAGTCCTCCTTAGGACAACGATTACTGGTGTAAAATCAACAAAAGGTTTTTGTAAGTCACCACTCTCTTCTTTTTCCAGCCTCTCCACGTGGTCTGCCCGGAGCAGTACACTCAGCCACCCCCCACCCAGTCCCATCGCACGGATCTGATGATAGACTCCAGTTTGTTGAACACAAAACCACATATTCTTCTAAACCTCTTAACAATGTCTGGATCATTTTATCTCATTGTTTTATGTTTGGACTTGTCACCGCACAATTAATAGCAACTGCCACTGCCTGTTTTTAGTGGCAGTTGCCACTAAACATCTTCTTAATTGCCACTAACAAGCATTTTTTTCCATGTTACTGCTGAAGTATGATGCTGTTTCCAGAACAGTTTGCAGAAACACTCTCTTGTCCTTTGGCTTCTTTAAATCCTGCAGTGACCCCTGTGGCAGCCAGCCTGTTTGGGCTTTGTTAATATTGCTTATTTTGCTCATGATTTTGCAGCTTTGTGTATTGGGACATCGGCCTCACTCCATGTCATTTTGGGATGGTCTCCACCACTCCTGTCGTTTGCTTCCAGTTTAGATGACAGAATCACAGAATCACAGAATCTTAGTGGTTGGAAGGGACCTCTGAGATCATTGAGTCCAACCACAAAAAAAACAAACAAAAACAAACAAACAAAAAAACCCAAAAAACCACACAACCACCACAAAAACAACAAACCCAAAACCACCACCCACCAACTAAACCCCACACCGACAACCCCACACACTACACCCCACCACAAACCTATAATCTTGGGCACTAGAGCATGCCCTTAAGAGCCATGTCTACACGTTTCTTAAATCCCTCCAGGGATGGTGACTCCACCACCTCCCTGGGCAGGCTGTTCCAGTGCCTGACCACTCTCTCAGTAAAGTAATTCTTCCTAATATCTAATCTAAATCTCCCCTGCCACAGCTTCAGACCATTTCCTCTGCTCCTGTCATCATTCCTTTGGGAGAAGAGGCCAACACCTGCTTCTCTACATTCTCCTTTCAGGGAGTTGTAGAGGGCAATGAGGTCTCCCCTCAGCCTCCTCTTCTCCAAACTAAACATGCCCAGTTCCCTCAGCCTCTCCTCATAGGAATTGTTCTCCAGACCCCTCCCCAGCTTGGTGGCTCTCCTCTGGACACGCTCCAGCACCTCAATGTCCTTCCTGTAGTGAGGGGCCCAGAACTGAACACAGTACTCGAGGTGAGATGACAAGGATTTGGAAGAAAAAGCTGTCTGCAGTCCTCCTTAGGACAACGATTACTGGTGTAAAATCAACAAAAGGTTTTTGTAAGTCACCACTCTCTTCTTTTTCCAGCCTCTCCACGTGGTCTGCCCGGAGCAGTACACTCAGCCACCCCCCACCCAGTCCCATCGCACGGATCTGATGATAGACTGCCAGCCCCCCCCCATGTCCTACCGCAGGGCCGAGGTGCTGACTCTCCCGTACAAGCGGCGCTACGAGAAGATCGAAATCATGCCAGAAGTGAGTAACAAAAGTGGGGGAAAAGGTGGTGGCTTCTGGCTCATACAGCCAAATTCAAGCTACGGCTTCAGTAGCTTCTTGGACTAAAAACATCTTGTGGCTGTGATTTATAGAAACGTAGAATGTTTTAGGTTGGAAGGAACCTTAAAGATCATCTAGTCCTGTTCTCCAGGGACACCTCCCACTAGAGCAGGTTGCTCAAGGCCACATCCAGAGACATAGAATGTTTTAGGTTGGAAGGAACCTTAAAGATCATCTAGTTCTTGTTCCCCAGGGACACCTCCCACTAGAGCAGGTTGCTCAAAGCCCCATCTAACCTGGCCTTGAACACTTCCAAGGATGGGGCATCTCCAACTTGCCTGGGCAACCTCTTCCAGTGACTCACCACTCTCTTTGCTGGTGACTATGATCATGTAAAGCGCTTTCTATCAAATGGAGGGCTAAGAAGGAAGCATTTCTGAGAGAGAATTTCACTGTGTAAACTAATGAGAATTGAAAAAAACACATTGTGGGCAAGCAAAAATGTGTTCAGGTTAATTGTCCTTTGCAAGGATATATCACATTTCAAAATACAGGCCAAAGGACAGCCTCTGCTAGCCACCTGGGAGAGAAACCAGTCACCTCCAGTATAAATATGAGAAATTAAGGCACTGCCATTTGAATTAGTGGCCCAAGGCCATGGAAAGGATCCAGAGAATCTGGGAGTTTGTAGCCAGGAGTTGCCTTTCTCCTCCCCAGGTGTACCTGCCGTGAGAAATACCCTTTCCCTTGCATTCCCTTGTATTTCCCTTCCCAGTATTCAGTCATCTGATAAAGGCATAGCAGTGAAATGGCTCATTTGTATTGCAAAAGTACCAATAAATGGTTAATTCCAACAGAGTGCTGAAGCCCACCAGGTTAATGGGTTGCTTGTAGCCATCTGTAATGTGGGCTACTTACACCCGCAGCATCTATTAATAATTTATTAACCCCATAAATGAAATACAAATGTACCCATAATACAAAGGGTGACCCATATTCTAACAGGCATGATCTTAAACTATTTTTTTGACAATCCAATCAGCACAAATGGGTCCTTGGATGAAAGGTGACAGTGGCTTTTTACAAGCAGGCGTTCCTGCTTGTCGGAAGCTGGTGAATAAGTGAGTCTGCTTCTCCTCAGAGAGTAGAGGGAGGAAGAGCCCTTAGATAAGCCAAAGGTGAAGTACAGAACTGGTAGCCACGTAACAGAATCCCTTAGCCAGGCCACAACACCCATTCCTGCCATTTGACCTGTGTCTACTTCTTGTATCAGTTCTGTTAGAGGGCTGCCAGAGACACGGAGGGATTCTTTAATTAGAAAATATACTCGGATGCAGCTCCATCAAGGCATGTATATTTAATCATTTGGGAAATTTGCATATTTATTGGATCCTATTAAACCTAAGACTAGTAAAACATGGCTTCCATTCACCAGCGTGACCAAAACAAATTGTACATTCTGAGTGCAGAGAGCGGCGCGGGACTTCCCTATTATTCCACTGAAGTTTTTGGGCTTTTCCCTCAACTGTGAGGGTGTAAGTGAGCCTTCATCTGTGAGCCCATCCCTTGTGTCAGCCCTGGGAGGAGGGCAGATTTGCAAACAGCATGCAAATTAGCAGAGATACTACAGATGAATATTCACCAACCCTCATACATTTTGAAGTTCCTGTCCAGGGGGAGGGTTTTCTTAAAGCTGGTCTGGTCCATGGGAGTTGCAGGTTCAGTTTCTTGCTCTCTTGGAGTCTTCCTCTACCATCAACACAAGTCTGAAACACAAAATGCAGCTCACACTGGAAAGGCCACCAGGGACTTCAGAGTTCCCTGGCAGAGCTTATTAGTCTGAAGGCAGTGCCATGCTCGTGGTGCTGGACTGCATCAGAAAACAAGGCAGTGTTTCTCTTGTTATAGCTTGGCTGCTGGCAGCGAGATCCCTTACACTTGAGACTCAAGAGGCCACGTGGATTCAGCCTCACTGGCAGCCACGAATGGGAAAATGCTCCCTGTTTCTCAAACCCAGATCTCCAGTGGTTTTTAGGTGCTGTCTGTCACCGAAGCGAATGGATTGTTTCTATACCCGTAGGTAAAAACAGTGCTTAGAAATAAGAGCATTTCCCAAAAATGCTGCGATGTTGGAGGGAGGATGCGCTGCCGATGACCTGGGAGGGGGCATCAAAGAAGCACATAGAAAATGAGAGCTGGTTTCTATTGCGTTCACTTTAACTTGAAGAGTTCGAGCAGAAAGCTTTACAGAAAGGAATATTGACAGAAATGGCCCTTTTTTTTCCCTCTAACAAATAACCTCAAATTATATTTACACAGGAGTCCTAATTTCCCAGCTATCTGTGCTCAGGGAGTAGAAACATCTCATTTTCCATGTCCAGGTATTCTCCCTGGTTCCAAAGCTGCACTTACCAACTTGTTGCAAAAAGCTACTTGGTATGTAACGATGCTCCCAAAAAGACTTCTTAATATGATACAAAAATTAGGTAGATCAGATCATCTCTGAGACTCTCAGGAAAGCTGTTGTCCCTCCCCACTGGTGTCAGGGAGGTAGTGTTTGCTCTCCCCAGGGGGTTCTTAGAGAGTTAGACTCATTAGTGGTTGTGTGCCTCCCTCTGAGAGCAAGGCTGTGATTCAGGGCTGTTAATAGGATGCCATTCCCCAGCGCTGAGATATGCAAATCATCCTCAAAAAGAGATATTGCTCCTTCTTTTTAAGGGAATTTGCTAGAGGAATTGCAATGCCAACTTTGTAGTGATTGTAGACCGTTGCCCCAGGACAGTCTCTGTTTCAGCACGTCTTCATCCCATCACCCTGTGAGGCTTGTGTTGGCTTCCAGCTTGACCTGCAGAGTGGTGATAAGGCATGGGGGGGATGGGGAGTTGTCTCCCACCCTCTCTGACTTGAGTTAGAGTCTTTAGATGGAGTCTTTGAGTCTTAGCAGCTTAGCTGATAACTCATCTCTCCTACTCTGTGTAACTAGTCTCAACAGTCATTATTTGGTTTTCAAAGAAATGGGAAAAGGAGGAAAAGACTGTCTTTTTCTATAGGCTGTATTTCCTTTGATGCTAACCCCCTAAATAAGCACCTTAGCTCCCTAATAATTTCCTGTTCCATCTGCATGGCTTGCCTCATCCCCCCTCCCAGCAGAAGAGCCCTGTCTGTCTGTCCCATGTGCAGAGAGGGGTCATTAGGATGTTGGTTTTGAGAGGCTGAGGCAGGTGGCCTGATGGTTTTGGGCAGGGTTTACACAGTGGTGGCCAAAAATGGTTCTCACTTCCCCTGCTCCTGGGTGGGTTGTGCAAGACAGGATTGCAGATATGATAGATGAGGGTCCCTGGTGGGAAGTATTTGCTGCTTAATGTCCCCTTATCAGTAGTTTCATCCGGGGAGACTCTTTATGGAGCCTGACTATATAGGAGTTTCTATTCTGCAAAGAAAGGACATTTATTTTATATGGGCAGCCACCAGCTCTGGGGTTCTGTGAAGGCTCAAATGGCAAGTGGAAAGGGCATAGGGAAGAGTGTAGCCAACAGATCAAGGGAGGTCATTCTCCCCCTCTACTCTGCACTGGTGAGGCCACAACTGGAATACTGTGTCCAGTTCTGGGCTCCCCAGTTCAAGAGGGACAGGGAACTACTGGAAAGAGTCCAGCGAAGGGCAACAAAGATGATTCAAGGATTGGAGCATCTCCCTTATGAGGAGAGACTGAGAGAGCTGGGACTCTTTAGTCTGGAGAAGAGAAGGCTGAGGGGAGACCTTATCAACGCCTACAAGTATCTCAAGGGAGGGTTGAAGGAGGAGGGAGCCAGACTCTTTTCAGTGGTTCCCAGTGAGAGGACAAGGGGCAATGGGCACAAGTTGGAACATAAAGGGTTCCACTTGAATATGAGGAGAAACTTCTTCACGGTGAGGGTGGCAGAGCCCTGGAACAGGCTGCCCAGGGAGGGTGTGGAGTCCCCTTCCTTGGAGATTTTCAAGCCCTGCCTGGATGCTCCTGAGTAACATGCTCTGACAAGCTCTAGGCAATCCTGCTTCAGCAGGGGAGTTGGACTAGATGATCTCTATGGTCCCTTCCAACTCTAAAAATTCAGTGAAATTCAGTGAAATAGCTCCTACCAAATCTTGCGAAGGCTTGTCTTTGTTAAAACCATGTTAGCCAAGCATGGAATGATGAAATCCACCCTGGAAAAAAACAAAAAAGTAATTGTTAGATTTGCTCCAGGGCTGGGACTTGGGTCTAAAGTACAGCTAAAAGTCTCATAAAAGAGTGAAGTCCTGGTCAGGACTTCACTTCAGATGTGCTCCAACTTCTGGCTGGATTCTTAAAGCTTTAGAAAACAGAAGAATTGTTTGACTCAGTGTGGTTTCAGTCAGTACAGTGATGGTTACAGCAGTGGGAAATGTCCATTTCCAAACCCCTTTCAGTGCTTCAGATTCTGGCCTGTCAGACTAATGTAAATTTACTGATACCACCTCAGCTTGTCTACATTTCAATCACTTCACCCCAGAGCAAAAAGTCAGGTCAGGCAGGACCCTTCTATGTTAATGAGATTTGTGCTCAGAGCAGCCTTTGTTTAGAGAGAGTTTTTAACAGTCCCAAGGCACCGGGCTGGAATGGCTCTCAGAGGTGTTGTGGAAACCTTTACACTTTAACTAATTTGTTCTTCTCAGCATCTGCCTTTCACTTTAAAAAATAATAATAATAAGATTAAAAAAAAAAAAAAAAAAAAAGACTGCTTCCTGGAAATTGGTTAGGCATTGTCTATTCACAGGAGAACGATGGGAAAATGGAAAACACCTTCTGGAGCAAACAGATAAATTAAACAGTAGTGTTTGAGCAAATAATGTGCCTCCAGTTTAATTACAGCTGAACAATGGTGCGGATCACTTGATTTCGGCAGCAGGCTGACTTCAGTGAGGGCCCTGTGTTGCTAAAATACTCTATTCACAAGTTCTTCAGGACACAGGCCGGTACAGGAGAGTGTGAATGGGCAATGCACAGCCCGACATGAAGTAAAATTATAAGGAACTATTGCAGAGAAGAATTAGGAAAGCAGCCACTTGGCAGCCCATTAGAATTATGTAGCTTTCACTCCACCCTCCCCTTTTCTTATTTTGACTTCTCTTTCCATGTAGGATCTTGCCAATTCCTTTTTGAGAGAAAGAAAGGCAAAACATGGCTTTCATCTTACCTCTCCAACTTCCTTCCATTTGTCAGGGATTAAAGAGTTTGAGTTCTTGTTTTTCTTCTAACCCTCGGCTTACTTTGCTGACCCCACATTCTGACCCATAAACTTCATATATTTTGAATATCTTTATTGATGGCCTTTTCATGTCTTTCAAATGACTCATCTTTTGCATCTGAAAGATGCTTGCCTTTACTCTGAAGATATTTGATGTCCTTGCTTGCCATGCCTGGCGTTTTTCATTCAAGTTTGAGGCTGATTTCTGCTTCTCCTGCTTCTGGTTTCCAATGTCCTCCCATAAGTTCCTCAAATAGCAGTTTCCTGCCTGCTCCCGGGCTGTGCAGCGTACTGGGGAAGAGCTTCATTAAACACCCATAAATCTACTTCATTACACTCCTTAAATACCTCCTTAAAACTGTCTCTTGGCACAGGATTGGCCACAAGCCAGGGGTTAGCTTTAGTACTGAGACTATTTATAATCCCACCCAGGATTATTTCCCGTTGGTTGGTCAGTACAAGTCTTTCTGGTTTGATTTCCAGGCTTTGGGGGCAATGTTCCTCACGTCGATCTGGAGTGCTGGTCTCTTAGTTGAACATGGAGCAGGTACATGGAAAAGAAGGGGTTTGTTTCATTGCTCAAAACTGCAGAAGTACCCCCGTCACCTTGTTTTATTTCTCCACTGGATGTTGGCTCTATGGAAGAGTAAAACTAAGGTGTTGGCATTTGCAAGCAGTAATATCAAAACCTAGATATTTATGGCATGATTCTTCATCCACCAAAGTTAATGAGACTTTAAAATCCACTCCAGAGAGAATTGTAGGAGACCCACAGAGACTGAAAGATCCATTAAGTTAGGGTTAATTTAGCAATTTAATCATCCCATTTAAAACACTTGGATTCTATAAAATCTGAGGCCGAAACCCCAACAAGACATGACTCAGATCACCCACTAATGATTATATGGATGCCCTTAGCTCTAGGATGTTTGTTCTTCTCTGTTGGAGATGCCCTTGTTCCTTTAAGTCTCATTAAAAAGAGTCCCCAATTTCCATTCTGCTGCACAAATGGCCTGCAGCATCCTTGTGCTGTTTAATGTGCTTGCTGGTCATGAACACTTACTCCACAGGCATATTTAAATCTTTAGACCTTTCCCCCTCGGTGTGTGTGTTTGACCAGGTATCTTCTTGCTTCCTCTGCAGGATCTGATAGTTGCAGGCTTCCTGCACTCAGGCTCTGCCCGATTTAGCAGATGGTATAAAGCCAGGGATGAATCTGTTTGAGATTTCTGCCCACACTGTCATCTCTTGTGCAGTTCTGTGTCTGATTTCCAGTGATTGGAGAACAAGAGCTCCTGGTATTTGAATAATGAAGGGATGAGGGGAGGCAGGGAGGTAGGAGGGGACGTAAATTGTCTTCCTTTCCAAAGATTGCCACAGGATGAAGACCATGTTTATATTTCTGTTTCCAAAACTGACTATACGGACCATCCCTGCTTGTGAAAGGGCTATTGCACAGCTTTTAACCATGTGGAATATTTGGTCACTCTTTTCCTATTAAAGGTACATGAGGAAGATGTTTTTCTGGATCCAGATGATGTGTGTGAGTAGTGAGGTGAGCGGAGGGATGGAGGATGAGGCAGCTTGTTCTCAGTTCAGATTTTGCCAAGGACTGCTTATTGTAAAAACCTTTGGGATCGGCAGGAGCTGGTAGACTCCCTCTGAAGTCAGGCAGATCTTAAAATCTTTGAGTTTCTCTAAAAATTGGGAGAGGATTATTTTTCTGTCGCATACGAATTGCATCCTCCTTAGGGGCTAGGATCTGGGTGGGAATCTCTTCCTACCTGGCAAGCTCCGAGGCTGTAAGCAATCATTTCCACCTAGAAATGGAAGTGCCCTTGTGGGTTACGTGGCCAGAACCCAGCTGCAGTTAGTAATAGTGTTTATAATGTGACTCATAAAATGTAAGGCACCAGCTTCAAATTGTGAAGACTTTTGCCCCTGCTGTTCCCACTAGAATGCTGTGCAAACCCCCACGGTCTCTGATGGCTACAAACATCCTAATTTCCAGCCTACGCTTATTCTTGGCTGGTCTGCACATCCTTATTCTTAACGTCATGTTTCAGCATAAATAGATTTTCTCTTTTGTTGGTATTTTCCCTGTGGTGTTTATGTAGAATAATCAAATTCTCCTTTCGCCTTTCTTTTTGCCAGGCTAAACAAGCCAAGATATTTAGTTTCCTCTTACAAGACAGCTTCTCCTGCCCTAATCTGCCCTTCAGTATATCTTACTTGAACTTAAATTACCCACAATTTACAAGTAGTTCAGATGAGATTTTGCTGGGCCCGATATAATAGCAAAAGCTCATCTCTTCCAGAATTACCTGATATTTTCTGGAGTCGCATTTAGCTTCTTTGTGGCTGTGTCACATTTATGACTCTTGAGTTCTCATGGGATGGACTAATAAACATGGACCCTTCACCTTTGTCGTTTCCAGCAGCTGCCAGCTCACAGGAAAAATTCTTAGTATTAGCCCAGTCCCTGGCCTTGCATTTCATGCTGTTGAATTTCATCTTGTTTTTCTCACTTCCCTTCTTGAGGTCATCGAGTTCTTTCTCTGCAATCACCTGATTTCTTTCTATTAAGGGTTCCTCTACAAACTTCGGTGGCGACTTCTGAAGTTCTCTTCATTCTGTGCTGAGGTCATTAATAAAAATTGGGTGGGAGTAGGCTCAAGGCTGATCCTTCAGGAATTGCTACAACAGCACGGTAGTTGTTGGAGGATACCTTTGTTTTAACCAACGCTTTCCCCACCTCAGGGCTGTTGTAGAAATGCACAGTTTGTGATTTCCCATGTGGTACTTTCCTAGTGCTTCGTGAAGCACAGACTGTGGCTGCCCCAATTCCCTCAGCAGTTGTCATATCAGAGAAAGCTGTTGTGTTTGTCACATGTGATCCACTTTTGATGATTTTTTAACATTTCCCTTCCATTTAATTATTGCCGTATAGTAGCGTGATTAATAGACCCTTTAGTAGGATTTCTGAGCACTGGGTATTGCAAAGGCACTGAACAAAACTCATCCCTGCCCCAAGGAATATATTGCAGCTTTATTCTTTCTTTATTTTCTCTAAGGACTTGCAATGTGTTGAGTTCATAGTTGGTCTGCCCTGCCCAGTGGTTTCACAGCTCTGTTCCACGTCTTTGATTTCTCTGGTTTGATCCAGAGCTGCAACTCTGGCTCCTACTTCTAATCATACATTTATGCACAATTTGCAAATCTGGAAAATACACATTTGATGTAAAAACCCAGCTGTGTCCCTTTCTAAATACACATGTGATAATCTGGTGTACACACCAGTGAGTTTCAGATCTTAAAAGTGAAGGGGATTTTAATTATTCATAAGCTTTGCTGTGCTCCTGTTTGTTCCCCTTTGCTCCATCCAGTCCTGGGGGGTGAAGGTCCAGCTCACCTCACTCCATTCAGGCTTGAGCTCTCCCTGCTGGGTTGATCTTTCTGCACCTTCTCTAGTCTAAGCCAAGAACTGATTCACTTATAAAAATTTGGAGGGGAAGAGGAAAAAGGGAGAAGTTTGGGCCAGTCTTTTTTCAGTGGTGCCCAGGGACAGGACAAGAGGTAAAAGGCACAAACTTGAACTTAAAAAGTTCCATCTCAACATGAGGAGGAACTTCTTTCCTTTGAGGGTAGCAGAGTCCTGGCAGAGGCTGCCCAGAGAGGTGTTGGAGTCTCCTTCTCTGGAGACATTCCAACCCCACATTGCAGACTTGAGCTTTCCCTGCTGGGTTGATCTTCCTGCACCTTCTCTAGTCTAAGCCAAGAACTGATTCACTTATAAAAATTTGGAGGGGAAGAGGAAAAAGGGAGAAGTTTGGGCCAGTCTTTTTTCAGTGGTGCCCAGGGACAGGACAAGAGGTAAAAGGCACAAACTTGAACTTAAAAAGTTCCATCTCAACATGAGGAGGAACTTCTTTCCTTTGAGGGTAGCAGAGTCCTGGCAGAGGCTGCCCAGAGAGGTGTTGGAGTCTCCTTCTCTGGAGACATTCCAACCCCACATGGATGGGTTCCTGTCCAACTTGCTCTGGGTGGACCTGCTTTGGCAGGGGGTTGGACTGGATGATCTCCAGAGGTCCCTTCCAACCCCAAAGGAAAAAGGGAGAAGTTTGGAGAGGTGGCCCAAAAACCTAAGAGGAAATCACTGGGAGTCACCACGGCCAGTCTAGCTCCAACTGGGATGTTAAAATACTGGCTGGTGCATATCTGTGTGTGTCTGTGCCTGGGAAAATCCTCCTCAGGACCAAGACCATGTGTGCTAAAATCCTGCTCCTTTCCTGATTTTATTCACTGATCATTCAGCCTCATTTTTTTTTAACAGTAGGAGTTTTAGATCCCATCCTCAGTCATTGTTCAGCTCTTCATTGCCCACGAGAGGACTTTGGGCTGGTCACTGAAGACAGTGTGTGACCTAAAGCCTAGGGAGAGTTGTCCCCAGTGAAGACCTCAAGAGAGACTTCAGAGTAACCTGACCTGTGTGCATTCTTCTTCTTTACAAACAGCCGTGGTTTGGCCAACAACAGTGGTCGGGCTCACATAGTATGTGTCGGGGCTCGTTTTGTTGTGGAAAATACAATCCTACATGGAAGATTCAACCACAGTTTATGGTAAAAAAGTCTTTTCTCTGTAGGAGCACAGGTGGACGGATGGGAGCAGAACTTCCCAGGCTGACTCTTCTCTCCCTCAACTCATACCAGGTTCACGTCAACACTCGTGGTTTCAGACTACTGAGAGTTTGTTTTTTTGGTTGGTCTCCGTTTTAAACTTTCCTTAGCAGGAGGGGGTTTCAAAAAAAATGAACTACCCAGTGCACGTACCCACAGGAGTTTGTCTTGAAGCAGCCCAAGTGCTCAGCCATAGGCAGGGGACTGATTAATGCCATGTTCATGCTCAGCGCCGTGCGTCTCTGCTTTCGTGACTTCTCCGGTGCCAGCATGTGGCATCAGGCTCCTGATAATGACTGGAAGGAAGAAGCATTTATTCTTGCGTAGTGGGGGGCTTTTCAATCTTGCAGACAAAAGGCATAACAAGATGCAGGGACTGAAAGCTGGGCAAATTCAACCTTGAAATAAGACACGGTTTTCTGGCCGCAAGGAAAATTAAAGTTTGGAAGAGCTTGCGAGGGGGAAGCGGTGGAGTTGGCATTGCTTGGAGTAGAGACAAGATTTGCTATCTCTCTGCAAAGGGTTTCTTTAATCCAGCATTTTGGGAGAGTTGTGTGATTTGTGTGTGCGGGAGGTCAGTTGAAAGGAGTGTAGCAGCACAGGCTGGTCTTGGTGGGTGAATTGCTGGATGTGATTAAATGACCTTTTGGGTTTGGGTCAGTGAACTTCTATAATAGAAGGATTGGCTGCAATATGGAGAGGGCTGTGAGATGAAGCAATATCTTAGAGAAAATAAAAACAAATGGCTGTCTTACTGTCTTTTTGACTGTTAACAATTAAAATTGCTGTTTACCAACCGTGTGGTTAAAACCTGCATAAATGTTAATATCCAAGTATCTCAGTGGCAAAAGAAGGCTCAGATTCTAAGCAGCTTTCTGTTTTCTGAGGATCTATCTCATTACAGTGTTTGTCCTCTTGCCATGTATTCTTCATTAGAGCCTGTTTTGTATTGATCTTCCTCTGGCAGGTGGTGGGAATGGAAAGTGCCTTTGACCACTGCAAAGTGCATCATAACATACTGCTGAAAGTATTACTATTTTTAGGTCCATGGGGAAATCTGAAGCAATAATTATCATTATATTTTCATTCTCTTAGCCTTCAACAACAAACTCGAAAGGCTGTATTCAAATTGCCTGTTTTAAAGATCTTGAACAGAGTCCCAGAGAGAGAGCAATCTGAATTGCTCCATGAAATTTTGATTTCTAAAATCCACCAACTCTGAATACGTGCAAAATTTAGGGGATTTGAATGCAGCCTTAAAAATGTCATGTGTTTTTCCCACACAAACTTCTATCCAGGTGTTTTATTTCAAGGAGGCGCTCTCAAAATGTTCCTGCAACTTTGATGGTGGTCGGTGAGATTTTCAGAAGTTATTAGAAGTAGGTGAACTCTGCTGCCATTGAAGCCAACAGAAACACCTTCTCAGTGCTTTGATGGCAAAAGGATGAGGCCAGTTAGTGAGTGCTTTTTGAAGTCGAGTTCAGTTGCTTCTGTAGTCACAAGGATTAGAGTTTTGCAGTTACAGAGCAATGACCTACCTAAATGTAATTTAATAAATAAGCCTGAAGTTTCTTGAGAAGTGGCAGGCTTCAGTTTTTCTGTGCTGTCCTTCTCCTGGTTTGAATCCTGTTGAAAATTCACTAGATGGTCTTTGGTAAGGACTTTAATCTGCCTTTGCTTACGGTGAAGGATGTCCAAAATGGGAATATACTGTGTTTTTCTAAAATCCATTCAGTTTCTCTTCCTGCTTTTCATGCGTGGGAGGCCCTGGTGAGCTAAAGTGAGCTGGTGGGGCTATGGTGATGGCTGGTTCTCCGAGGAAGCGGTACAGTAGATGGCTGAAGTTTCAAAAGAACTTACTTACCTGGAGGTGAAGCTCTTCTTAATACATGGCTCCAACTGGAGGTGCCGTGTGTTTGAAGATGAAAGGGAATGGACTTCAGATGAAGCTTATCTTCTAGAGTCTCTTTCTATATGAGGTGGGTTGATGATCTGCATGGGTTGTTGGTTCAACTGTTGAGAAAATTACTTGTCTTCACAGTTGAAAAGTCTTCCCATCCAGCGGTGTAACGCATGGGCAATCTCACCAGCTTTTGTTTTGTGAGGCACCTCTGGTATTTCCCCACAGAGACAGAGCACAGTTCATGCATCCTTGCCTTCAGGTCCACAGCAAACACCAGGATGGTGCTTGGCTGGGAGTGACTCTTGGTAACTGCTTGGGCTGCTGGCCAAGGTGTGTGGGTACCTGTTTATTGAGGACCAGATCCTGGCTGCAGTCCTGGACAGGACTCCAGGGCACCTGCTCTCCAGTGTATCGTCATCTGGGAAAAAGGGAATGATTTTCTGGTTTTGTGAGCGTTGGTTTCTGCAACGTTCCTTTGGAAACGTGGCTGGGAGAGGTGCTTCCCACTTGCCAACTTCCACGTGTCCCTGCAGGAGCAGCGCTGCCCGCTCCATCACTGCCACCACCCTCAGAGCTGAGGGTCCTGGGACATGGCCAATCAGTTCAAAGTTAGAGCCAAGACTAAATTTTACTTCTTTCAGAGAAGAATTATACAAAAGGTGGTGTAGGGGTTTCTGTGCCATTCTGTAAGGAAAAATATCAAACCATTCAACAGATCCAGTGGGTTTTTAAGGACAAACCCTTTTTTTCCAGCTGTTTGCATCCAGAATGGCCCGGCACTAAGGAACAGAAAGGAAACTGGCTTTGATTTAATTGTCCATCAACATCACAAACATAACAATGACAAATTACATTGTGAGTTTTATTAATCAAAGTTATTAATAAAGTTAATGCCCTTTTAAATCAGGTTCCTCTTTAATACATTTTGTGAGCCTTGCCTTGATTGCTGGAAACCTGGGGGTGCTCTGATAATGGTATGAAAGGCAGTAGCTTTAAGAGGCAGAAGGAGAGCCAGGCAGGTGAGGGGAGAGCTCTGTCTTTCTATCAGTGGGTTTGTGTTTACAGTTCATTAGTCCATGTTTAAAAATACCATGCTGCCAATTTAAATCACAGCTGGATTCATACAAATTTTGAGATTATCACTTGCTGAACAAAAAACCCTTCTTTTGCTTTAGCTTGCAGATTCACTCGTGCCCTTGGAGATTAAGCCTGGCATTTCCTTAGCAACAGTTTCTGCCGTGTTGCATACCAAAGACAACAAGCATGTGCTGCAGGTACGGTATAATGGGAAAGGGAGAAAAATATCCTTACACCGGGTTTCGTGCCATCTGGGACCCCAGCTGTTCTCCTGAGGCAACCCCTCCAACAACTCTTTCCCCACCGGAGCGGAGTCCTTGTCAGATGCTTTGTCCTGGCATGTGCGAGTGAGGAATTACACTTAGAGCAAAGAGTAGGATGCAAATAAATCTCTCTCTACCCTCTTTTTGTTGGCCACGTGCCTGGCTAAGATAAAAGGGGAAGGGAGATTATTCCTGAGGAGAGGCTACAAATCACGTTGCTGTCTTCCATAACCCGTGCATCAGGATCAGCATCAGTCAGCCTCTCGTGGGCTGAGAACTGAGGGTCAGAGGAGAGAGATGACCTAAAATATGTGAAGAGACTCTCTTCCTTAAGTTGCCCTGTTCCCCGAAAAAGCAGATTGTGCATCCCTGTACAAACTAAGAATGTACACTCGCTTCCTACCACCTCCTTTAGGCTGACACTGGAATTCCTGGCATTAGAATTCCTGGCTCTGCAGAAGGAGGTGGTGGCTGGTGGACCTGCTCAGCAGCAGATGTCCTGGTCCTCTTTCTCCATAACCCTTCAGAAGAGGGCCCAGTATGGTAATGTCTTTAATGCAGGGACAAAAAGATGGGTTAAAGATTTATATCCACGCACAGCAGACAGGCTGTCCTACTTTTTCCAAGTCAGCTCCCTAGAAACACTAGGCAGCTCTGAAAAAACTAAAGTATCACAATGCAGTTGGTTTGAGGCTGCTTTTTCCTCTGAGTTGTTCATTTACTCTCTTCTCTACTCTGATTCCTGGTGCCAAATAATCTTAGACCTTGGCTTAAAATGCCAGAGCCCTCATAAATGGATGGAGTTAAGCCAGCACAGCGCTATCTGTCAGTACTGGCTGAGCCTGGGACCTCTGGGAGTTCCAGAAACTGTTTGTAAGCCCCAAAAACTCGATCTACGAACACAGAACCATGGGAGTGGAACTGGAGCCTGAGCAGGTGGTGTTTCTCCCCCAAGGATGACAAACACCCTTCCCTGGCTGTTGGAAGAAGCACGGGGACATCACAGCAGCAGGTTCAGACACGATGCTCCGTGATGGGAAAGACACGGGAGCTGAGAGGAGCCCAGTCTGTCACCTGGAAGGTGCTACAAGGCAACTGGGGTTGCTTCAGGCAAATTCCCCGTGTGTTGTGCAGACGCATCCCTGGCAAATGGCCCTGCCAAAAATTTTGGAGAAATTTTCCCCAGCACCTTTTTCCCAGAGACTGAGTTGCAGCTTTGCTGGGAAACACCGGTGCTGACACTTCCCCGACCCAACTTAACTTGGCGCAGGACGATGGAGGTTCATTTGACATGATAATTTCCCCACTCTTCGTTTTTTTTAGAGGAATCTGGTTTTCATCCCCATGAAATGGTCTTTCAGAAGTGCTCAGTTAACCCCTTGCCTTGCCCAGATGCTCACAGAGTGCTGGGTTTGCTGCCCCTGCTCGCCCTGCCTCCCCCTCCCTGCCGACAGAGAAGGCCAAGAGCTCTCTGAAACAGCACCAAATTATACCCACATCACACTCCAGTGATTTTTCAGGCACTGCAGCATCTCTCACTCCTCCTTGGCTGTATTCAAGTTCTTCCTAAAGACTCGCTTTTCTGAGGCCAGTGAGAAAAAAAAAATTACCTATTTTTCTCGTTCCCCGAGTAGTTGCTTGCTCTGAATTTGCCTGTTTCTCAATCTGTTGCGTCTTTTAGAGTGTGATTTTCAAGGCATTGACTTCTAGAAAATATTGCAGGGTACTCGAGTGCTAAAATAGAAAGCTTCAGTCTTGAACTGAGTCAGACGGGCCTTTTAAGATGACAGAAATTTGAACAGAGCTGAATTTGACAGAAATTCTAAGATGATGGAGATTGAAACCAAAACTGCTAATTTATTTGTGTAAGTAAGTGGTGGCCTGTGTGTGCAGAGCTGCAGTGGAGCCTGGGGCTGGGTTTCTCCTCTCCCCTTCAGCACAGAAAGCAACATCAGTATTCCTTTTCTATCTCGTGTACTTGTTATTCTGACTAAATTCTACCAAACTGATGTGATTCACGGCGTTACTGTGCACCTTCTCATCCATTAGCTCCCTCCAAAACCTCCACAACCTCCTGCCAGCAAGAAGAGGAAGAGGGTGAGTGACGACGTGTGCCTCCAGTTTAATTACAGCTGAACAATGGTGCGGATCACTTGATTTCGGCAGCAGGCTGACTTCAGTGAGGGCCCTGTGTTGCTAAAATACTCTATTCACAAGTTCTTCAGGACACAGGCCGGTACAGGAGAGTGTGAATGGGCAATGCACAGCCCGACATGAAGTAAAATTATAAGGAACTATTGCAGAGAAGAATTAGGAAAGCAGCCACTTGGCAGCCCATTAGAATTATGTAGCTTTCACTCCACCCTCCCCTTTTCTTATTTTGACTTCTCTTTCCATGTAGGATCTTGCCAATTCCTTTTTGAGAGAAAGAAAGGCAAAACATGGCTTTCATCTTACCTCTCCAACTTCCTTCCATTTGTCAGGGATTAAAGAGTTTGAGTTCTTGTTTTTCTTCTAACCCTCGGCTTACTTTGCTGACCCCACATTCTGACCCATAAACTTCATATATTTTGAATATCTTTATTGATGGCCTTTTCATGTCTTTCAAATGACTCATCTTTTGCATCTGAAAGATGCTTGCCTTTACTCTGAAGATATTTGATGTCCTTGCTTGCCATGCCTGGCGTTTTTCATTCAAGTTTGAGGCTGATTTCTGCTTCTCCTGCTTCTGGTTTCCAATGTCCTCCCATAAGTTCCTCAAATAGCAGTTTCCTGCCTGCTCCCGGGCTGTGCAGCGTACTGGGGAAGAGCTTCATTAAACACCCATAAATCTACTTCATTACACTCCTTAAATACCTCCTTAAAACTGTCTCTTGGCACAGGATTGGCCACAAGCCAGGGGTTAGCTTTAGTACTGAGACTATTTATAATCCCACCCAGGATTATTTCCCGTTGGTTGGTCAGTACAAGTCTTTCTGGTTTGATTTCCAGGCTTTGGGGGCAATGTTCCTCACGTCGATCTGGAGTGCTGGTCTCTTAGTTGAACATGGAGCAGGTACATGGAAAAGAAGGGGTTTGTTTCATTGCTCAAAACTGCAGAAGTACCCCCGTCACCTTGTTTTATTTCTCCACTGGATGTTGGCTCTATGGAAGAGTAAAACTAAGGTGTTGGCATTTGCAAGCAGTAATATCAAAACCTAGATATTTATGGCATGATTCTTCATCCACCAAAGTTAATGAGACTTTACAATCCACTCCAGAGAGAATTGTAGGAGACCCACAGAGACTGAAAGATCCATTAAGTTAGGGTTAATTTAGCAATTTAATCATCCCATTTAAAACACTTGGATTCTATAAAATCTGAGGCCGAAACCCCAACAAGACATGACTCAGATCACCCACTAATGATTATATGGATGCCCTTAGCTCTAGGATGTTTGTTCTTCTCTGTTGGAGATGCCCTTGTTCCTTTAAGTCTCATTAAAAAGAGTCCCCAATTTCCATTCTGCTGCACAAATGGCCTGCAGCATCCTTGTGCTGTTTAATGTGCTTGCTGGTCATGAACACTTACTCCACAGGCATATTTAAATCTTTAGACCTTTCCCCCTCGGTGTGTGTGTTTGACCAGGTACCTTCTTGCTTCCTCTGCAGGATCTGATAGTTGCAGGCTTCCTGCACTCAGGCTCTGCCCGATTTAGCAGATGGTATAAAGCCAGGGATGAATCTGTTTGAGATTTCTGCCCACACTGTCATCTCTTGTGCAGTTCTGTGTCTGATTTCCAGTGATTGGAGAACAAGAGCTCCTGGTATTTGAATAATGAAGGGATGAGGGGAGGCAGGGAGGTAGGAGGGGACGTAAATTGTCTTCCTTTCCAAAGATTGCCACAGGATGAAGACCATGTTTATATTTCTGTTTCCAAAACTGACTATACGGACCATCCCTGCTTGTGAAAGGGCTATTGCACAGCTTTTAACCATGTGGAATATTTGGTCACTCTTTTCCTATTAAAGGTACATGAGGAAGATGTTTTTCTGGATCCAGATGATGTGTGTGAGTAGTGAGGTGAGCGGAGGGATGGAGGATGAGGCAGCTTGTTCTCAGTTCACATTTTGCCAAGGACTGCTTATTGTAAAAACCTTTGGGATCGGCAGGAGCTGGTAGACTCCCTCTGAAGTCAGGCAGATCTTAAAATCTTTGAGTTTCTCTAAAAATTGGGAGAGGATTATTTTTCTGTCGCATACGAATTGCATCCTCCTTAGGGGCTAGGATCTGGGTGGTAATCTCTTCCTACCTGGCAAGCTCCGAGGCTGTAAGCAATCATTTCCACCTAGAAATGGAAGTGCCCTTGTGGGTTACGTGGCCAGAACCCAGCTGCAGTTAGTAATAGTGTTTATAATGTGACTCATAAAATGTAAGGCACCAGCTTCAAATTGTGAAGACTTTTGCCCCTGCTGTTCCCACTAGAATGCTGTGCAAACCCCCACGGTCTCGGCTACAAACATCCTAATTTCCAGCCTACGCTTATTCTTGGCTGGTCTGCACATCCTTATTCTTAACGTCATGTTTCAGCATAAATAGATTTTCTCTTTTGTTGGTATTTTCCCTGTGGTGTTTATGTAGAATAATCAAATTCTCCTTTCGCCTTTCTTTTTGCCAGGCTAAACAAGCCAAGATATTTAGTTTCCTCTTACAAGACAGCTTCTCCTGCCCTAATCTGCCCTTCAGTATATCTTACTTGAACTTAAATTACCCACAATTTACAAGTAGTTCAGATGAGATTTTGCTGGGCCTGATATAATAGCAAAAGCTCATCTCTTCCAGAATTACCTGATATTTTCTGGAGTCGCATTTAGCTTCTTTGTGGCTGTGTCACATTTATGACTCTTGAGTTCTCATGGGATGGACTAATAAACATGGACCCTTCACCTTTGTCGTTTCCAGCAGCTGCCAGCTCACAGGAAAAATTCTTAGTATTAGCCCAGTCCCTGGCCTTGCATTTCATGCTGTTGAATTTCATCTTGTTTTTCTCACTTCCCTTCTTGAGGTCATCGAGTTCTTTCTCTGCAATCACCTGATTTCTTTCTATTAAGGGTTCCTCTACAAACTTCGGTGGCGACTTCTGAAGTTCTCTTCATTCTGTGCTGAGGTCATTAATAAAAATTGGGTGGGAGTAGGCTCAAGGCTGATCCTTCAGGAATTGCTACAACAGCACGGTAGTTGTTGGAGGATACCTTTGTTTTAACCAACGCTTTCCCCACCTCAGGGCTGTTGTAGAAATGCACAGTTTGTGATTTCCCATGTGGTACTTTCCTAGTGCTTCGTGAAGCACAGACTGTGGCTGCCCCAATTCCCTCAGCAGTTGTCATATCAGAGAAAGCTGTTGTGTTTGTCACATGTGATCCACTTTTGATGATTTTTTAACATTTCCCTTCCATTTAATTATTGCCGTATAGCAGCGTGATTAATAGACCCTTTAGTAGGATTTCTGAGCACTGGGTATTGCAAAGGCACTGAACAAAACTCATCCCTGCCCCAAGGAATATACTGCAGCTTTATTCTTTCTTTATTTTCTCTAAGGACTTGCAATGTGTTGAGTTCATAGTTGGTCTGCCCTGCCCAGTGGTTTCACAGCTCTGTTCCACGTCTTTGATTTCTCTGGTTTGATCCAGAGCTGCAACTCTGGCTCCTACTTCTAATCATACATTTATGCACAATTTGCAAATCTGGAAAATACACATTTGATGTAAAAACCCAGCTGTGTCCCTTTCTAAATACACATGTGATAATCTGGTGTACACACCAGTGAGTTTCAGATCTTAAAAGTGAAGGGGATTTTAATTATTCATAACCTTTGCTGTGCTCCTGTTTGTTCCCCTTTGCTCCATCCAGTCCTGGGGGGTGAAGGTCCAGCTCACCTCACTCCATTCAGGCTTGAGCTCTCCCTGCTGGGTTGATCTTTCTGCACCTTCTCTAGTCTAAGCCAAGAACTGATTCACTTATAAAAATTTGGAGGGGAAGAGGAAAAAGGGAGAAGTTTGGGCCAGTCTTTTTTCAGTGGTGCCCAGGGACAGGACAAGAGGTAAAAGGCACAAACTTGAACTTAAAAAGTTCCATCTCAACATGAGGAGGAACTTCTTTCCTTTGAGGGTAGCAGAGTCCTGGCAGAGGCTGCCCAGAGAGGTGTTGGAGTCTCCTTCTCTGGAGACATTCCAACCCCACATGGATGGGTTCCTGTCCAACTTGCTCTGGGTGGACCTGCTTTGGCAGGGGGTTGGACTGGATGATCTCCAGAGGTCCCTTCCAACCCCATAGCATTCTGTGATTCTGTGATTCTGTGTCCCAAAAACCTAAGAGGAAATCACTGGTCATCACCACGGCCAGTATAGCTCCAACTGGGATGTTAAAATACTGGCTGGTGCATATCTGTGTGTGTCTGTGCCTGGGAAAATCCTCCTCAGGACCAAGACCATGTGTGCTAAAATCCTGCTCCTTTCCTGATTTTATTCACTGATCATTCAGCCTCATTTTTTTTTTAACAGTAGGAGTTTTAGATCCCATCCTCAGGCGTTGTTCAGCTCTTTATTGCCCACGAGAGGATTTTGGGCTGGTCACTGAAGACAGTGTGTGACCTAAAGCCTAGGGAGAGTTGTCCCCAGTGAAGACCTCAAGAGAGACTTCAGAGTAACCTGACCTGTGTGCATTCTTCTTCTTTAGAAACAGCCGTAGTTTGGCCAACAACAGTGGTCGGGCTCACATAGTATGTGTCGGGTCTCATTTTGTTGTGGAAAATACAATCCTACATGGAAGATTCAACCACAGTTTATGGTAAAAAAGTCTTTTCTCTGTAGGAGCACAGGTGGACGGATGGGAGCAGAACTTCCCAGGCTGACTCTTCTCTCCCTCAACTCATACCAGGTTCACGTCAACACTCGTGGTTTCAGACTACTGAGAGTTTGTTTTTTTGGTTGGTCTCCGTTTTAAACTTTCCTTAGCAGGAGGGGGTTTCAAAAAAAATGAACTACCCAGTGCACGTACCCACAGGAGTTTGTCTTGAAGCAGCCCAAGTGCTCAGCCATAGGCAGGGGACTGATTAATGCCATGTTCATGCTCAGCGCCGTGCGTCTCTGCTTTCGTGACTTCTCCGGTGCCAGCATGTGGCATCAGGCTCCTGATAATGACTGGAAGGAAGAAGCATTTATTCTTGCGTAGTGGGGGGCTTTTCAATCTTGCAGACAAAAGGCATAACAAGATGCAGGGACTGAAAGCTGGGCAAATTCAACCTTGAAATAAGACACGGCTTTCTGGCCGCAAGGAAAATTAAAGTTTGGAAGAGCTTGCGAGGGGGAAGCGGTGGAGTTGGCATTGCTTGGAGTAGAGACAAGATTTGCTATCTCTCTGCAAAGGGTTTCTTTAATCCAGCATTTTGGGAGAGTTGTGTGATTTGTGTGTGCGGGAGGTCAGTTGAAAGGAGTGTAGCAGCACAGGCTGGTCTTGGTGGGTGAATTGCTGGATGTGATTAAATGACCTTTTGGGTTTGGGTCAGTGAACTTCTATAATAGAAGGATTGGCTGCAATATGGAGAGGGCTGTGAGATGAAGCAATATCTTAGAGAAAATAAAAACAAATGGCTGTCTTACTGTCTTTTTGACTGTTAACAATTAAAATTGCTGTTTACCAACCGTGTGGTTAAAACCTGCATAAATGTTAATATCCAAGTATCTCAGTGGCAAAAGAAGGCTCAGATTCTAAGCAGCTTTCTGTTTTCTGAGGATCTGGCTCATTACAGTGTTTGTCCTCTTGCCATGTATTCTTCATTAGAGCCTGTTTTGTATTGATCTTCCTCTGGCAGGTGGTGGGAATGGAAAGTGCCTTTGACCACTGCAAAGTGCATCATAACATACTGCTGAAAGTATTACTATTTTTAGGTCCATGGGGAAATCTGAAGCAATAATTATCATTATATTTTCATTCTCTTAGCCTTCAACAACAAACTCGAAAGGCTGTATTCAAATTGCCTGTTTTAAAGATCTTGAACAGAGTCCCAGAGAGAGAGCAATCTGAATTGCTCCATGAAATTTTGATTTCTAAAATCCACCAACTCTGAATACGTGCAAAATTTAGGGGATTTGAATGCAGCCTTAAAAATGTCATGTGTTTTTCCCACACAAACTTCTATCCAGGTGTTTTATTTCAAGGAGGCGCTCTCAAAATGTTCCTGCAACTTTGATGGTGGTCGGTGAGATTGTCAGAAGTTATTAGAAGTAGGTGAACTCTGCTGCCATTGAAGCCAACAGAAACACCTTCTCAGTGCTTTGATGGCAAAAGGATGAGGCCAGTAGTGAGTGCTTTTTGAAGTCGAGTTCAGTGGCTTCTGTAGTCACAAGGATTAGAGTTTTGCAGTTACAGAGCAATGACCTACCTAAATGTAATTTAATAAATAAACTTAAAGTTTCTTGAGAAGTGGCAAGCTTCAGTTTTTCTGTGCTGTCCTTCTCCTGGTTTGAATCCTGTTGAAAATTCACTAGATGGTCTTTGGTAAGGACTTTAATCTGCCTTTGCTTACGGTGAAGGATGTCCAAAATGGGAATATACTGTGTTTTTCTAAAATCCATTCAGTTTCTCTTCCTGCCTTTCATGCGTGGGAGGCCCTGGTGACCTAAAGTGAGCTGGTGGGGCTATGGTGATGGCTGGTTCTCCGAGGAAGCGGTACAGTAGATGGCTGAAGTTTCAAAAGAACTTACTTACCTGGAGGTGAAGCTCTTCTTAATACATGGCTCCAACTGGAGGTGCCGTGTGTTTGAAGATGAAAGGGAATGGACTTCAGATGAAGCTTATCTTCTAGAGTCTCTTTCTATATGAGGTGGGTTGATGATCTGCATGGGTTGTTGGTTCAACTGTTGAGAAAATTACTTGTCTTCACAGTTGAGAAGTCCTCCCATCCAGCGGTGTAACGCATGAGCCATCTCACCAGCTTTTGTTTTGTGAGGCACCTCTGGTATTTCCCCACAGAGACAGAGCACAGTTCATGCATCCTTGCCTTCAGGTCCACAGCAAACACCAGGATGGTGCTTGGCTGGGAGTGACTCTTGGTAACTGCTTGGGCTGCTGGCCAAGGTGTGCAGGTACCTGTTTATTGAGGACCAGATCCTGGCTGCAGTCCTGGACAGGACTCCAGGGCACCTGCTCTCCAGTGTATCGTCATCTGGGAAAAAGGGAATGATTTTCTGGTTTTGTGAGCGTTGGTTTCTGCAACGTTCCTTTGGAAACGTGGCTGGGAGAGGTGCTTCCCACTTGCCAACTTCCACGTGTCCCTGCAGGAGCAGCGCTGCCCGCTCCATCACTGCCACCACCCTCAGAGCTGAGGGTCCTGGGACATGGCCAATCAGTTCAAAGTTAGAGCCAAGACTAAATTTTACTTCTTTCAGAGAAGAATTATACAAAAGGTGGTGTAGGGGTTTCTGTGCCATTCTGTAAGGAAAAATATCAAACCATTCAACAGATCCAGTGGGTTTTTAAGGACAAACCCTTTTTTTCCAGCTGTTTGCATCCAGAATGGCCCGGCACTAAGGAACAGAAAGGAAACTGGCTTTGATTTAATTGTCCATCAACATCACAAACATAACAATGACAAATTACATTGTGAGTTTTATTAATCAAAGTTATTAATAAAGTTAATGCCCTTTTAAATCAGGTTCCTCTTTAATACATTTTGTGAGCCTTGCCTTGATTGCTGGAAACCTGGGGGTGCTCTGATAATGGTATGAAAGGCAGTAGCTTTAAGAGGCAGAAGGAGAGCCAGGCAGGTAAGGGGAGAGCTCTGTCTTTCTATCAGTGGGTTTGTGTTTACAGTTCATTAGTCCATGTTTAAAAATACCACGCTGCCAATTTAAATCACAGCTGGATTCATACAAATTTTGAGATTATCACTTGCTGAACAAAAACCCCTTCTTTTGCTTTAGCTTGCAGATTCACTCGTGCCCTTGGAGATTAAGCCTGGCATTTCCTTAGCAACAGTTTCTGCCGTGTTGCATACCAAAGACAACAAGCATGTGCTGCAGGTACGGTATAATGGGAAAGGGAGAAAAATATCCTTACACCGGGTTTCGTGCCATCTGGGACCCCAGCTGTTCTCCTGAGGCAACCCCTCCAACAACTCTTTCCCCACCGGAGCGGAGTCCTTGTCAGATGCTTTGTCCTGGCATGTGCGAGTGAGGAATTACACTTAGAGCAAAGAGTAGGATGCAAATAAATCTCTCTCTACCCTCTTTTTGTTGGCCACGTGCCTGGCTAAGATAAAAGGGGAAGGGAGATTATTCCTGAGGAGAGGCTACAAATCACGTTGCTGTCTTCCATAACCCGTGCATCAGGATCAGCATCAGTCAGCCTCTCGTGGGCTGAGAGCTGAGGGTCAGAGGAGAGAGATGACCTAAAATATGTGAAGAGACTCTCTTCCTTAAGTTGCCCTGTTCCCCGAAAAAGCAGATTGTGCATCCCTGTACAAACTAAGAATGTACACTCGCTTCCTACCACCTCCTTTAGGCTGACACTGGAATTCCTGGCATTAGAATTCCTGGCTCTGCAGAAGGAGGTGGTGGCTGGTGGACCTGCTCAGCAGCAGATGTCCTGGTCCTCTTTCTCCATAACCCTTCAGAAGAGGGCCCAGTATGGTAATGTCTTTAATGCAGGGACAAAAAGATGGGTTAAGGATTTATATCCACGCACAGCAGACAGGCTGTCCTACTTTTTCCAAGTCAGCTCCCTAGAAACACTAGGCAGCTCTGAAAAAACTAAAGTATCACAATGCAGTTGGTTTGAGGCTGCTTTTTCCTCTGAGTTGTTCATTTACTCTCTTCTCTACTCTGATTCCTGGTGCCAAATAATCTTAGACCTTGGCTTAAAATGCCAGAGCCCTCATAAATGGATGGAGTTAAGCCAGCACAGCGCTATCTGTCAGTACTGGCTGAGCCTGGGACCTCTGGGAGTTCCAGAAACTGTTTGTAAGCCCCAAAAACTCGATCTACGAACACAGAACCATGGGAGTGGAACTGGAGCCTGAGCAGGTGGTGTTTCTCCCCCAAGGATGACAAACACCCTTCCCTGGCTGTTGGAAGAAGCACGGGGACATCACAGCAGCAGGTTCAGACACGATGCTCCGTGATGGGAAAGACACGGGAGCTGAGAGGAGCCCAGTCTGTCACCTGGAAGGTGCTACAAGGCAACTGGGGTTGCTTCAGGCAAATTCCCCGTGTGTTGTGCAGACGCATCCCTGGCAAATGGCCCTGCCAAAAATTTTGGAGAAATTTTCCCCAGCACCTTTTTCCCAGAGACTGAGTTGCAGCTTTGCTGGGAAACACCGGTGCTGACACTTCCCCGACCCAACTTAACTTGGCGCAGGACGATGGAGGTTCATTTGACATGATAATTTCCCCACTCTTCGTTTTTTTTAGAGGAATCTGGTTTTCATCCCCATGAAATGGTCTTTCAGAAGTGCTCAGTTAACCCCTTGCCTTGCCCAGATGCTCACAGAGTGCTGGGTTTGCTGCCCCTGCTCGCCCTGCCTCCCCCTCCCTGCCGACAGAGAAGGCCAAGAGCTCTCTGAAACAGCACCAAATTATACCCACATCACACTCCAGTGATTTTTCAGGCACTGCAGCATCTCTCACTCCTCCTTGGCTGTATTCAAGTTCTTCCTAAAGACTCGCTTTTCTGAGGCCAGTGAGAAAAAAAAAATTACCTATTTTTCTCGTTCCCCGAGTAGTTGCTTGCTCTGAATTTGCCTGTTTCTCAATCTGTTGCGTCTTTTAGAGTGTGATTTTCAAGGCATTGACTTCTAGAAAATATTGCAGGGTACTCGAGTGCTAAAATAGAAAGCTTCAGTCTTGAACTGAGTCAGACGGGCCTTTTAAGATGACAGAAATTTGAACAGAGCTGAATTTGACAGAAATTCTAAGATGATGGAGATTGAAACCAAAACTGCTAATTTATTTGTGTAAGTAAGTGGTGGCCTGTGTGTGCAGAGCTGCAGTGGAGCCTGGGGCTGGGTTTCTCCTCTCCCCTTCAGCACAGAAAGCAACATCAGTATTCCTTTTCTATCTCGTGTACTTGTTATTCTGACTAAATTCTACCAAACTGATGTGATTCACGGCGTTACTGTGCACCTTCTCATCCATTAGCTCCCTCCAAAACCTCCACAACCTCCTGCCAGCAAGAAGAGGAAGAGGGTGAGTGACGACGTGCCAGAGTGTAAATCTTTGAAGCCACTGCTGAGCGGCTCCATTCCTGTGGACCAGTTTGTGCAGACCCTTGAGAAGGTAATAAGCCTTTTGGTGGCAAGCGAGGTCCATCTCAGAAATGTGCTGGTTTGCTGGAAGGGAGGGGGAGAATAATGTTGGTGTGGCTTGAGATGGAGAGGGGATAAGGAGCTGGGAATGTACTTGTGGGGATGTGTGTCCCTGCAATGAGTATGGAAGGAATTCCCTGTGGAGGCACCTCCTGATACAGAGAATCACAGTGTGGTTTGGGTTGGAAGGGACCTTAAAGATCATCCAGTGCCAGTCCCCTGCCCTGGACAGGGACACCTCCCACCAGAGCAGGTGGAAAACACTGACTTTAGCCTCTCTGCTCTGTAGTTTGTCCATCTGTAAAGCACTGACTTCAGCCTCTCTGCTCTGTAGTTTGTCCATCTGTGTAAGGAGGACCATATTTAGCTTATCCTGTGGGTGTTCCCTCTGCAAATCCCAGAGATCTAGGAATATCCACAATGGCACTCAGTACTTTGTAACCATTCTCCCCTCTCCTCCCTGCTGTTCCCTGGGCTTTCATCTCTCTTTTCCTGAGCTGTAGTAACATCTCTCTCTTGTACTCCCTCCCCATGGCTGCATCCAGCACGGTTTCAGTGACGTGAAGGTGGAGGACACAGCCAAGGGCCACATCGTGCTCCTCCAGGAGGCAGAAACCCTCATTCAGATCGAGGAGGACTCCACACACATCATCTGTGACAACGATGAACCTCTGAGGGTGAAGCTGAGGGACCTGGTCCTCAAATTCCTGCAGAAGTTTTAGCTCATGGACAACACGGTCCCTCTGCAAAGAGACACCCCAGAGCTAAGAGCTTTCCAGAGGAGAGAGAATTTCCTGAGTCAAAGAGACCAGAAACCACCTTTCCTTTCATTGAGAAGCAAGGAAGTATTTTTTAATATCTATATATTTTTTAAGTTTTATTTTTAACCGGTTTTGGAATATTTGGGATGGGATTCCCGTGCTGTAAACTTGGGAGTTGGAATCTTAACAGGAGATATGAACTGCAGAGTAAATAAATAGAGTGTATATTTTCCAGGTCAGGGTGAGACTGTGTGCAGACACAGACACTGCTCTGTGTGACCCTCTCAGCAACCAATGCCCCAGTCCTTTACCAGAGAAAACTCAGCAAGAATATTGAAACAATGGCCTCAGATATTAAGATATTTTTTTTTTCCCCACTGCTTCTTCCTGGTCACCAGATCCAAATTCCTGTCTGTCCTCCATTTACATTGGGCACATGCGTTTCACTGGCATGAAGAGGAATGAGAAAGCCGCTAAGGCAAAGATTATAAAAATAAAAATGGAAAAAAAGAGGGGTTACTGGGCATCTAGAATAGCTTCGAGGTGGTGAGAGCCTGGCTGGTCCCTGTGAAAGCAGAGGAATTTTGGAAAAGCCGTGTGTTTTAGTGATGCCAAGGGGTTTTTGACACTGTTGTGACCAGATTCATCCATCTCACTCTTTGCTGAGACACACAAAAGACCGGTTTCTCCTGAGTCCCTCCACCATCAGTGGAGGAGGTATCTCAGGAAGATACTTTCAAAAGTACATAAAGTAGTTAAACCCCTAGTGCTCATCAAAAAACCTTTGAGATTTAAGTGCCTCTTGTTTGTACCTTCTAAAAACCTGTCCTTTCAGCCTCCGCTGTCCAAAATCCTGGTTGAAATAGGGAGTCCTTTATGCAAAGCCATCTGTACTGCAGTCCTGGGGAGGGGTTGGTTTTCTTTCTCTCCCAAAATCATATATTTGGGGCCTACCCTTAGTTAATAGTATTGCTTTTAAAAGCGACCGACTTCTCAGATTTACTGCTGTTTGGTTTTTTTTATTGGATTGTTTTGTATTTATTTGGTGTTAAAAATAAAAAGCACAGTCAATGCCAAGGAGGAAGCACATTCTGTGGTTTATAAAAGCATCTCCCTCCCCTACCCCCCCTCCGCCCGCGCCTGGGAGAAGGCCTGGGTGAAATACAACTGCTCCTGCAGCTTGTAGCTTTTGGGGAGACACAGGCAGTGGAAGAACAGCTCTGCAATAAAAACTATTTACTATTGCAGTTTCCACATCACATTTGGTAGACGTTAAGGATTTCCCTTCGCCAGGATGTAGCGACTCCAGCCTTTGCTGGGGGTCTGAGGGGAAGAGCAGCCTTAAGGTGATAAAAAAACTTGTGGTGGTAGCGTTAATCCTCATAAGAGTTTTACATTTGCAGTAGCTTGGCTTCTTTGTGATCCCTGGAAAACAGAATAACAGAATCGGACATATTTCACCTTGTAATTAAATCTCAAAAAAGAGGATTCTTGCCGTGATAAACGGCGCTGAGTGGTAATGGGTGAGTCCTTCCTCCTTCTTACCCAGACCAGCTCCAGCACTGGTCCCAGTGCTCCAGAGCCCTCATTTTCTGAATAGACTCATTTGCATTTGTAATTATAGTGGGATTTACTTGTGGCTTTAAGCCCGTTGCTGGTGGGCAGAGCAGGAACATCCAACGGTTTGGGTTGGAAGGGACCTTAAAGATCATCCAGTGCCACCCCCTGCCCTGGGCAGGGACACCTCCCACCACACCAGGTTGCTCCAAGCCCCCTCCAGCCTGGCCTTGAACCCCTCCAGGGATGGGGCAATTGAAAAGTTTTCACATTTTTCCTCTTGTCATTATGGGCAGGAAAGCTTCTTCCTGCTCCAGTCCAGCATCTTGCAAACTGGTTCATTTCTTATAAAGGGAGAGGTTGTGCCTGCTGGAAAAATAAACATACTGGGGGGGGTGGAGACTCTTTAATGAAAAAAAAAGATCGTAATTGAACTAGGAAAAATAAGTGTTTGTTCATTCTGCAGAGAGGAAGAAAACTAAATAGCCTTTCTTGGGGCTGGGTCAGTCCTGCAGAGGTAACCATGGCAGCCTGGGAGAGCTGGGAGAGAGGGGGTGGAACACGATGGATGGCAAAGGCCTTTTCACCAGAGCTGCACAGTTTGATGGACAAACAACATAAAGGGTCCAGAAAATAAATAAAAAAAATAATAAAAAAATTCCCTTGGCCACCATGTGACTCTCCTTGAGCCATGGCCATCCCTGTCACCACGTGTGACATGGGAGCCCCACATCCCTTCCTGTGCTTCCCCAGCCTCTCCCTGCAGCCCCCCCTAATTAAACACCAATAACGATGTTTGCAGATGGGCTGTGTCTTGAGCAGCTCCTCTGGGGGGGCTGTGCCTTGGCCCCCAGCAAGTGCTGAGTTCTCAGGGCACTTCCCAGCCTGGGCCACGGGAGAATGGGGAGAAAAGGTTAAAAATCAGCTTTCTGCACTTGGCTGGCTTTTATGGAACAGGTAGTCCTGTGGGGAGAGAAATAGATTGTGTTTTCTTCCCGTTAATGTCAGCCTTAATAAAAACAGCTGGACCAAGTCATTTAATCCCAGGCTGATGCCACCCCCCCCACTGTCACTGTCCCTGGGGATGTCACCTGAGGGCTGTCCTGAGCCACACCAGGGCCACCTCCCCGGGGACCTGGACGTAGGATTGTCTGGGTTGGAAGGGAAAGGCTCTAAATGGAATGGAAAGGCTCTAAAACCAGGGTGGCAGGAATTCATGGGACACCTCACTTGGTTTTTTTACTCTTGAAAGGAATGGGATAAAAAAAAACCCACCCCAAACCTGTTGGGTTCCTGTCGTGGTGTCCCTCCAGGACTCACTGCGTCCCCAGGGCAGAGTCAGGCATTCACAAGGAAGGTGGCGTTTGATCAAGGGTTGGTTTTGTGGGTTGGTATTTTTTTAAACTCCATTAAATTATTTAGTGGGTTAAAACAAACGGTGACAATTATCCTTCCCTTGCAGGCACAACACTGAGCACAGCACAGGCCTTTAATTAATTGCCTGGCTAATAACTGCTCATTTCCCTCTGACTGCTCTTAATATTTACTATTTTGAGCCCTGGGTGACAGCCGCTGCCCTGGCGGGGTGGCTGCAGGTGTTCCCCAGCCACGGGTCCTTTCCAACTTAAATCTCCTCTCTTCTTCTCTTCTCTTCTCTTCTCTTCTCTTCTCTTCTCTTCTCTTCTCTTCTCTTCTCTTCTCTTCTCTTCTCTTCTCTTCTCTTCTCTTCTCTTCTCTTCTCTTCTCTTCTCTTCTCTTCTCTTCTCTTCTCTTCTCTTCTCTTCTCTTCTCTTCTCTTCTCTTCTCTTCTCTTCTCTTCTCTTCTCTTCTCTTCTCTTCTCTTCTCTTCTCTTCTCTTCTCTTCTCTTCTCTTCTCTTCCCCTTCCCTTCCCTTCCCTTCCCTTCCCTTCCCTTTTCCATTTTCATTTTTCCTTTTCCTTTTCCTTTTTCCTTTTTTTTTCCCCTTTTCTATTCTTTTTCTCTTGTTGGTCTCCTCTGGTCCAGTCTATCCTGTTCTGGTCCAGCTCCCCACTTCCAGCGCACCGCGTGCAGGAGGGGTGGCAGGGCACTGAGCAGGAGGAGGGGGACGGTGATCAAGCTCCACAAGGGACACAAGGGGCTTTAGCACCAGATGCTGCTGTCCCTGGGGGGGTTTCCACCATTCTGAACCAGTCACCTGCCCCTTCCTTGAAGGGAAAACACAAACCTGGGGAGACACCTGTTTTTGGGGTGTCCCCTGGGCCACGGAGCTGCAGCCACGAGCCCCGTCCCCGTCCCAGCCCCCGGGGAAGCAGGCACGGAGACGCTCTCAAGTTAAACTCTCCATTTATTGGATCCTTTTACAAAAAAAACTCAACATTGTGCTCGTGTTGGAGGAGTGTTTCTTTTCTCTCAGTTTTTTGTCCGTTTGGGTTTTTTTAATTTTTTTTTTAATTTTTTTTTAACCCTGGTGCTCCCGGAGCAGTCAGCACAACCACGGCGCGGGGAGGAGGGTGGGAGGGGGCCGTGCTGTGTGACACCAGCGGGGTCCTGGGGGGGTTCTGTCTCACCCCAGAGGATGCTATTTACAGCCAACGTGGAGAAAGACCCCGGCTCGGCAGCTCCCGGGGGAAGCAGCAGAAACACAGGAAAGGGGAAAAGGCCCTTTCCCTGGGGAAAAGGTGCAGCCACCGAGAGACCTTCCCATCTCCTTGGTTTGGGACGTGGATCGTACAACCTGACCTGAGCTTGAGTTATCCTAGGACACCCCCAAAAATCACAGGAGAGTGATGGGCAGCAAGGGAGGATGCAGGGGATGGATCGCTCTCTGGATGGCAGAGGGAAGCCTGAGGACATCTCAGCCCCTGGGATGTGTGAGGAGCAGAAAGCTGAATCCCAAGTCTGTAACTCCAGAAGGGTTTTGGTGTCTGTTTGGGAAGATTTGGGAAAGGGCCACAGCAGGGGAGGACGGGGAGGGACAGCACCAGCCCCGCGGGTGGCGATGGAGATGCTCACGCTGGCATTTAGCTTCCTCATGGCACCCTGTCCCTCCCAGCACTGCCACCAGCAGGTCCCCCCTCCTCCTGGAAGCTGCCACCAGCGACTCACAGCACCCGTTCACCCCCTCACTCCCAAATCCTCTGCCTTCGGGGGGGTCTCAGCAAGGAGGACACCATCCCACCACCCGCACAGCCACCCATCCCATCATGCAGCCTCACCCCTGGCTCTCACAACACCAGGGACCCTCCAAAAATCCAACGCTATGGGAAAAAGATGAAGAACAATCTGGATTCCCCCCACAAATCTCCGACTGAACCCCACCAACAGATAGAACCCCCCAACCCGGGGCTTGTCACCGGCTCCGACTGCAGCCAAGAACGAGACACAGCAAACCCCGACCCCCCAGGGGGAAACACTTCACACCACGTCCCCCCCCAGCTCTTTCTACTACAGTCTCTCGCCAGAATAATATGATTTCCCTTAAGATTTTTGAAAATAAGTCCCCGAGAAGGGGGTCTCTCTGTTCAGATAAAGTGCAATCCACCGCTGCCGGCTCCCGGCCCCACTCCCCTTCGGGTCCTGCCCCACAGGCCCAGGGCTGTGAAAGGCAGAGCTGACACCAGGGACCTGGCAACTGCAGGTGGCTGCTAACGAGCCACCTACTAACGAGGGGAGAATTAAAGCCGGCAGCAGAGGCGTGTCGGGCCCCTCGGGGATGCTGAAGCTGGTGCAGCTGCTGCCAAACGACACGTTTCCACTCCGAGAGGGGCAGAAAACATCCTTCCAGGTGCTCTGGGGACTCATGGGAGCCTCTGATCATGGTTTCCAGGAGCCTGAGCCTTCACACACTCCGATTGGAGCACCTGATGTTAAAACAATAAGAGAATAAAGAGGAAAAAGGAAACATACGGAGAGGAAAAGATTCCCTGCTCCGTATTTCTGCGGTTCTTACTGCTGGTGAAGGCACGAGCCGTGGGCTCGGCTGGGGACGGGCTGCCCCTTCCTTTCCCCTTGTCACACAAGTGTGGGTGGCATGAAAAACGGCTGGAAGGTGGCTGGAGAGGCCACTGAACACCCCAAAATGCAGTGAAGGCTGCAGGAGGGGAGCGCAGGTGGGGCTGACCTTCTGAGCAAGCCCAAGGAGGTGCTGATGGAACCATCCCTGCTCCTCTTCTGGGACACACCAGAGACACGACCAGGTGGTAACATCCTTCTGCCGCAGGGCGCTGGGACGCTCAGCTGCACAGCTGAGGAGATGGAGGCAAATCACACACCTTCAACTTCCCATCTAGGAGCTTCTCCAGGCTGCCCATAACCATCTGGGAGGAGATGCCGTAACCATCTGAGGGAGACCATCACGCAGGAGAGGGCAATCCATGGCCTTCCCTCCTGTTCCAGGCCGGGATTGAAGCAGAAGGGAGCAGTGAGCTGAGCAGGGAGGTCAGGTGACCTCAGGATGGACCAGCCTTTCGCTTTGGTGGGAGAGGAACCAGCTCCAAAACCAGTCCCACAAACACAATCCCAGTGGCGTTTCCCAGTTCCTGTGAAGGAAAAGCTCTTGGTGGGATCAACCTTGGGCTGCAGCCCAAAGCCAGGGTGGGAGTGTGGACGGGATGGGGGGGTTTAAGGCAGTTTTTCTGAGGCCCACGAGCAAACCCGAGGTGGGCACGTTTGGCCTGGGGATGGGGCAGAGCGGGGACTGCGGCCATCAGAGCAACCAAGGCTCCGGCACCGGCACACTGATGATGAAGGGTCAGTGTCTTCTCCTTCCTCTTCTCTGCAAAATGTGAAGCCAGCTCGAGAGGAGGCCCCGATACCTCGACTCCCATTGCTCCAGCTCCCCCAGCAGGGACCAGGCACCACCAGAGCTGGCTCCTGACAGGTGACCTCCAGCCTTGGAAAAGAGGTTCATTTGACCAGCGAAGGCTCACGGAGCCCATCTCATGGTCCTACCAGAGCAGATCTCCACGGCCAGGGAACGAGGGCCTGAAAGGCAGGAGGAAAAGCCCCAAAGTGCTTGTGAGAAGGCCAGGCCAGGCTCAGAGACTGGCTCCAGCGCTGCAGCGGCTGTGGAAAAACAGAGGTTGAAGCTGCTGCTCCAACGCAGGAGCCTGGGGCATCACCAGCCCCTGCCACCCCACCGATGGATGGCTCCCAAGCCCCAGACACGCTCCCTGTCTTCAGAGGTTTCACAGTGCCTGCGGTGTTGCCCCAGGGGTGGAAAAGGACACCGAGGAGACGGCAGCAGCCAAACTCCCCCATGGCCACAGGACCCAGCACGGCGCTGGGAGGTGGGGAAGGACCCTCCAGGTCCAACCTCTTCCCTGCTCATCCCTCTCCAAGGGCAGGGCTCAGGGTGGTGAGCGGAGCCGAGCAAAGAGGTTGCCACCAAATGGCACCTGAAAGTCCTCAGTAGTAGCCACAGGGCAAGATGAGCCAGGACGTGGTGTGCGGGAGGGGAGGAGGAGGAGGAGGAAGAGGAGGAGGAAGAGGAGGAGGAGGAAGAGGAGGGTTGCCTGGTGGGAGAAAGGATGGGGAGAACAGTGGTGGTTGGAGCTGCCCTGGGAATAACCTCTCTGTGGTCAAACACCTCCACCCTGGCCTGGCTACAGTCCCCCCCCGAGTAGGCAAAGAGGTCCAGAGGCAAAAAGGGGATGGGTGGGGGGATGGGTGGGGAAAAAAGAAAAAGGGAAAGAAAAAAAAAAAAAAAGCCTCACGCGGCAAATCTAAAACACTTTCATTTTAAATAACAATAATTATAATTAAAAAGAATGGTTGCCCTTGGCCAGGGAAGGGGCAGAGCCACCAGCCAACGTGCCATTCCTCAGTGTACGATCCTAGGGAGTGTCTTTAGAGAAGCCATAACATCCCGTTCCCCGTTCCTGTTCCGTTCCTGTTCCCAACGTGGCCGTGTGGGAGGCAGGGAGGGGGGAAACGTGCCCGTCCCAGTCCAGGATGTCCCTTTTTGCTCCGTGGGAGGGGTGGCCGGAGTCAATAGCGAAAGGCATTTTGGACTGGCAGCCCTGCCAAAAAAAAGCCAAACCCTCTGCCCTCACCCGCGGCTGGGGGAGCCCAGGGCGCCTGGTGGCACCTCCTTCTAGATGAACTTGAAGCATTTTGTCTTGTCGTGGGGCAGGCGGGTCTTGAAGAGGACCGAGTCCACGCGGAACTGGGTGTACAGGAGGGGCATGTACCCGTACACCTTGACGAAGAAGTTGATGCACTTGTGTCGCTCGTGGAAGTGAGAGTCGTCGTGAGAAAGGGCCTGGGGACACCCTGGGCAGCGGAAAGTCCAGCGGGAGGTCACCTGAGAAGAGAGGGACAACGATGGTCACTGTCACCCCACTCACAACACCCTGGGCCTGGGGGGACATCCTGCCTGCGTCCAAGGTACTTGGTTTGACGTCCTGGGTGACTGAATTTCACTGAATTTTTAGAGTTGGAAGGGACCATAGAGATCATCTAGTCCAACTTCCCTGCTAGAGCAGGACCACCCAGAGCATGACGTGTCACAGTTGTTCTCCCCAGCTGCTGGCTGTCACCTGGGGGGTGTCCAGGCAAGGAAGGACATGGTCCACACCAGCCCTGTCAGAGCAGACTTACAGGGGGACACGACGATCTACTAAAGCTTAGCTGAGGTTTTTTGTGATTTAAGGTGTGAGAAGCTGTTTCAGGGAGAAAGACGACTTGAGAAAGGAAGTCCTTTCCTTTCAGCGGCTACAGACAGAACCATAGAATGGTTTGGGTTGGAAGGGACCTTAAAGATCATCCAGTGCCACCCCCTGCCCTGGGCAGGGACACCTCCCACCAGACCGCAAGGAAGGACATGGTCCACACCAGCCCTGTCAGAGCAGACTTACAGGGGGACACGACGATCTACTAAAGCTTAGCTGAGGTTTTTTGTGATTTAAGGTGTGAGAAGCTGTTTCAGGGAGAAAGACGACTTGAGAAAGGAACTCCTTTCCTTTCAGCGACTACAGACAGAAGGAGGCAGCACTTGGGGGGCAGAATTGTCCCCTTTGCCCTCTCCCAGACACTACAGAAGAGTTAGCAATTTGGGAGGCCTCCTGTTTTAGGCACCCAGAGGAAGATCTTTGCAGGGGGCTTCAGTTTTCAGGAGGTGCTGAGGAGCCACCGTTGATTAAAGGGCCTCCTTGTCCATCCTGAATCAGACATCCCATTGCAGTGCCCTTTGGTTTTGGTCTTATCTCAGCTGCACCAAACTCCACTTCAGAGTAGCTCCAGATGGGAAGAAAACCACACAGAAAAACACCCCCATCATATTTACGGCTGAGACCCATCTCCAAGGCAGCTGGCCTGCCACGAGGAGACATATGCAGGGCTGGAAAGAGCAGTTTGCCAGCAGCCATAAAGAGCAGAACAATCTGCATCCAAAATCCAGGCTCCTGGGGGCAGCCGAGCAGAGGGGCAAAATTGCCCACTTTGCCCTCTCCCAGACACTACAGAAGAGTTAACAATTTGGGACGCCTCTTGTTTTAGGCACCCAGAGGAAGATCTTTGCAGGGGCCTTCAGTTTTCAGGAGGTGCTGAGGAGCCACCGTTGATTAAAGGGCCTCCTTGTCCATCCTGAATCAGACATCCCATTGCAGTGCCCTTTGGTTTTGGTCTTATCTCAGCTGCACCAAACTCCACTTCAGAGTAGCTCCAGATGGGAAGAAAACCACACAGAAAAACACCCCCATATTTACAGCTGAGACCCATCTCCAAGGCAGCTGGCTTGCCATGAGGAGACATATGCAGGGCTGGAAAGAGCAGTTTGCCAGCAGCCATAAAGAGCAGAACGATCTGCATCCAAAATCCAGGCTCCAAATCCTGCCATTCATTGGTTATCACTGGGCAGGGAAACTTCAGCAAGGCTGCAGTGTTTGCATCAACAACCCCCGGACACAGATGAGCCTGAATGTCTTTGGAAAGCTACACAAAATCAGCAAGGAAATCATTCCTACTCATGCTGTATGGTAGGGAAAGAAGGCAAATTGGTCTTTTGGGGATCAGCTGCTCGGAAAGACCTTTGTAAACTCAGGAAGTAGCTCCAGATGGGAAGAAAACCACACAGAAAAACACCCCCATATTTACAGCTGAGCCCCATCTCCAAGGCAGCTGGCCTGCCACGAGGAGACATATGCAGGGCTGGAAAGAGCAGTTTGCCAGCAGCCATAAAGAGCAGAACAATCTGCATCCAAAATCCAGGCTCCAAATCCTGCCATTCATTGGTTATCACTGGGCAGGGAAACTTCAGCAAGGCTGCAGTGTTTGCATCAACAACCCCCGGACACAGATGAGCCTGAATGTCTTTGGAAAGCTACACAAAATCAGCAAGGAAATCATTCCTACTCCTGCTGTATGGTAGGGAAAGAAGGCAAATTGGTCTTTTGGGGATCAGCTGCTTGGAAAGACCTTTGTAAACTCAGGAAACCCTCTGGTCTGAGCTGCAGTGTAGTCAAACCCTAATTTTTCTGCTCGTCAGCTTCTGTGCTGGGAGAGAAGGAGCTGGATTCCCCCTGGACCAGAGCCAAAGACATCGACCAAATCGTTGTTCCTCCAGAAAGTCCACAAAGCATGAGTTCCCACCCCTGGCTTTACCTTTATGGGAGGTTTCCTCGTCAGGTGAGAGACAAGGAAGTTCATGGCGATGTCCTCGCAGTTGATGTACTCATCCACCATGTCGCGGATGGCTTGCGGCATCACGTAGGAGTACAGGTAGGCGTAATACTGGAAGGGATAAAAAGGAGCAACGTTGCTCAAGGAGGTCCCAAGCAGAGAGCTCAAGGGAGCCAGTGGAGAGACTCCCCGTAACGGAGTTAATCCAGCACCCAGGAGGTCTGCTATAGCCACAGCAGCAGCAAATCTAACCTGACTGAGTCCCAAAGCTCCTGTAACCTCAGAAATTGAGAAATGATGGGTTCAGCTGCAGAAACCCATGACTTGCCCACAAACTGCCCGTTGCAGCACTTGGCGTCTGTAAGATCCAAGATGCTGCAGTAAAAAAGGAAGGGTGGGCGATCCCATGGCCCTCCTTAGAACCACAGAATGGTTAGAGTTGGAAGGGACCTTAAAGATCATCTATTTCCAAGCCCTGACACCTCCCACCACACCAGGTTGCTCCAAGCCCCCTCCATCCTGGCCTTGAACCTCTCCAGGGATGGGGCAGCCACAGCTTCTCTGGGCAACCTGGGACAGGCTCTCACCACCCTCACAGCAAAGAATTTCTTCGTCATATCTAATCTAAATTTCCCCTCTTCTAATTTAAAACCGTTACCCCTTGTCCTGTCCTTGCCCTCGCCGTGACCAAGAGCATCACTGAAATGTAAGGAGACCGTTCACTGGGACACAGACCAGTTGCTGGCCACGTTTCAGTTTGGAGGAAGCAAGGGAAAGGGGTTGGTGAGGTTCAAAATCTGTTCTTTAAGAAAACGGAGTCCCGAAGCTCCTGTAACCTCAGAAATTGAGAAATGATGGGTTCAGCTGCAGAAACCCATGACTTGCCCACAAACTGCCCGTTGCAGCACTTGGCGTCTGTAAGATCCAAGATGCTGCAGTAAAAAAGGAAGGGTGGGCGATCCCATGGCCCTCCTTAGAACCATAGAATGGTTGGAGTTGGAAGGGACCTTAAAGATCATCTAGTTCCAACCCCTGACACCTCCCACCACACCAGGTTGCTCCAAGCTCCCTCCAACCTGCCCTTGAACCCCTCCAGGGATGGGGCAGCCACAGCTTCTCGGGCCAACCTGATAATGGAGTTAATCCAACACCCAGGAGATCTGCTGTAGCCACAGCAGCAGCAAATCTAACCTGACGGAGTCCCGAAGCTCCTGTAACCTCAGAAATTGAGAAATGATGGGTTCAGCTGCAGAAACCCATGACTTGCCCACAAACTGCCCGTTGCAGCACTTGGCGTCTGTAAGATCCAAGATGCTGCAGTAAAAAAGGAAGGGTGGGCGATCCCATGGCCCTCCTTAGAACCATAGAATGGTTGGAGTTGGAAGGGACCTTAAAGATCATCTAGTTCCAACCCCTGACACCTCCCACCACACCAGGTTGCTCCAAGCTCCCTCCAACCTGCCCTTGAACCCCTCCAGGGATGGGGCAGCCACAGCTTCTCGGGCCAACCTGGGCCAGGTTCTCACCACCCTCACAGTAAAGAATTTCTTCCTCATATCTAATCTAAATTTCCCCTCTTCTAATTTAAAACCGTTACCCCTTGTCCTGTCCTTGCCCTCGCCGTGACCAAGAGCATCACTGAAATGTAAGGAGACCATTCACTGGGACACAGACCAGTTGCTGGCCACGTTTCAGTTTGGAGGAAGCAAGGGAAAGGGGTTGGTGAGGTTCAAAATCTGTTCTTTAAGAAAAAACCCAACTCAACCCCACAAACACACAGACTCTGGTTGCTCTGAGAAGGAAGGGAAAGCTCAGGGCTTTGTGGTCCCACCTCACCTTATGGAAGAAGGCAGCACCAGTGAGCACCATCGAGAGCTCGCAGGAGTAGTTGGAGTTGTAGAGCCAGGACTGGTGGGGGATGTCCCACGCATGGTAGCGCCCCGGGAAGCCAACGATGCGGTCCCTCGCCTCTCTCCAGACCCTGCAAACACAAAGCCTTCCAGTGAGACACAGACCCAGGGAGCCTGGCCAGAGACAAGCCTGGCTCTGGCTGAGACCCACATGCAGGACTATGTCCTCAACACCAATGGAGCAGCTCCCAAGGGGGGCTGCAAGTGGTGGAAATGCCTATACATAAAGGAGTTGGGCAACTTCTCATCCAAAGAATGGCCAACAGCCATTGTAGTTTGGGAAAAAAGGATAAACGTGGTTCAAATGTGCAATTACCTTGCTTTGAAGTCCATTTAATTTTTTAAAAATAAAAATATGGAAAATTCCAACATGCAAAAGGCATCTTTTTATGTAGACTGTTGAGACTCTTGCCCAACTCCGCAGCCCTGAGGTTCTGCTGTTGTCAGGATGGACCCACTGGCTGTCACAGCCG
Organism: Calidris pugnax; assembly: GCF_001431845.1. Taxonomy (NCBI): domain Eukaryota; kingdom Metazoa; phylum Chordata; class Aves; order Charadriiformes; family Scolopacidae; genus Calidris; species Calidris pugnax. Next base: position 934,878 of record NW_015090890.1, read on the forward strand.
CCCGAGTGACACGTGAACAAGGTCTCTCCCCGAGATAACTCCACTTTCTTTCCTACTGAAGCGCAGGAAAGGGCTGAACGCAGAAATCTTGGCCTTAATGGACAGGCAGAATTTATTGACCTTCTCTTGTTAAAGGCTAAAGGCTGTTAGACCTGAACTGACACATCCCTTGGCCACAGGCTGGGACCACAGACCAACGCCCCTTGGTCCAAAGCCCCGAGATAACTCCACTTTTTTTCCTATTGAAGCGCAGGAAAGGGCTGAACGCAGAAATCTTGGCCTTAATGGACAGGCAGAATTTATTGACCTTCTCTCATTAAAGGTTAAAAGCTGTTAAACCTGAACTGACACATCCCTTGGCCACAGGCTGGGACCACAGACCAACGCCCCTTGGTCCAAAGCCCCTTGGACCAAAAAGCTGACCTTGGTCCAAAGCTGACCGTGGTCCTCTCCTAGAGGCACGTTCGAGCTGCTCTGAGCTTGGACCAAAAAGTTGACCTTGGTCCAAAGCTGACCTTGGTCCTCTCCTAGAGGCACGTTCGAGCTGCTCATTCACAGGGAAAGTGCTCCTGACTCATAAATTGGAGATTTCCTAACTCATAAGGGCTGTTCTGTAGCCTTCAAAGAAAAGTCACAAAAACCCCCAGTGGCCCAGAACTGGTTTCTGAACGACACAGAGAATGGAAAACTTAAGACCTGGGAGGGAAAGGCAGAGAAAGAGGCAGGGAAACTCTTCCATTTGCCACCAGCTTCCCACAGCCCATACAGGGACATCCCTGCATGACACGTACGCCAGCGCTGCTTCTCTCCTATTCCCCTCTACAAAACGTCCAGAGAAACCAGGGCTGGTGGAGGAACCCAACATCTCCTGGCCTCTTCCCCCAAATCCCTAGGAATTCCCATCTCCCAGAAGCTCAGTTTCCTCCTCCGTAGGGTCAACATCAAGCTCCCTTTAGGGAAGCTGCTGAGATGCTGAAGACCCTAGTTACGCCAGGGGAGGTTCCGGCTGGATATTAGGAAAAATTTTTTCACTGAAAGGGTTCTCAGCCATTGGAATGGGCTGCCCAGGGAGGTGGTTGAGGCACCATCCCTGGAGGTGTTCAAAAGAGGGGTTGATGTAGTGCTGGGAGGGATGGTTTAGTGATGATGCTCCTTGTTTGTTGTGTGGGTGTCTATTTTTGTCAGTTGGGTTGACGGTTGGACAAGATGATCTTTAAGGTCCCTTCCAACCTAGAAGATTCTGTGATTCTGAGATTCTGTGACCCTGGTGCCAAATTGCCAGTTTCCCATCCCAAACCAGCTTCCTGGGCTCTGTCCATTTGGGAAAACCCTCTTGGGGCTGTAAGAGCATCCTTTGCCCTTAACAGGCGCTCGCAGTCGAGCCGTGGGGAATTAGAACCTGAGGTTGGCGTGTGAAGAGCGTGGGCTTGCTTAAATATTCTGCTCTCAGCTGAAGCCCACTCTCCTCCAGAGAAATCCCACAGGACAGCTGCAGCTCCAGCAGGAATAGTTAAGGAAAACGTCAAGTGCTTAATGCCTAACCTGGGAATTAAACCCAGCTTCCACGGCCAGGTGTCCGAGCTGCAGCACCAAACCCAGTGTCCTGGGCGAGAGCTTGTTGGACAAGGAAGGCTTTTCCTTTCTTCACAGCCACAAAATAGGGCAGAAGTGGTCTTTTTGGGTTTTTTCCCTCGTGGATGTGAGTTGCCAGTTCCTCCCACAGCCCCCATTCCCGTGCAGAGCCAGAGAAGTGAGGGCTGCAGGGCGATCACCAACGAGTTTCCAAGAACCCTGAGCTTTCATTACCCTTCCTGACACAGCCAGGAGCAAAAAAATGCATTTATTGTTACATCCTCTACTCAAATTAATGAAACTCGGCTATAACCTGGTAATGAAAACCGAGTCATTAACAGCGCCAGCAGCTCTCCTGGCACCATCCTCCCGGCAGGCACTTGTTCACTGCAGCTTCTGTCAATCCAGTGGGATTGTTTTGAAAAGCCAAAATGAGTCGAAACTACTCATCCCCTTTCACTTCTCCCACATCTCACTTTCCTACGAACGTGACGCTTTCTCCTTCCCAGCTTAGCCCCCAAAATAAGGACATCTCCAGAGAATCCTTTCGGGAGCGCTCCTCAGGAAGGTTTGCTCGGGGATACTCGCCTCCAGCTCGGCTCCTGAGCAGCAAACGGAGCAAGAAGAGGGTTTTTTTGGCCCCAAGAATTACAGCCTGAAGCAAAGCTTCAAGAAAACCCAGTTTTCACTTGGTCTCCAAGACAGTGACTCGTCCCCGGCTGAACGCGTCGGCACAGGGAGGCTTTGTGGGAACAGGGAAATGAGTGAAAATAATACACAGCCCCTAGAATTTTCATTTGAGGCTCTCCAGGGCGAAAACAGAGGAAAACAGAGACCAAAGAGGGGGGAGAAAATGGCCAAATTCAGATAAAGAGCCTGAAATGGGGCAGGGAAGGGAAGCCAGGAGTCCTGACGCCCACTCCCCGGCTTTAATCACTTTAACACCTCGTTTCTCATCGCTGGGCGAGAGCTCGTTGGGTTTGCAGGCGCTTTGTGCCTTTTAATCTTCCTCCCAACACGTTTTGGTGAGCGTGGAGAGCTGGTCCCACCTCCCGCCCCCCCGGCTGCTCTCGGATTCGGGATGGCAGCCCCCACTCCGTGCCCAGCAGCTTGATGAGCCACAGCCAAACGAGCTCCAAGCACTCTCTCCTTGTGCCATCCTCACTCCCCAGCACCTCTTGGGCAGCCGGTGAGTTTTCCTGCAGGAGCAGCCTGCAAAAACCCCCACGGCAGGAGCCCACGTAACCACCTTCTCCCTTGGCCCCAAAATCAGGCAGCTTTTGGCCAGGGCAAAGTCAAGGGGGAACGTAGATGCTGGAGAAGGAAGGTGGGGATGAGAGCAACCAGCACCAGCTTTTTCTGTGTAAAATCTGCCTTTTCCATGCTCTGCAGTGAAAAAAAAAACACTGAAAGAGCTGTCCCATCCCAATGTCACAATGAGCAACAGCAGCATCACACGAGCATCACGTCCTGCCAAGGCTGAGAAGGTCCTGGCCTGGCCAACGGCACCCAAAAGATGGAGCACAGCAGCCTCTTGGATTTGTTTTCCAGTTGCCTTCCACCTTAGGAAGCCACACACCCCAGAACCATTAAGGGAAGGTTATCAGCACAGCAAAAGCTGAAGAGTGGAGGTGAGGAAGCGTGAGCATCAGGGTTGCCTGGACAACCTGAAATCAGCCCACCTGCCTGCACTCATTAAACAGCTCGTTAGCATGCATTACTCCCCCAAGAAATTGAGTTGGAAAGCCATGGGAAGGGACGTGCTAGTCCTAATTCTGGCCTCGGCTTTAGCCAGGAGGCCACGCTGCACCTGAGCAGACTCTGGACATGGAAAACATCAGTTTGGGTCCAAAGGCTCCGTGATGGAGGCTACTCACCGGAACCCAAACATGATCTCGTCGTGGCGAAGGTGGGCATCGTCGTCGATGGAGAGGATGGCCTCCGTCTCGATCTCATCCCACGGCAGGAACCTGTTGTTCAGGCTGTTCTTCTCGGTGCGGACAACCTACAAGATGAACACACGGTCGTTACAGCAGCTGAAGGGACACAGAGAAGAGATTTAGGGGCTGCTCGCTCCGGAGGTCCAGCATTTCGGCACCGCTTCACAGCCCCTGCGATGGGGAAACGCTTCCCAAGGAAAAACCATCGGCTCACACCGGTGCCAGCTCCAGCTTCCAGCCCTTCTGCCTCTCACTGGGCTGCCAAAGCTGAGCCCGAGCCCCGGGATGCCAGGCAGGAGCTGTAAGGGCTGTGCTTGTCTGATCTGAACTGAACTGTTTCTGCAGCTCCCCATAATTTCTGCCCTGGACACAATTCATTTAAAATCCCTCCCCCTCTCCAACCTCTTCCAACGCCCCCCACTGTGTAACCTCCCTTATCCCCAGCCATACACGGGTGAAATCAGACTGAATTTGTCCTTCTTCTTGACTGCCCCTTCCACGCTGGACCCTTTCTCTCTCTCCCTCTTAGACTTTTCTCCTGCCCTGGCTGATCTATGGTCACTCTGTTCATCCCAGGCTTCCCGTCCTGCTCAATCCCTCCAGTCGTTTCTCTGGCTCTCCTCTGAACAATCCCTCTTGATTTAAAAATAAAAGTCCAGCCTGGTGAAAAGAATAAGGCGTCACGGCAATAAAACTCCATTAAATAAGATTACATTCGATCACATAAAAAAAAGCCCACACTGAAACCATTAAGAGTGGGAAATATTTGTATGGGGGATCTGCACGACAGCTGGGATGATTAAACCCCCGTGCAAAGCCAGCCTCAGTGCTTTTCATCTGTCAATAGCTGCTGGGGAGGGGAAGGGGGGGAAATGGAACATTCGACAAGAATGCATTAAAATATTTCACTGAAGATCCATCAAAAGCACGAGCAATTTATGGCAGGGAGGTGAACGAATGATGCAGCTCGACGCGGCGGCGGCGCAGGGCACTCCAGGAGAGCTGCCACGCAATTAGTGCCCCAGGAGAAGGCAAAAGCAGGGACAGACAATGCCAACGCAGGAATTTCTTCCCCCTTTTCTCTCCCCAGGTGGAGAAGCAGGGCAAAAATCAGCACGGCGTTTGTATTTGCTATCAGAGCCACTGTGAGCCAGCAGATGCTCCCAGCGACACCTTCTCTCCCTGGGAATTGGTGGAAAAAGAGGGATTGCAGGAACACAAGAAGAGAGATCGCAGGGTGATGGGGAGGGAAGTGGGAGAGGAGGCAACTGGTAAGACAGGAGTCAAAAAAATAGGAGATCTGGAACAACATTGGTCCTAAGGCACTGGCTCAGGAGGCCAAGGAAGACCTGGACACAAGGAGGCCACCTCCACAGAAGCATCACCAAAGCCAAGAGGCTGTGGGCATCCTCTGGATGTACCAACCAGGGAAGGAGAGAAGCCAAGAGTGGTCCCCCAATTGACAACAAGGAGAATTTAAATCTTCTCCTCATCACCACAGCTGTATCTGTGACTGGCTTTAGCAAACACAAGTGCTCTTGCAGCTGCACCAGGAGAAGCAGAAGGTTTGCTGGCTCAGAAAGAGGGGACATGGCTCCAGATGGGGCAGCTGGGCCCCGCTCAGAGATGCTTTTTGGACTGGAAGAGCACTTTGGCAAACTGATATGATGACAAAACTAAGAACATCGCAGAGGGCAGCAAAGCAGACCTTGGTGGGGGCTGCTGAAAGCTTCCAGTGGGACACAGGCATCTCATCTTTTTAATGAAGAGTCATTAGCCCTGATTTCCAACCCTTTTCTAATTAATCATCCAGTGCATTTACAGGATCTGATTTTATTACGTGAGTGGTTAAAAGCCTTAGGAAATTTTCTGCAACCCCCCCTGCACAGCAGCTCTCAACTTCAGGGTTGGCAGCGACTGCAAAACCACCCGAGAGCAGGTTCCATGGTTTCTCACACAGGCAAGGGCCCCTCCAGTCAATTCCAGCCTGGGCCAGTTGGGAACTGGTCATCACTCTCTCCAGCTCAACAACGATACAAGATGGGCTTCTGAAACAGCACTGTTTGGGACAAGAGGAAATGGCCTCAAGTTGCACCACTCTCTCCAGCTCAACAATGATACAAGATGGGCTTCTGAAAGCAGCACTGTTTGGGACAACAGGAAATGGCCTCAAGTTGCACCAGGGAAGGTTTAGGATGGATGTTAGGAGAAATTTCTACACCGAAATGGTTGCCAAACCTTGGCAGAGGCTGCCCAGGGCAGTGGTGAAGCCTTGAAAGATATTGCCCAGGGCAATGGTGGAGTCCCCATCCCTGGAGGGATTGAAAAGCTGGGCAGACGTGGTGCTGAGGGACATGAGTCAGTGGTGGGTTTGTCAGTGTTGGGTTGACGGTTGGACTCCATGATCTGAAAGGTCCCTTCCAACCTGGACAATTCTATGATTCTCCTGAGGGAGTTTCGTGACCACCAATTTTTTCCTCCCATTGCAGATCCTGCCTTCTAGGAATTCTGCAGCCTTATTAAACCCAGCAGAGATAGATAATGTAGCCTTCTGCTAATAAGCACGTGCCACGCTGCGTGGGGCTGTTCCGATGGTATTTCCTCCAAAAGGCTGATCTCAGTGAAGTCTGTGGGTGTCTTACTCATTAGGATTAGCAGAAATTGGACCGAATCCACTGTAAATTGATACGCTTTCCAGGCAAGGTTCTTCCTTGCCAGTTGAAGGTGGATGGATGGAAAAATTCCAGCTCTTCAAGGAGTTAAGTCAACAGGACCCCCCTGGAAAACTGTCCTCAGGGACAAGGGAGCAGAACGGAGCTGGCAGAGCTTTAAAGATGCTTTCCATAGGGCACAAGAGCTCTCCATCCCCAGGTGTAAGAAATCAGAAAAGGAAGGCAAGAGACCAGCATGGCTGAGTCAGGACCTGCTGGTCAAAATAAAGGGCAAGAAGGAACCGTGGAGGCCATGAAAGCAGTGACAGGTACCTGGGAATAGTACAGGGATGTTCCTCGGTTGTGTAGGGTTGTGATCAGGAAGGCCAAGGCATGGCTGGAGCTGAACTTGGCAAGGGATGCAAAGAAGGGCTTCTTACAGGTGTGTGGGCCAGAAAAGGAAGGCCAAAGAAAGCTTATCCCCCCGATGAGCAAGACTGGCAAACTGGTAACAATGGACAAGGAGAAGGCTGAGGGACTCAACAACTTCTTTGCCACAGTCTTCACTTTGCCTCACTCTCTCCCCAATCCTCTCCAGTCCATGGACCACAAGGCTGGGACTGGAGGAGTAAAGTCCCTCTCACTGCAGGAGAAGATCAGGTTCGCAACCACCCGAGGAACCTGAACATGCAGAAGTCTATGGGACCTGACGAGACGCGCCCCAGAGTCCCAAGGGAACTGGCTGATGGAGCTGCCAAACCACTCTCCAACAAGCACATTTCAGGTTATTCTACCATGTCTGAAGCTCTGCAGGTCTGCACGTGCCAGTGCTCAGCTTTTGCATTTCAGAGAAAACAGGTGTCCTCCTGCCTTTCATCTGGGAGTATTTAAGATTTAAGCAGCCTGTAAATCGATGGATCCCGAGGAAAAAACCTGGCAAATCTTATTGATTGACTTGTTTTCCCGTAACTTGCTGAACAACACCACGATGCAGCTATTGTCAATTCAGAAAGTGAAGCAGATCCTGCCTGAAATTGGGGACCCCAGAGGCCAAGAGAGATCAGTGCACCAGCATTAAACTCCTCCCTAGGGAGAAGGATGGAGCTGGATGCCTCCACGCCTTGAATAACCACATTCAGTTCATCACATTAGCTCCAGAAAAAGTTGAGAGCAACCTAAAGCTGTTGCCTTTGATGGCTTGTTTTCAAAGAAACTATCCCTATTTACAGCACTTCTAGGATGCAGCTAATCTTCATCAGACAACTATTTGCAAATCTTTTTTTGGCAAGGCTTTTGTAAATCCCTGCATTTTCCCCTACACCAAGGAATCACGTGGGGACCCATGGACAGCGATCCGAGATGGGACTGATGTGGCTGAGACTCAAAACCTTCCTTCCATCTCTCTGTCCCCTCCCGAGAGGGTCCAAGCCTGGTGCCTCCCCAGGCAAGACCAGGTTTTGATCTCGAGACCAGGTTTTGATCTCTCACATCCCGAGCTGCAGGAACGAGGGCATCGCCTTATTAGACAGAAAATCTAACTCTTGAGAGAGATAAAAGTCAATTTTCAGGAAACTTTTCTGCTTTAATACAAGCAACTAATCTGGTAAAAACAGGTTAGGGGGAATGGGAAAAGTATTTGATTCGGGGACTTGAAACATTTCTATCTCTTCTTAAAGTTTTTACATTTCAATAGCCCTCTAAAGCCACCAGATTTCTCAGGCATGAAACGGCCATTATGGGCACAAACGTACTCAGCAGCTTATTAGCTCGGTGAAAAAAAGAAGGGTTATTATACCAGCAAAGTATAAAAAAAAAGTTCAATCCTCTCCCTCACATTGCTTTAAGTGAGATTCAGCAATTTTTCATGACTTCATCACATCCTACAGCCGAATGACACCTTATTGCGCCACGTCCTCAGCCACAGGTGTCTCAAAGCACTCTTTCAGCAACAACTAATTAATCTTCCTCCACCACACGCGAGGCTGGGTGGAAAACACCAGCAGACACTATGGTGACCACAGATCTACACGCACAGACAAGAGGAGCACTACATTGCCAAATTCAGGGATTTGAAGGCCAGAGGAGGTCATCTTGAACACCTTGTGGGACCTCCTTACATAGGGGACCTAATGCAGCCACCCTTCCTCTGGTAGACTATCATCACATGGCACCATAAACCAGCTGTGAAAGAACTCAGACAAAAGAAAAAGCTTCATGGCATATGCTGAACCCTAAACACTTTCTGGATAACCAACAGCACACGGCTGGTGGGGCTGACAGCAGTAAATGAAGCCAAAAGGGACTTTGAAGTCACCTACATTAACCTTCTCCATGAGCGAGGTCACAGGGACCTCATATCTCAGACCCGAGCTGTGGCCAGCAGAAGCATCTCTGCTGGAAAGGTGCCCTGTCTCCATTTGAAGGCATCAAGAGTGGCAGAATCCACCTTTTCTCCAAGATGTTCACTCTGAAATGGTAACAACTCACTCGTCATTGTGAATTATCGGCCTTTGGCTCCCAGCTGTTCTCCTCGCTGGGCTCCTTCCACCCCAGGAAAGTACACAGATACCTACACAGGTACCATAACCAAAGAACCATAACTCGGCTCTTTTTCAAACAGATTGAGGTCTCAATATCTCACCCATGGTTGTTTTTCCTGCCCTTCCAGCATTTCAATGACGATTTCACCACAATTTTGTTTCCCACTGGTCTCAAGCCAAGAGCTCTGTGAAAACCCAGCAGAAGATGTTCCCTCAGCAAAGCTAAAATGCTGCGCTCTGGCAGAAGAGAGAGTCAGCAGTTACCCTTACCCAAGGAGATAAAAAGAGTGAGGAAGACACAACATCAGGCAGTGAGCTACAAGAAAGACCCAAACCCATTTACCAAAAAGCCACCTTCCCTTACGGCAAACACTGAGGCTCCAAACACTGAGCAGATCATCAATGGCAGGTCCTGCACGCAAACCCCAGCCCCTCCAGACATAAAACTACTCCAGATTGTGTATTTTTGGCTTATTTTGGGGCTTTTCCTTGGGAATATTTTTTTTTAAACACTTGGCCATCAGCTAAATGGTTCTTGGCTCAAAATCATGAACCTCCTAAACAGTTTGCAAACCCATTTGAGACCAACTGCAAGCCCTAAAATGCCTCTGAGCACCCGACACACCACATGAGAAGTTTCTCCTCCATTCAGCAAAACAAATCAAGGTGATACAGTTCCACAATGTGGGGTTGTTGTTTTTTTTTGACTCAAGGAACCCAAAACCCCACAACTCTGTGCAAGCCCATTTGCTTCTGGTGCTGTTCAGAGCTACGCTGGCTAAATAGATCTTAAAAATGTTAGACAGAACTAAACCAGAGCATAAATCTAGAGTTTGCCCAGCAATAATGCCTCTAACCAATACTTTATAGTACGTTTTCATACATAAATACAAAAATGCAGTAAAATCAATATCTTCCAGCAGTCTCCTTGCTAGAGAGCCTTTATGCTTAAGCTTTAAATTAAGTGTCACATACAATTTGATGGTGAAAACATGAAGAACGTCTATGCCCTTGGAGAAGTTTTGACAGTTCAACTTAGTGAACTGGATTGATTTCTGGGCAAAGAGCAAACTCTGCAAGAAACCGGGAACTTCGCTGCTCACATCAGGTCTTTCTGAGGGGAAAAAAAAGCCAGAAGGATGCCCTTAGGAGAGCTGGGTAATTCGGGGAGACAAAGAACAAGTTCTCAGGAAGAGGATCTGTTTCCATCAGTCCCAAATACGTGCCCATTCAACCCAAATGGGCTGGGGAAAAATAAGCACCAGGGATGAGGATACCACAAACGTCTTTTTCAGTGTATAGCTGAGAATTATGGCACTGGAGACGCAGGAGCCAAATGCATCTGCCTCCTCCACCCGGAGAGCTGACCTCCATCTCCACTTGGAAGGAAAAAGCCCAGAGGTGCTGCCAGCGCAGTCCCCCGGGGAGGATGTGGATTTACAACACTGTCAATCCCTTTTCTTGGCACTAACTCAGAAGGTTTTTGTTAAAAGATTCCGGGAGCAACCTGGCCAGATGCTCCAGGGTTGTGTCATTTCGCTTGCTGCTGTCCCAAGGATTGATCTGCTTGACCAGAGCAAAGCCCTCTGCAAAGCACTGATGGGGACAGCACTGACCTGAGGGGTGGCATCAGCCCAGGATCTCATCTGGGGTAAAACTCCCAATGAGGACCCTGCTGTCCCTACTCCACATGGAGGAGCAGGGAGGAGTTCAGATTCTCTCCATGAAGAAAAGTGATAATGCATCTCCCATGGGTGACCAGACTGACCATTTGGACTTAGCTCCAGAGATGCCACTGCCATCGTCCCCACCCATCAAGGAAGGTAGGATTTGCACATCTGGGAGTTGGGTGGGATGAAGATCATCAAAGAATCGTTAATATCTTAGGCAATTCTAGGATTCTATGTCAATCTTCATCCCACCAACATCCATCCACACCTTCAAGTCAAGCAGGCTGCTTCCCATCCACCTTGATGATGGCTTTTTCTTCCTGCAGAAAGCACATGGAAGCCAAGATTTCTGCAGCTCTCCCATGTGTCTGCAGCCCCACAGACCATGCTAACCTTGGGGGAATGCAATTAAAAAATCAGCCAAACCAGGCTTAATAAAAGTTCAGGAGGGTTCTGTTAGCAGCCTTTGGGAGGTGGCAAACTCCAGCCGAGGGGAATCATGAGCAGGTACCGAGTATCCCTGAAACTATTCTTTAATCAAGCATTTGCTTTCAACTCCTAGTTTGGACAAATTCAGAAATCCTCTGATTAAGAAAGTTGCCCAGATCAGCCCTGAAGACCCACAGACTCCCAGCTACACCAGGGTCCCGACCCTCGACGCAGCAGCACAGAAGTGCTGAGATTATTTACAAGACTCCTTAGGAGGAGAGGTGTGTGTGCAGATCCACACACGTGTAACCAGGATAAATCACATCTTTCCTTTTAATCTGGCTGACTCCACTCCCTGCTCCCTCTGCAGCCCAGGTGTTAGATCAGGCTGGCACTTGCTCCTTTGCAAAAGCAACCAGAGATGTGGACGGGGAAGATGACAAGTCCTCCTGGTCCCAGGGAAGGGCAGCATCCTCGAAGCTGTGTATTTTTTCGGGAGGGCAGCTGTCAGAGGAGGTTTGCACTGACCAGCTGGAAACCAAGCAACAGGTCTGGGATGTCAGATGGGGCTGGGGCAGACCGTAATCATCCCCGGCTACGGCAGGGATTCTGGGATCAGGAGAGGCTCCAGATGGAAACTACACACCTGAGGTTCACTCTCTTAAAGCTCTGTGTCATCTTCCCCCCATTCAACACGTCAGGGAGCCAAAAAGAGAAAAGAAGCAGGTCCCGAGGCATGTGCACGTTGGCTGCACAACAAGAAGCCAAGCTCTGCACCATCGCTACAGATGCCACCAAAAAATCTCTGCCTTCCCAGTCAGATGCTGTTCGTGTGAACCATGTGGGTCTGACCAAGAATGCAGCCTTTTCATTTATTTTCCCCTCTATTTTCTCAGCCTTTTATCACTACCTGCTCCTGGGCAAGCTGAGATGCTCCACAAAAGCTGGCAACATCACCGTGGCTCTTAGCCCAGACCTCAAATCTATTTGACTGCCCTTACCAAGGACAACCACGGTGGTGCTCACTGAAGACTATCAATTGCCTCCTGGAACTGCAGCATCAAACTCGTCAGCCCCAGGGTCCTGCCCTGCCCACGCAGAACAGCTTCCTCCTGCCAATCTCCACTCCCACCAGGAGAAAATCCTCCTGATTTGCAGAGGACAGAAATTCATCCAGTTCCTACTGGCCGGCATCCTGCTTTCCAAAGCCAAAACCACACTGAAAAGCACAGATCCAAGCCTTGAGCTCAGCCAGCAATTCTTCATTTAATGAGAAATTAAAAAATCCAGCCTCACCCGCTGCAGCACGATGCTCCTCCCGGCACACAGCCAGGCTGCTGGGAGAGGATGGGATGGGAGAATGGCCTTTCCACCATAACCAAACGCTTGGGATGATGTCCTTCCTCCCCACAATCCCAGCCCTGAAAACTCAAGGAAACGAGTCCAGCATGACATGGGACTACAGGGTGTTCCTGACAATTCCCGACGAGCTGCAAATCCAGGGGGAAATTGCTGCCCTGAACTTCCACACATGGAAACGTGGTGTTAAAGCTCTGGCCAGAGAGGCCACCAGTGCTCTGAGCAGATGGGCATTTTGTAAAGAAATTATATTCTTTTGGATGTGAGCATTTATGATAATGCATGGTTAAAAAACTTGGGATGCAAAGGCAAAATCACGGATGCGGAAAGCAGCTCTTTCAAAACCTCCTGCCCTGTTAAGACAACGATCTTCTGCTCTTATCCTGGGCACTCAAATCCACGAGATACTGATAAGTGGGCAGGGATGTGACCACAACTCCTGAATAAGCCCCGTTACCCTGGCAAAGCCATCCTGCAGAGAGATCATAGAATGGTTTGGGTTGGAAGGGACCTTAAAGATCATCTTATTCCAACCCCCTGCCTTGGGTTGGGACACCTCCCACTAGACCCAGGCTGGTCAGAACCACCTGCAGCCATAAAGGCTCCTCTCCCGACTGGTCTCTCCCCAGTAAACAGCCTTGAAGAGCCTGGCTGGCTCCCAGTTCCACTCTGGCTGGTCTGGATGAGACCCAGGCCATGTGGCAGTAGGTCCCCAATGATGTTGCACCAGCATCTCCTGCGGCCAGGCAAGGTGAAGAGCAGGCAGGAGAAAGGAGATGGCACTCCTCCTCCAGTGCTCATGGCCAGATTTCTTCCACATCACTTCTCACCTACCCTGAACATACTCTATGGCATCTGCTCTCTTGCTTGATTTGATGGCACTTGCTCCAAAGAACATCAGCCACTTATTTGAATGTCCACCCAAAACCAGATCTTCAGAAACACTCTTGGCAGGATGTTTCTTCAGTCATCTAGGGGCTTCCTCTGGCAATTCTTCACCTGCTTGTTTTCCCTTTAATCTCTGCTTCTAGAGAGGGATTGGAAAGTTATCGTTATCCCCTTTCTCATGTATTAATTATTCTGCTGCTCCTTCCCCAGTGCTTCCTCTTCACCTTGAAACAGCTCCTTTACGCCCTGGACCAGCCCAGCCAGACTCCAGGCACCTGTGCTTTGCTACCTCCAATTTAAGGCATTTTCAAAATCTGAATGAAAGGGATTTACAGACCATTTTAAGGCTCATCTCCAGAGGTACGGAAAGAGTTTCACTGGAAGGGTATTTAGCTGCAAAGCTACCCAAAGGCAGCGCACGCTGCATATAAATTGGCAAAACAGATGCATTTTTAAAATAGGAGTAATTAAATAATGCAACACAAACCCGAGAATAAATTATCCCCCACCGAGAACAAAACCACACAGGAAGATACGAGTGGAAATCAGTTTCTTAAATTGATACCGTGTCCGTGCACGTAATATGTGCAAACACTTGGTCTCCCTTTAAGCTCCTCGACTGCTACCAGTGGGTTGCTCATCTCTGAGATGAGAAAACAGCTTGCGATACAAATAAAACAGATTATTTATTCATTTTCAGAGGGGTGCAGCTGTCGCATCTTTCTAGAGAAGATAAAGGAGAAGAATGCTTATTTTAACATTAAAGGGATCTAGATTTTCACTTATTTTTATTCTCTCTGCGTGTTGCTGTTAGTGGCTGTGCAATTAAAGGTGCCCGTTGAGTTGGTTGTCCAATTGGATTTATTTTACAATTATTTGTAATTATTTGGCTCCGAAGAACATCCCTGGGAGAACAGGCTGCCACTTGCAGTTGAGGTTTTCCAATACCTCGTCTCCCATTCCCACTTCGTCTCCCTCCTTGCCCAACTTTACAGAACTCTGAGCTTCACACCAAAGCTCCCAGGGAAAAACCACTGGGGGTGAGGGGACAGAAGAGCTCATTCCCCAACTCCCATGAGTGGGGTTGGGACCACCAGCCAGATTTACCAACCGCTCTTCACTGCGAAACGAGAGGAAGTCATTTGGGGAAGGAAGATCTCTCCCTCAGGGTTTTGATACTGAAAACCCCAACTTTGGGTTTAGCGGGGTTGGTTCTTTGCAATGAAATCAGCAATGTCCAAAGGCACGACTTTCTAACAGATGTTGTGGTTCTTCTCATCGAAGCTCTCTCAAGCTGCAGCTGGATGAATGTCACAGAACTGCTTTCACCTGGCAAACCCCATCTTGGTATTCAATGCCTGAAAATTCAAATGCAGTTATTCTGCCCAGCTTAGAAGTAGTCCCAGAGCTGAAACACACTGGGGGGAAAAAATCTGGTGGCAGCAGCGTCTGCAGTGAGAGTATGCATGGATCCAGTGCAAGTAGGGGCACAAGTACACGACTATTTGTCTTCTGCAAGACAGATAAAGGCAAATAAACTAGAAATATCTATACATTATACCACCCATAGAGGCAAGAGGCCACATGGGGCAGAGCATCCAGCTCTCTGCAGGAAAGACAATGATCTTGCCTCTGAGACTTCCCCAGTGACAGCACCAAAACACTCGTCTAACAATAAGAAGATGTTCTCAAAAAGCTCTGTTTTCTCAGCCTTTGTTTCACCCTTTCAGCCTCCAAGCTCTTGTTTCTGGCAGTCCATCTCTGAGCTTCATCCTCACTGCCTCCTCTTCCTCTCCAAATATCTGTCTATCCTTCCCTGATCTCGCAGGACAGCTGTTTGGGAGATGACCGTTTGCTACCAATGCAAAGATCTTTGGATGGAAATAAACTGTTTGAGGATCTTCAAAAGTCAGTCCTATACAATAGAATCCAAAAGGGCAATATTCCTAAGTCATGAAAACCACCAAATTTCACCCAGTGCCTGATAGCACAGCATCAATTACGCGGTGAAACAACTGGGCTGGATACACAAGCCTAAGACCCAGGAGCTCAGGGCTGGAGAATCACGGCTATCAACACAGTAAACAAATAGCAGGGTTATCTCCATCTCTCCATGATCATCCTGATAAATTTTATTTGCACTATAAAATTCAATCCGAGGGGAAGCTTTTTCCCCACTATGACCTCCCCATCCCTACGGCGTCCCTTGGAATCTAATCATAGAATTGTCCAGGTTGGAAGGGACCTTTCAGATCATGGAGTCCAACCATCAACCCAACACTGCCAAAGCCACCACTGACCCCTGTCCCTCAGCACCACATCTACTCATCTTTTAAATACCTCCAGTGAGCCTTCTCCTGTTCTCTGTCTCCATCCAACCCGGACACCTGAGCTCTCCCTGGACGAGACCTTGGTGTGCTCGGGGAGAGCCAAGAGCTGATGAAAGGGGACACCTGCCTTGCATCTTCTGCACCAAAGCCATTTTGCTAATATTAGGTAAAACACAGAGATGCCATTTCTAACCAGCCCTCGCTGCTGAAAAAGAGAACACGCAAAGAGACAGAAAGAGGCCAGGAGAAGCTTTTAACTCTTTTCTCAAGGTGGAATATACGCACCTGGAGCTCAGGGATGGGGGATTCAAACTCCTTGTGAGTAGCAAAACCTTTCCAGAGGTACCCTGGTAAATACTAACAGCTCAGGAGCAGATGTGGTTACTGCCAGTGAGTCCTGGAACAGATACCACCTTTTGGCTTCAGTTTTAAGCCAAAACTGTGCTCATCACAGATGTGTTGGGCCAGGTAGAACACTGAGTGGGGATCTCATTGATGCTGAGCAAGAGCTAAAGGGTGGGTGGCAAGAGGATGGGGCCAGACTCTTCTCAGTGGTGCCCGGGGACAGGACAAGGGGCAACAGGCACAAAGTGGAACATGGGAAATTCCATCTCAACATGAGGAGGAACTTCTTCACTTTGAGGGTGGCAGAGCCCTGGCAGAGGCTGCCCAGAGAGGTGGTGGAGTCTCCTTCTCTGGAGACATTCAAACCCCACCTGAACACGTTCCTGTGGGACCTGCTCTGGGTGGACCTGCTCTGGCAGGGGTTGGAGGAGATGATCTCCAGAGGTCCCTTCCAACCCCTGCCAGTCTGTGATTGTGTACAACCTCAGTAAGTTGTCCTCCTTGGAAGAGCCATACAACAGCCCGGAACAGCCATACAAGTGCCTAAGAAAGATGCACAAACTGCAATTCCCTGACCTTATTAAAAAAAAAAAAACAGCAAGCAAAACCCCAAAACTTCTAAAGTATTGAAACCCACATCTCTCTCAGCCCTTGACCCTTGAGAAGACTCTCTAGGTAATTCATGCGCTTCTAATTTCATTGGAAAAGACATGTTGCTGGTCCCCTGGTCTGCGCTGAGAAGTCTGGCAGCAAATGGACTGAGAGCTGAGGGACGGACCCGAGAGTGGCTGTCACATCTCATCTGTGAGATGGAGAGCACGTACAAGTCAGCAGGAGCACCCTTGAGGTATCCTCTTCTTGCCAAGCCATCAGCTGCCGTGCAACACCAGGTCATCAGCATCCGAGGGATGGCAACCCAGCAACATCCATCTCGGAGAGACAGAAATGCACAACAGAGAGTCAGAGCAACTCCAGGGGAAGAAGAACGTGCTGGAAACCCAAGGGATGTGGTCCCAGGGGATTACTGGAAATATCTTCTTTCTGTTCACTAAGTGAGGCAGAGTTTATCTTTCCACACTTTGCTCTTTGGCTGATAGCCCAGCTGCTTTAATTAACAGAGACTTTCATCAGTGCAAATCCTCAGTATTGTTGTGCAATTACTTCTTCAGCAGGTTCTTACTCAGTATCTGTCAAGCAGGATTTCCACTGCAGCAGTAAAACAAAACACCCGGCGGAGCAAGTACGATTATTTTTAAATTTGTTAAAATTGGTACATCTCACTGTTTGGAACCCATTACATCTAACAGTGTACGTTCAGCATTTAAAAGCTGCCAGGTCCTATCCTGAAAGAGCCTTTGCACCAGCATTCGTATCTGGGAGCTGAAGGCATCAAAATGAACATTATATCTCAACTGAAGGAGGGAGGAATGGGGGTCAGACTATTAACTTTCTGAGCAGCTACTAAAAAAGCTGGTATATCAACTCGGTATATAAGCAGAGCCAAGAAGCCATCAAGTTTGCAGGTAGATTATTTTTTTGATGGGAAGAAGACAGAATTTATTAATGCTTATGGGGCTGTGAGCTGCAACCATAAAGAGCACTCAAGCACGGACACCCACTTTGGGCTTCCAGGTTTATTCCAGGCTGGAAGCTTTCTGGGGACCTCTGGGATGAGAAGGCTTAGATCTCACTGGGAAAGTTCTGATGGGTCTAGATGAAATGAAGACAGCTTTCTGCCAGCGTTGTCTGTCCTCAAATCCGTTATCTAGAGATGAGAGCTCTTTTATGTGATGTTAGAAGAAAAGAACTAGCAAACCCACACCACGATTCCCTAATCAGCATTTTATCTCTCATCGTTCCATGAGTACGGCTCACGGGGAAAAGCAATTTCCATCAGCTCAAATATCAGAATAAAGTCAGGATAATACTCTGAAAGGGCAAAGGCAGTTTCACCAAACACGCAATCTCACCTCAGCGCACAATAAATGCCTTCTCACTCAACGTGGCAGAGCCAGGTGATGACAAACCAGGACACGAGCCCCAGATGGGTTTCTGAGGATCTTCCCTTTGCTCAAAGGCTTCAACTGCTGCATCTTAATTGCTGGAACTCTTGGCCGAGCCCTACCTTACCCGGTCTATGTCCCACAGCAGCCCACTGTCTGCTTTCATCCAGAGGACCACCATCTCCATGCTCTCCAAGCCATGAACTTTGTGGTAGGCAATGTCACGTTCTTCAAAGCTTGGCTTGCCCCAAGATTTTCACTGCTTAGAGACCCATTTAAGCTTCTCCTGGTAGTCAATTAAAAAGCAAAATAAAATCAAGGGGGAACAAATGCTTCCCTCAAGAGGTAGTTAATACATCCCCAACAAACACGTGGCTGGAATGAATACAGACCACCATAACCACCTCCCACAACCCACAGTATGGGTTGGGAATTAAGGACCAGCATGTGTTAGAAATTACAGGGTTCACATAAATGAGGCAATTAATTAAAAGCAATTCCTTTTACACATTCCTAATAAAACCAAACCTAATTATTACCAGCGTTTTGAAACCAATTTGCTTTGTCACCTGCATTCAGAGCAAGAGGAAAATGAGCCTTATTCCAAAGAATTATCTGGTTTACAGCTGTTATATTCCTCAGAAAGGTGCTTTTCTTGTTCCCTGTCAGCTCTCTTCTCCCACAGTAAAAGATGGGGCTGTCCCTTACTATAGAGACAAGGCAGGTTTCCACCAACTGGGGCTCTGGGCAGCTCAGGAGATCAAAGCCACGATTAGTCCCTTCACACGGAAGCTGCAAACTGCACCTCCCTGCCCAGAATGCTTTTAATGTTCAATATCGAGAAAAAAAAAACACATTTCCCTTCCCAAAACCAACCTCAAAAAAATTCAGAGCTCAATTCACAAAGTATTCACAGAGCCGAAGATTTTGCTAAACCATTTTTACCAGTGTTACCTGGGAAGCCTAAGAAGAGCTTCACCACATTTCCCACCCTTCTTCTGCTAGGAAATCTGGGAATAGGTGAAAACAGCAAGCCGAAGATTTTGCTAAACCATTTTGACCTGAAAGTGTTAGCTGGGAAGACTAAGAAGAGCTTCACATTTCCCACCCTTCTTCTGCTAGGAAATCTGGGAATAGGTGAAAACAGCATTTCCATGAGCTTCTACGGAGATGTACAAGTGCTTTAGTGACCAGGCATGGTGTTCTGTTCTCTGTGCCTCAGTTTCCCTCTGGTTTATTAGCAAGATGCCCTTAGCTCCTTGCTTATGGTCTTTGTGCCGGTTTCAGGAGAAGGGAGAGATTCCTCACCTTTCTTTGCAGGGCTAACTCAGATTTTCATTCATTAATTGAAGGCTTTAAATGAATGGAAGTGACTTAAAAACTACTGCCTATTCTCCTGATTTTCTCATGCTCTCTAAAATGGCATCAGGGAAAAAAAACAAAACAACTCCATCCTTTCTGGGTACTGAAACATCTGGGAATAGGTGAAAACAGCATTTCCATGAGCTTCTACGGAGATGTACAAGTGCTTTAGTGACCAGGCATGGTGTTCTGTTCTCTGTGCCTCAGTTTCCCTCTGGTTTATTAGCAAGATGCCCTTAGCTCCTTGCTTATGGTCTTTGTGCCGGTTTCAGGAGAAGGGAGAGATTCCTCACCTTTCTTTGCAGGGCTAACTCAGATTTTCATTCATTAATTGAAGGCTTTAAATGAATGGAAGTGACTTAAAAACTACTGCCTATTCTCCTGATTTTCTCACGCTGTCTAAAACAGCATCAGGGAAAAAAAACAAACAACTCCATCCTTTCTGGGTACTGAAACAGTGCTGATTTCAGGGATCCAGCAGCCAGGATAAAGGGAAAACAACCTGCAGCCCTTGGATCTGAATCCAGCTACTCCATCACCCTCCTGCTTATCGATTGCTTTCACGTGAGACAAACCTCCTCCCGTGGAAGGACAGGAAGGAGCCAGAGAGGGGAATGCTCCGTGTGTGCAGCAGATCCACCATACTCTATCGCTAACCGCAGAGTTTGATTTCAAGAAAATTGAAGAAGCAGCATCCATCCGTTAGATAAGGGAGGGCAGTACCTGCTCCCTCGCCAGATACAGGCAGGTTCCGTGGGGAAAAAGGGGAAGAGACAGACCAGGAGGTGAATAATGGTGTGGCTGCTGTGCTGTACCATCACCAGCCCACTGGAGAACTTGGGAATAAGTCACCATCTTCCATTTGAGAGCTGCAGTATCTTTGCCAATCCATCCCATGGAGGTTGGGGAGGCACCTGTGAGCTACATCGGATGCAGAGTGATTAAAACTTCTCTCTTGCTCCTCATCTCTTTCTCTAACCTTGTATGAGAGATACCTCCTTCTTTAGGACCTTCTCATGTCATTCACAGCTGTCTCCTCGGTGTCCCAATGCCCTGTGAGGTCCCTCCCATTCCAGCAAACTTTAACAACACAGATTTTCTTTCGTCCCAATCTATTTAAAACCCACAAGGCAAAGTCAAATTCACGACCTCAGTGACTACATCTCCCTCCTTCTCTCCTGTGCCTAGGGGGCCTCATGCCATTTCTGGTGGTAGCGCATCAAGTTATAGCTACTCTGGGAGACAAGGCTGTCTTCCCTTCACAAATAAAGCAACCTGCACAGAATGCACAATCAAATCCTTCGGCACCGCAAAACCACTCCATGGAGACAGTTAGGAGCATGGGAAGAAAGTAAACGTGGGTACCCAGGACTTTATGGGAAGAAGGACACAGCGAGGTGATGTGGATGATGTTGGATGATGGATGTTGAATGATGGATGATGGTGTTGACATCCAGTGAAGTGGATGTCGACACACGGTGCCATCCGAACTAAGCAAGATCCGCAACAACGAAGTCACAGAGAATGAAAAGAAGGTGAAAACAGAAGGAAAAAAAAAAAACACCTAGAGAAAATATGTCCATATGCTCAGTTTTCCCCCAAGCTTGTTTCCCTGCACGGAATAATTTGGGGACTTTACATATTCTCTTGTTATTTAAATGCACACACCACCACGCAAACCCTTAAAGCAGCAGGAATCCAGCCCTGGAAAAACAAGGTGGTATTTTGTTGCCGCACTGACTTTAGTGCCAAGTCCTATCGTGCCACTTTCGTCCCTGAGCTGTTGTGACAGGTTCTGCTCCGGAGCAGGGAGAGAGAGAGAGTTTTAAAGATGCACAGACAGCTTTTGTGTCGACGTTTAAAGGCTTCAGCACAGGGGGACTGGCCCCCGTGACACCTTCAAGCTCTTTTATGTGAGAAAAACCCATGAAATTATGCCCACTGCAGCGCACAAGGATGCTGCCCTCCCTTCTTTTTCCCTTCAAAATGCCCCAAAGTAACGCCTTCCTTCTGGTCACCGACCCCATCAGCCGCATCCCAAGCCAGGGGAATTCAGGGAGCTGAGGCTACAGCAACATTTTGTCTAAGGAAAAAGCCATTACAAACCAGCATATGGCAGGCGAGAGAATTAAGGGCCGGTTTTAGGCACGAGCAGTGGAGTTTTGTGTTAATATTCAGAGCGCAAATCCCCGACGAGTCGGGGCTGCTCGTTACATTATCAGCGTGCGTTCACGCATGGCTGCACCCCCGCTCAGGGGGGGGATGCTTGCAGTGACAAGAATCAGGATTTTAGCATCGCAGGTAAACCGAGCAGCAAATTTGCCCCTTCCTCTCCCGCTACACAACGGTTAAAAATAGATATTTGAGGCAGTCGAACTTGGGGGGGATTTGGGAAGAAGGCATCCACCGTGCTCTGCCGGCAGCAGGTGGTGCTACGTACCCGACAGCAGCACAAGGGCTTCCCTGCAACATCGACCTGACTTAAAAACCTGCTCTCATGGAGAAATTTAACTCCTAAACCTGGGATACGCTGCCGGTAAAGCTCCCGCACTGGATGGGGCCCATTGAACCCAGGGATGGCGCAAGTCTCTCGGGTGAAGTGACTCAGTGCTAAGAAATAAGGTGATTTTCTCAGCCCATTTTTGTCATGCAAAGCAGAGCCTGAATTGTTCCTTCGGGAAGGAAACCTGTAGCTCCCCACAGCCATGTGCAACCCAGGACCTGAAAGTTATGTTGGGTTCCTCCTGATTTTGTACACCAGAGTCCTCTGAGTACACCAGAGTTGTGAGATGGGGTAAGCACAGAATCATAGAATGGTTTGGGTTGGTGCAAGCTGGGATAATCCCAGAATCATAGAATGGTTTGGGTTGGAAGGGACCTTAAAGATCTTCCAGTCCCAACCCCCTGCCCTGGGCAGGGACACCTCCCACCACACCAGGTTGCTCCAAGCCCCCTCCAACCTGGCCTTGAACCCCTCCAAGGATGAGGCAGCTTCTCTGGGCAACGTGGGCCAGTGTCCCACCACCCTCCCACCAAAGAACTTCTTCCTAAGATCTCATCTAAATGGCCCCTCTTCCAGTTTATAACCATCACCCCTTGTCCTAGGGCTCCACTCCCTGATGAAGAGTCCCTCCCCATCTCTCCTGTAGGCCCCCCTTAGGGACTGGAAGGATAAGGTAGGGAAAATCAGGAAGTGCCCAGTGTAAAGCTCTGACTCACCAAGGAACTTCAGCAGTAGTTGGCCCAGCAAAGCACGAGTCATGTCTCCAAGGAAGGGTCAGGGACGCGCTTGATAAGGTAAGGAAAATCGGGAAGTGCCCAGTGTAAAGCTCTGCCTCACCGAGGAACTTCAGCAGGAGTTGGCCCAGCAAAGCACAAGTCACGTCTCCAAGGAAGGGTCAGGGACGCGCTTGAGCACCTGGATGAGTCAGGACCCGAGCCGGTATTTACGCAAAGCTCCCAGAAAGCAAAAGGATCAACTGGAACAGTGGTGCGATCAGTATGGAGAGTTTTATTCTCCTGTTTGACTCATGAGGTCTTTGAGGACCTCACCCCGGATCATGCACACCACTCCAGTAGAGCTCAAGCTACTGGTGACCGTGCGAGCTGGTAGTTTACAGTGTTGGCTCTGCTCTTACCAGAAACCCAAATATGATGTTGAAGGACAAGCTTGTACCACCATCCATATATATCTATATATTGATGTTACAGTCTGACCAGGTTCCATTCCTCCTCCTCTTAACCAGAAGCACCACCTTGGGACCCCATCATGGTCCTTAATGCAGATACCAGAGATATTAAATGAAGATACCTTCAAATATTTCTGGCAGAAGGGCCGTGCAAACCGAATGCTCAGCTGCTGCCCGACCAGAAAGGAAAAGTCATGATGGCATTTCCCTCCCCCCGTGTCTTCTCCTGATTAATTCAAGGGATGGGGCGACCAGCCAGCCAGGTCTGCAGATGCAGCAACGCTTCCGGATTAAAAATTTTTTCAAAGATTATTCCTTTTTTCTTTTTTTTTTTTTTTAAACAAGAGGCTAAAATTGAATGAGCTTTCTCAGCCGGCCACCAAGCCAGCAGAAAAGGACGTTACGCCACTGGAACTGGCTGCAGAGATCAAAGCCAGCCACTTATTCTCTAACAAAGCTGAAGGAAAGGATTAGTCACCGGCGAAAACCACAGGAGCTGGCACTGGCAGTGAACCCAGCTAAATTGCTCCAAAAGGCTGACAAACACACACAGCACCTAACCCCGGAGGAAGAGGAGGAAGCAAACTGCTGCAGGGCTTTTCCAGCCACGGCTCTGCCACCGAAGGACCCGCACACACGCACACGAAAGACAGAGGAGCTGGAAGTTGGGGATGGAGTTTCTTAGAGCACAAGCACAGGTTGCAACAATATCATTTTGGGCTGAATAAGGTTTAGCCTCAAAGGTGGGAAGGCCTTTGGGAGCTCAGCTGGGTTCAGAGGACACGCTCCACGGGTGACATGGGCAGCCCACGCAAAGCCCTCGGGCTTCCAAAATCACCCAACCAAAAGCCAGTCATTCCTGGGAAAGCGGGAGAGATGTTACAGTGGCTCAATACAAAATAAAACCACGACCCAACTGGATAGTCCTGATCCAACCCAACCCTCCTAGCAATGCATCCAGACTTCAGGTACAAGATCTCAATTACAGAATCATAGAATCGTCTAGGTTGGAAGGGACCTTAAAGATCTTCCAGTGCCACCCCCTGCCCTGGGCAGGGACACCTCCCACCACACCAGGTTGCTCCAAGCCCCCTCCAACCTGCCCTTGAACCCCTCCAGGGATGGGGCAGCCACAGCTTCTCTGGGCAACCTGGGCCAGGCTCTCACCACCCTCACACCAAAGAATTCCTTCCCCAGATCTCATCTCAATCTCCCCTCTTTCAGTTTGAAGCCATTACCCCTCATCCTATCACTATCCTATACCTTGTAAAAAGTCCCTCCCCAGCTTTCTCCATTCATTCTCCACCCAGCCTGGATTTGTCCTTGGGATTGCCCCAGCCCTGGAGCAGGAGGGCTCCTGGCCAGCACTTGCACTTGGCCCTGGTTGAACTTCATGAGGTTGGCATCTTGAAGGATGCATCAACACTGTGTAAATGCTGCAGGGAGACGCTCAGAAGTTAAGCAATGGTTGCACTATCGCTGTTGGCACTGGTAGGGTCACGCTCTCCAGGATCTTCTGCCTGAGAAGGTTTTCTTAATGCAGAGCTAGTAATACAAACACTTGCAGAAAGCAAGATTTTAAGCTTACACAAACAAGACTTCTCACTGACAACCTTTGTTTTTTGCTGCGATACCATTTAATGTGATGGGAACAATTTTTACAGCTCAACTCCAGCACAAAGGCACTTGAAATAAGAGGGTAATCTACCTACATCTGTTCCAGGGGCAGCCTTGAATGACTACTCACACAGCTTTACATTAAATTATATTTGCACCTAGTCACTTCAAGCTCAGTACAGGGCCAGAATATTTTATCAGAGACTCCCGTGCAGCTAAGGAATCTTACTGATTTTTTAGTAAATTATGCCATCTCAAGAAATCTGTATCTAAGTAAAAGTTTTTGAAAAATCAAATATATTCCGTAGCCCTGTTTATCTCATTACCCACGAAAGGTTCAAAGATCCAATGCAGCTTTAAGCTCTGCTCTTGATTAACTCCCAGCCCACCGGGGAAAAGGAAACCACATAACCTGCTTTAGAAGACCAAATCATAACCAAGTATTAACAGTTTGCAAACGAAGTTTCAAGGAACTGATCGATGAACTAAGGTCAACCCATGCAGGAGGAAGCTCGACTCTCCTTTGGGCTACCCTGCTAGACAAAGCCACACAACTCAAGTGTAGAGGTGCTCCAGCAGCACCTTGGTGGGACTCAGGACTACCAGATAGTGCCTGGACCCACTTCAATCACAAGGAGGGGACACCCAAATCCAGCCCCAACCACTTCTCTCCCCAATAAGTTTCCTCCGCAGAGCTCTCTGCTTTGGGACTTGAACACAGGGCAATTCTTTGAACCCCAATGTTACCGGGAACATATCTGTCACGCAGAGATGCAGCACTGCTTCAAGATATGAGGGAATTAGATATTCCCCATCAAAAGATGTTTTTTTTTTCTCCATAAGGGAATCAGATTCACAGCTCTGCTGTTTCTTTCGACATCAGCAGCCGTAAGGGCTTGTGTTTCTTGCCAACCTCACGTACCCACCTGTCTCTTCCCCTGGCTAGCACATCCCACGGCACAGCCGTTGAGGTTTAAACTGAACCTCACCTCTGCTTCTCCAGCTCTCATCGCCCTTTTCCACGGCAGAACTCAGGATCTGTCGCTGCCTGATGAAGCCCAGGTAAGTTGTGAATCATCACCGCACTAAACCATCCATGGAGATGAATGCTACAGACTCCCAATGGGATTTCAACACCCCGTCTGGATATGGACCTGGCTTTGGTGCCAGATATGGACCAGCACTTTGGTGGGATGGATGCCTAGAGGCTGCACAGGGTTAAAACTGCCATGAGAGATCCCAGGGCTCTTTCAAAAAATGGGATTTAGAAAAATGGGAAGAAACTACACCTATGATCAGACCAACACGCTCCTTTGACAAGGACCCCAGGAGAACCTCGCTGTGTTCCAGTCGCTCCCCAGCACTTGGCCATAAGCACAGTGTGACCATCCAACATCCCAAACCAGGCAGGAGACAATTTCCTCCTCTTAAACTGAGAGGTACCAAACGTCCCACCCCCAAAATGTACAGCCCGAAGGTGACACGCAGCAATTCGTGTGTGTCAACATCCCCAAAAAAGCCAGTGGGCCTCCAACACAATAGATGTGCAGATAAGAACAGGGTTAAAAAAAAAAAAAAAAAAAAAGGGCTTTCCTCCTCTTGAACCGAGCGGTACCAAAAGTCCCACCCCCAAAATGTACGGTCCAAAGGTGACACACAGAGATTTGTGTGTGTCAACATCCCCAAAAAAGCCAGTGGGCCTCCAACACGATAGATGTGTAGATAAGAGCAGGGTTAAAAAAAATTTCCTCCTCTTAAACTGAGAGGTACCAAACGTCCCACCCCCAAAATGTACAGCCCGAAGGTGACACGCAGCAATTCGTGTGTGTCAACATCCCCAAAAAAGCCAGTGGGCCTCCAACACGATAGATGTGTAGATAAGAGCAGGGTTAAAAAAAGAAAAAAAAGGCATTAACATCCATCAACAGAAACATATTTTTCTCGCACAAATAACACCCATTAGCAACTCCAAGGAGACGTCCATCAACAGAAACATATTTTTCTCGTACAAATAACACCCATTAGCAACTCCAAGGAGAACAATCCTCCCTCTTCAGCTCGGAAGGAGGACAGAATTTTTCAGCAGACACAATGCGAAGATTTTGCAGGATTCAGGCATTCAACAGGGCTAATGTGAAAGATTAGTTTGCAATTATCCAAGCAATTTTCTCTCCTCATTGTCCCCGGACCATAAGGGTTTTTAAATGTGAGCAGAAGGATTTATTCATCACAATAATAATAAAATGAAATATTAAATCAATGAATCTCTTTGCATGAACCATAAAGCTCCCATTGCTATTAAGCTTAGTAGCGTCCTGTCACATAAACCACATGCAGTTTGTGTACTTAAGTACCACCTCCCTCTTTTATTTTCCCCTTCCTCAATTTGTAAGGCATTATCCTTCCATTTGTCCTCTAAACACAACCGGATTCAGACAACACAGTGTTGCTTCTTGTTGGTGGCTCTGTGCCCAGGCTCTTTACGAAGGCACGTGGAGATTCATGTTTAATATTGACTGTTAACAACGGCCAGAGCAGAAAGTTGATGACAGAGAAACTCTGACATAAATACAAGCATAATAATTTAGGGAGAATTAAGTCCTTACAAGCAACACTGCCAATATGCCAGTGATAGTTGGCGTGAAAAGGAACGTCATCGGTCTTTGAAGGTGTCACTTCTAGAGTCTGAGTGGGGGAATCGACCCAGATCTACGGAAAACTGAATCACAACCTTTGGAGCATGGAAGCTCTCATGGTGACATCGGCCTTGGCTTCTATTTCCTTCTCTGCCATCCCTTGGAATACAAAGTGATAAATGACTTTTGAGGCCCTTGCAGTAGGCACGGCTTCCCTGGGTCCCTCTTTTGTTTTTATAAAAGATTTATCTGGTAAAGTGCAGAAACAGTCACTACTTACGTATTTATAAGGTGCCAACTGTCCTCACGGCGTGACACTTAAAGAGCCTAACCAAAGCTTTTCAATAAGCAACAATCTCTAGCTTTAAGCCTTGAGATTCATATTAGGCTCTTCATTAAGCAATTATCATTTCATGAGTGTGAAACACCTGCCACCTCTAAAGATCTCGCATTCTTACAATTTAGGCTCTCCTGCGTAACACCTCCTGTAGTTCATAACCCAAAGGTTATAACCCAATGGTCACCCAATGAACCTCTTGTGACAGCGATTCATCTGGCCTAAGTTCCTACGTCCACAGAGTGCAGCCATTTGGCTCTCAACATTGACCTCCCTTTAAGGTAAGAAATGGGAATTTCTAGAGCAGCAGCTGCGGCATTCTCACACAAACACCCAAAATGGCTCAGATGAGTCATATCTGTCATCTCCCTGGTTTTCTCCACTGATAAAACATCCAGATCAGATACAGGCATCTACAACCACGCGAGATGAACACTGCCCTAGATGACTTATGCTGAGCTGATGCGCAACAGAAGAGCTACAGCCAACTTTTAACGCACAAACCCCACCAAGAAGCGAGACCACAGTAGCTACATCTTTCTTACCATGATTGGGACGCCAATGTCTGGCCACAAGAGATCCTCCGAGGGAAGCTTGGGAGAGTTCCACACTACCACAACTTTATTTAAGTACGGGAGACCATTGAGCCTTTCTAGGGAGTTCATCAACACTTCCTCCCGCTCGTAAGTCAACATCACTACTGTGAACTGCTCCCGGGGGACGTTGCCACCCAAAGCAGCCTGGAACTCCTTCCCAGAGCCACCTGCTCCTCCACCAATAGGTCGAAATCCAGTCCCAGACCCCAAAAATTTTGCTTCTGACGGTAAAACAGGGTCAAAGGGAGTGTAGGGGAAGAGGTGGAAAGGCCCCGGAGCAGAATTCCAATTCCTGTAGATGTCCATTGCAGTGAGGGTGAAATTGCGGAGATATTTGGGAGATGCATAGGGTGGTTCTGTTTCCACAGGCCCCAAGTCCAGGTCACCATTGTCTGCCATATTGGGGTCTGTACCAGCAGCTTTGCCAGACCGGTGGGGAATCTCCACGGCGGTCTCTTCTCGGATAGGAGCAGCCGGGATTTGGATTCGAGTCCTTATGATAGCTAAGACTGTGCTGAACACGTTGTCAGAGGTGGAGAAGTAGGTCTCCCACAAGAAGCGGCCCTGCCTCCTCATGGCAAGGAGATCGTTGTCAGAAATGCTTCTCAGAAGAAAGTGCACTTCTGTGATACGTGGCTTTGGTATGATTAAGGCTGCCTCGTTCCACCGGATCACATCATTATAGGGAAGCTGAACTTGCTCGCCAAGAACCACCGGGATGGCTCCGACTTCCAGAGCCTCAAACAGTCTCATGGCACACCCGGCGGAGATCACTAAATGGGTGTCCCCTGGGGTGATTATCAGTGCAAAAGTAGATAGCTTCAGTAGCTCTAGTCTGTCATCCCTTTCTCCACACAGAGCCCACTCAGTGGGCAGACTCGCCTTAGGCTGGTTCTTACAGGTGAACTCCACCAAAACAAAGTCCAACTTGCTGTCCTGAACAGCCTTCAAGGTGGTGATGATCCGATCGTCGTAGTCAGCTGGGGCGTTGCCTTCGATTTCCTCTTCGAAAGAGCGAACCTCTTGCAAGCTAGATCTGAGAGACTCAATCTTCTCCCCCTGGAAACTAAACAGGTATTTACGCTTGACCGGCACCTGGGGTGGGATTTCTAGGAAGTTGGGTTCAGACATAGCGTGGACCAGAGGCGATACCACAATATCAAACCCCGGTCGATACTGCACGTCGTAGAAGGTGGACTGGGCAATCATGGCGCGCCCCGTGCTGATGTTGTAAATGAAGTTCTGAGTTTCCGATTTCCTTGACAAATTGATGATGAGATGGTTATGTCCATCAGTCCTCCAATATGGCAAAGAGTGCAACTGTTGCTCTAGTTCAGTAGGTTTTGGCATTACGGGCTCTTGCATTTCCCCCACTAAAATTATATACACACAAGCAATATTTGCATTTTCAGTAACATAAACATTAGTTCTGACGGTCGCCTCAAAGGCTTGTTTAATTAACGGGTCTAAGGAACTACCAAAAGGGTAATCGTCACTGTTGTAGACATAGACTGGAAAGCCAGATGTCAACGGGCAGCGCGAGTAGTCAAAGCAGTTGTGCAGCCTGCAGTTGCGGTTGGATTTTGGCAAGGGGAAGGTCGCATCGTCTTTGTCTGGCAGGAGCCGGATGGGCAAGGAGAGCTTGGGCTGGTTCTGAGCCATCAGCTCTTTGTAGGAATGCTCGGTCTGGCTGATGACGTTCTTCAGCTGCAGCAGGTCCTGCTTGGCATTTTCAATGCTCTTTTTGCAGGCCTCGATCTTCAGGTTGAGCTTGGCGATCTCGCTGTTGAGCTCCTGCCGCTTGGCCTCCAGCTGGAGCAGCTCCTCGCTGACCGACTCGCGGATGCGACACAGGTCTTGCACGTGCTTTACCTCGCACAGCTCATTGCCGGTCCGAGGGCCAAAGATGCGCTTGCCGGCATCGTCGGCGTCATCGATGGTGGTCAGGTAGTAGTGGGCAATGAGGGGAAAGAAGACGAGGATGATGAAGAGGGTGAAACTAAGCCAGGTGAGCCGGATCCGACTGGACCACCTCAACACCCACGGCTGGCCTCCGTTCCCCACTCCCCCATTCCGCAACATCGTATATCCAGTCATGAGTTCCAAAGTCGCGGCGCGCCCAATCACGTTGGATCAGTAGCCATAACCAAAAGAGTTTTTATAGCGAGTCTCGAGAAAAAAAATGCTATTGTGCCTGCTTAACGAGAAGCCAAAAGAAGGGGAATTTCATCTTCTTGTCGCACCGACGGCTTTTCTACAGTCATTTTGCTGCAGGCACAACTTTTGACCCCGTTAGACTCAATCATTGACCTTCTCACCCACCCCCAGCCCACCCTTGGTCTGCGGGCAATCGGTGCTGGAAGTGTCACAGCGTTGTCATGGTGATTCCAAGTCTCAACCGGCAGAAGGAAAACACAATGGGATCAAGCCAAACTCTACCGCTGCTCTCGACATCCTGCATTACCATCCAATGAATATGCAGAGGCACCAGGCATCGTGGAGAGGGAGCCAGAAGAGACTTGTAGGAACGTCAGTCTTGCTCATCGCTGCCGCGCGGCTGATGCTCAGCCATTCCTACAAGAGAACAATCATATATTCAGGCAAGGCAAACAAAGCGACCCCTTCGTGACCTAAGACATGGCTAGTTTGGAAAAGTAACTGTCCTCTCTGCCAAACAGCAACCTTCATGCATGTCCAATACCTCCGGGGTTGATACCAGCAAACCTGAGAAAGCGACAGGGGTTCATTAGATGCGGCCACGTGGCTTTCTCCGGGCACTCTGCTTTTCATTAGGGTTGCACGCTTCAGTGGCCAGACCAGAAAAATCACAGCCATGTGAAAAAAAACAAAAAACACCAGATCTGGTTTCCTCTGCTGCTGTCTAACTCTGCAGAAGCTGCTTAACATCTGCAAGCTCCTGTCTCCTCATGTGAAAAACTGGAGATATTAATGTACACCTGCTCTCTCCACCCACCTTTTGATGGATGGCATGTTGTGATCCCGGGACACAGCGGCGCTGTGAATTTGTACTGCATAACTGAGTGTAACCACTATTGTTCTGCTCTAGTGACTAGGGCTGATGAGGAATTTTCAGACAAAGTGTTTTGCTTTCATTTCCTGCCGGAAAATTTTGATTCGTTGCAAGAGAAAGCTTAAAGGGAACCTCCTCGTGTTGGTTAAGATTAACTCTGCTGGCTGGCGGCACACGAGAGGGAATTCCTGGTCAAAACTGGGAAAGTCTACACTGTACAGCAAAGCAAAGATGCTGAAGTTAGGATCCATCAGGGCTTGCACCACCCAAGTGGTATCAGTTTCCTTAAATACGCCTTTTTGCTCAGAAAACCCTGCGATGGCACTGAAGCCCTACCCAGCACGGGCATAAAAATCAAGGATGTGGCAAATTCACCTCTGAGTCTTTGGTCTATGGATTTAAATCTGGGCCAGCTGAAGAGGTTGCCACTAGAAACTCTCCCTTCCCTTTTATTAGCAGCCTCCAAAGTAGCCAAGTCTCTGGGATATTCTCTCATATACCAGATTTCCCACCTCCCTGATGAACCTAGTGCTGGGCTTCCCATCGACTCTCCCAGAGCCTCAAGAGAAGCTTATTAATTTCCGCTTCAATTTTTAATTAGAGCAAAGTCATCTACACTGGTGACGGTCATTTTTCACTAAATCTATTTAATACTCCTCTCATCTACTCATCAAGAAGTAGCAGAAAGAAGACGGGGAAGCAAATCTCAGCTAAAACAGAGATCTGGAAAAGGGCCAAAGCAAAACAGAAGTTCACCTTAAAGGAGCAGAGAGAAGTCAGGAATAATTTTGAGTGCAGTACAAGTGTGTGTGTCAGGAAAAAAAAAAAATCATGGAAGATTTGATTTTAACCAGGAAAAAATCATAATGAAAGGGGAAATGAGGTTTAACAAAGCAAAATTCCTGTGCCTATCTTGTTACAAGGCCATTTGTTGTCAGTAACTTAACGCCCCACGATTAAACGGGGATCCCCCCAACCTGACCCACAACCAGGAGTTCCCCAGCAGTACGGACACTTAAAATTAAAGCAGATTTAAAATTCATAACATTGTCTGGCAAGCAGCAGTGGTGTAAATCTCAAAAAGCTGGGAGGATAAAAGGGCTAAAAAGTCAGGAAAAGGCTAAATCAGCTTTCTCAGACCTTGGCAGCGCAGTCGCTGCGGGCAGAAGGGGGGGAGGCTTTGGCTCTGCTGGCAGGAGATTTTAATACTATTCTCTGTACACACCAACTTGCACTTGCTGGGGCTGGGAGAGAGCCTGGTGATGAATGTAAATCCCCGGCGTCTCCGTGCGGGGCTGTCAGTCAGGCACAGGGAGCCCTGGCAATAGCAGCACGCTCGTGTCGTGCCTCTGGGACATGGAAGGATTTTAGTATGCACCAGTGTATAAACCAGGCAAAAATAAATAATAATTTAAAAAATCTTTAAAAGTCTATTTTTCCTTTTTTTCCCCTCCTTTTTTAAGCTTTCCTCAGGAAAAGAAGCTCGTGCTGTCTCTGTCCGTGTGTATACACCAGGGGGTCAGTCCCTGCTATTCAGCCTGGTCTCTCATCTGCAAAGATCCAAGAATTGCTCCCAGTTTCCTGCAAACATCTGGCCAGATGAGAGCTGCCCCAGTAACCCTTTTTCCGAGCACACACTCACTGGAACCCCAGTGAATCTAAAAACCAGCTTAAATTTAAGGCACGTGTGGGAAAAGAAGCTCTGCTGGGTTTTTTTTTATTTGGGGGTGGCACGGGATAAGCGTGGCCAAACCTTCCAGGTGTTGAGATCTAGCACAGGAACAAGGGGTCATAAATGTGGCTGAGGAGCAAGGAAGGGGCACATGGTGGTGCTGCTTCAGTCTGGCCAGAGCAAACTGCAGCCCCACAGGCAGTAAAGGCAGCCACAGAGGTTATCAGCTCAGACTGCATATAAATCTTGGTCTGATTTATCTGCTTCGCCCATTTATGAGCCCCAAACAGTGACGAAATGGCAAACTGGACCCTCCAAAATGGCAACGGGCGTCCTTGAAAAGCTAAAATCCACCACACCACACACAACCCTCTGCAGCTGTTCTGCCACCTAATCCTTCCAGGGGCTCCTCTGGTCCTTCCCTTCAGTTAACACAGAACAAACTTTATCCTCCTGACCTAAAAAGATGGGCTGTGAATTAAAAAAAAAAAAAAAAAAAAGATCCGTATGCTCAGAAACCCGAAACTGACAAACTAACTCTGCCTCCAGCTTGGAAAATACACACGGGAAAGACCAGAGCAGGCTGGGGAGGAATTTGAAATGCAACACACGTGGCTTGGGATCAGTTAAAAGTATTGACTGTCAGTGTGAAATATGTGCTGGCCATAAAGCAAGCACTTTGGACACACTCTCAGACTCTTCTTCATTACTAAGACTTTATTCCTCATCAACTCGAGAGAGCCTGAGGTTGTAATACGTTGTTATTAGGACTTCAAAAAAAAAAAAAACAACCCGAATAAAACCCAATCTGTGGTTTTACCAAGAGAGACTTTAGTGGTGTATTTAAGAGCAATAAGCAGCCCTGGGGAAAAAGGCTGGTAATTTCCATAGTTCCCAAAAAGAAGTCTGGGAGGAGGAGAAAGGGATTTGTTGCTGAGCTCTCCAGCCAACTCATTCCCCTCGCTCCCAGGTGCTATTTAGTCCTTTAACCTGATTGAGCCCCACACTGAGAAACCTCTTGTTGACATTATAACACAACGCTGCTGCCCGACAGACCTAATTACATGCACACACAGGAAAAAAAGAGGCCAGAAGAGCTCTTGGGAAATCAGAAGCTCCATAATTACCTGAGCCTCTTCCCAAATGCCAACCTGGCTGATTTCTCGGGCACGACAGGTTTGCACGTTGTATTCCTTCTCCCATGGCACAGGGCCATGAGACTAAATTGCTGTTGGGGCACATTGTCACATCTTAGTTCAAATTCAAACACCCCCCTCACCAATGAAGTTCTGGGAATACCTGAGGTTTCCCTCATTTTGCGTTTCTAGTGGAAAGAACCAGGATGGGTTGATCTGTGGATGCTCGTAGAGTCATTACTCTGCCCATGTTCAGTACTAGGGTCCTCTGCAAATACCTGAGCACACCTGTTCCCACCCTGCTTACACCTCCTTTTGTCCATCTTCCTATAAAATCAGGGAAATACTGTCCCTTTCCCAGCATATTTGTGAACAGAACCTGGAAACCTTAAACTTATGGTCCTCCAGAGCGCAGCACAGCAATAACTAACCATCAGGCAGAATGCAGTGACACAGACCACACTGAACATTCCAGGAGAAAAATCTACAGGGATCCATCCTTGTGTTTGTTAAATTAGAGCTCCCCAACTCTGGCTCACTCTCTTTCCTCATTAAATGTTGGGTCTCCAGCATTATTGCCATTGTGGTACCTCCACAAACCTTCTGCTGGGCTGGCCCTCTCTGTGGAGAGCAAAGGACAGTACCCACCTCTGTCACGCAGGCTCCCTCCTGGTGAAGGGTGAAGGATGAAGGATGTTGGGGAGCAGTTGTTAGAGGCTCCTGGGCTTTATCTGTTCAGTCTTGAGTAGACAGTTTCTATTGCCGAGACTCTTTTTCGCCAGCACTAAAAACGAAATAAAAGAAGAAGAAACAAATTTTGCTAAAAAAGCAAAATACAGCACATTCCCCCCCTTCAGAGAAGAGTTTCAGGTGAAATGGAAGAGAAACGAACAAAACCCAGTCCTTTAGCGACGATCTGTCCCTTTCCCAGCATATTTGTGAACAGAACCTGGAAACCTTAAACTTATGGTCCTCCAGAGCGCAGCACAGCAATAACTAACCATCAGGCAGAATGCAGTGACACAGACCACACTGTTGTCCCTTTCCCAGGGTCCCTATTTGTGAACAGAACCTGGAAACCTTAAACTTATGGTCCTCCAGAGCGCAGCACAGCAATAACTAACCATCAGGCAGAATGTGGTGACACAGACCACACTGAACATTCCAGGAGAAAAATCTACAGGGATCCATCCTTGTGTTTGTTAAATTAGAGCTCCCCAACTCTGGCTCACTCTCTTTCCTCATCAAATGCTGGGTCTCCAGCATTATTGCTACTCTGGTACCTCCACAAACCTTCTGCTGGGCTGGCCCTCTCTGTGGAGAGCAAAGGACTGTACCCACCTCTGTCATGCAGGCTCCCTCCTGGTGAAGGATGAAGGATGTTGGGGAGCAGTTGTTAGAGGCTCCTGGGCTTTATCTGTTCAGTCTTGAGTAGACAGTTTCTATTGCCGAGACTCTTTTTCGCCAGCACTAAAAACGAAATAAAAGAAGAAGAAACAAATTTTGCTAAAAAAGCAAAATACAGCACATTCCCCCCCCTTCAGAGAAGAGTTTCAGGTGAAATGGAAGAAAAACGAACAAAACCCAGTCCTTTAGCGACGATAACTTTCTACTTCCTAATGCTCTTGAAGAAAAGGATTATACCCCAGATCTCCCCTCGCTTTGGGAACAGAAGCGTTTGGAGGATTTTCCTTCTGCAGTTGAACAAGGAGAATAAATCTATTAGGTGTGTGCTTTAAGGTACATTTGAGAGCAGATCTTTAAAAGGAGCAGATGGAAAATTCACTCTGAAATGCTTCGCGTGCCTGAGGGATCATCACCAGGGATTTGTACCATCTCGAGAGCTCCCAGGTACAGAGGAATCCTCCCAGGCGAAGATCAACGCACAACCCGTAAAAGGTCTTGTAATCTGGAAATTCAGGGGATAAACTGCATCCCCAGCTTTAGGCAGCTTTTATCTAAAGCAAGAAACATTCACCACATTCAACTCCACGCAAAGCCAAAACTGCTTCCAGCCACGCTCCCCATCCCCAGCTGTTATGGGGGGTAAAGGGGTCCTAGACAAACATCTCAAGAAAAACCCTCCATGTGCTCTCTCAGGAGACCACGTCTGCTGAAGAAGGCAAAGGCTGAACGATATGAGGGGAAGCATCATGTAAGCTCACTCTGTCCTTCTGCTCTTTCCCCATGTGGTCTGCTGGAGACAGGTCCCAGACAACACGGCCACCGGCTTTGCACCACGGCTGTGACCTTCTCCCCTGCCTTGCCAGGATAGGACCACCGCCTGCTTGGCCATAATTGGCCCTTGTGATATGAGGTCGAAAGATACTCAAAATTCAGCTGGACAATGCCCAAGTTCAGAGACCTCCAGAGGTCCCTTCCATTTGAAATGATTGTATGGTGCTGTATCTGAGCTCTCAGGCGGCAATAATTCAGAAACACAAGCAGAAACCTGGAGTCAAGATGTTCTGAGTCTGTCCCCAGCTCCAACATTGCCTCATCCAGCACCCTGGGGAAATCACACAACCTCCATGCCTCATTCCCCCTCTTTGCAAAGTACAAGTCAACTCAAACTGCTTCAAGGCAGACAAGTGAAGAACTGACAGCCCAGCTTACACTTTTTTTGTGCTCCATCTGGGACACGGGGACAAGAGCCTGCTCCAGGAGATGCTCAATATTGCAGCAAGGAAAAGCTACAGAAATTTCTCCCTCAAGAGCTTCCAGGTACCTGCCTGCTCTGCCCTCTGCCAAAGGTCTGTCACGCTCCTCAGCTGAGGTTAACCGAGTGATTCATCAACATTCATCTATTCTGGGGAAATCTTTAGACAGTAAAATCACGTCCAGTTTGCGGAGAGCAGGAACTGGGGGTACGGAGAAACAGCTCACCTGAGGTCACCTCAGAACCTGCACCAGCTGGGGACTCACTCCCCATCCAACTGTCCCGTCCACAGGATGGTCCATCTTCCCAACCTGCCTTTTTCCACGGGTTCCCTTTGCTGGTGCCTTCTCGCTTTTTGCGTAACGCATTGCGAAATCTACTTCTCATACACAGCTTTTTGTTCTTAAATTTATTATCTCGTGTTGTTTTCTGGTAATAAACCAGAAGAGCTTCTCCACACAAAACACCCCCAGCCCATCAGCAAATCCTCCTCTGTCCCGTGGTACCCAGTGGTGAGAGCACTCTGGATGCAAAGTTCCACCCCCAGCTCCAAACCTCAGGGCTTTCCAAGGAACCCAGTAAATCCCTACAACCACACAGGTGTGCGAGGTGGGAAAGGCTCTTTTTGCTTTTTCCTTGAAGCAATTAATGACCAAGAAGTGTCTTGAGGTAAAACCACGGTGAAGAGCCAAGTGTTTTGCACGGTATGAGAGAAGCACCTGGAGGTCAGCTCCAGAGAGGAGGAGAAGGCTGGCTTCCCAAATGCTGACGGTGTGAGACAGCTGCTCAGGTCCTTGGTATTCATTGTGGTTTCCAGCCCTAAGAGAGCACAGGCACGTTATTTTCCCCGAGGCAAAAATACAAACCTCTCTCTCACCTCCCTGAAACACCCTCGTCACTGCTTCCTTGGCAGCAAATAACCACGGGGCAGAATTCAGGCTCCTGCTCTGACAGACGCTTCCAGTCGTAATTAAGTACAAATCTACAATTTTCCTTGTCCTGGCTAAGTTGTAAGAAAAAAGGAAATGTTGCCGGAAGAGCACAGAAACACACGAAATGTTTAACAGCATCTCACTCAGCAGGGTGGGTCGCTAGGGAAAATAACCCAAACCGTGGGTTTTCTGGAAATTTTGCCCATTTCCCCGCAACGCAGCGAATAAGCCAGTTCTGGAGATTGAGCATCTCCACCGAGGGGTCTCTAACGAGCAGGAAATCATACGGGTGGCTTCTCGTGGACTTCAGGGGGCAAGGGGGCAGGTCAGCAGCCAGCCCTTGTGACCCAGGCATGCCGGGAAGGGTACCTCCAGGGAAAGCCTACAGGAACTGGGGAAACCAAGGGGCAGCGACCTTCAACTTGTCAGTGGCCAAATCAACTGGGTCACCCAACTCCAAATGCACCTCCCCTCCCTGTTTAAGCTCTTTCACCCGCTCCCTGGCTTCCCATCTGTGTCTGTGCTGGTTTTTCCCCTCCCCTCAGAACCCCCTCGACGTGTGGGGCGGGCAGTGGCACACAGATTCATTAAGAAGCTGATGGCCATCCTGCCACTTTTTGGAGAAGGCTTCATCACCGTGCCAGTGGAGGCTGCTCCGTTGCAGACAACCTGATTGATCATGCCAAATAACTAATTACCTGACGCGCCGTAATCACCCACATTTATCCAGCAGGCGGGTTCTCACCCAACCCCCTTCATTACCAAGCAAGGTAGAAACCCAGATGAGCAAACACCGCTGTTGCCAGGACTCTATTAATTTGGAATAGCTTTCAAAAAGGGTCCCGTGGGTAAAAACCCCTCTCTCGTTAACAGACACTCGTGTCACACAGTCCCAATTAGGCAAGGGATGCTAAATGCCTTTCTGCTGCACGCACAGGCGTGCAACACAGCAGGAACCCAGTGGTCCAACTAATCTGCATCTTCGCTGCCTGCAGAGGCTTCAGGAGAAAGATGTCACCCTGCCACACACACTGTCATGTCACCAGCTTGCGTAAAAGCTGTCCCTCTCTAACTGGTAACAGCATCCAAGCCCCAGTGCTGCTGTGACACTGCTGGCACCTGGGCAAGGGTACACTTAGGACTGTGTGTATTTACATAGATTTGGCCAGATATCACAGAATCACAGAATGATATGGGGTTGGGAAGGGACCTCTGGAGATCATCTCCTCCAACCCCCTGCCAAAGCAGGTCCACCCAGAGCAGGTCCCACAGGAACGTGTCCAGGTGGGGTTTGAATGTCTCCAGAGAAGGAGACTCCACCACCTCTCTGGGCAGCCTCTGCCAGGGCTCTGCCACCCTCACAGGAAAGAAGTTCCTCCTCACGTTGAGATGGAACTTCTTGTGTTCAAGTTTGTACCCATTTTCTCTTGTCCTGTAACGGGGCACCACTGAAAAAGGACCAGCCCATCCTCTTGATGATAGGAGATAAGAGAATGGAAATGCTCTCTGCACACAGAGACTACATCCCACCTCCAACAAAAAATGAGCCACGGGGCAAAATAAAACAAAATATCTAAGGATATTCTGCCTTTTCTAGCCTTCTGAGAAAAGCCCACAACTGCACTGCTCCCTCCTTGCTCATCACACAAACAAACCCAGTTTTACTGGTCCTTCCACTCAGCATCTTCCTCTTCATGACCCTGGCACTGTGCCTTTGCGAGCCATTTCTAAAGGCTCACTTGGTGATGAACCAAGTCATGGTCAACACGTGCGTCCGGCCATTCTGTTCCCCACCCCTTTAACCTGTGAGCTCCCCGGGGCATGGATTACCCTTAAAACACACAGAGATCATCATGAAGTGCAATCTACACATCTCACTCCTGAGGGAGGTACCCACGCGCCAGCAGAAGGTGACACAGTGTGTAGCATCCTTGCTGTAAAAACGCTGTCGGCCCAAGTGCTGTGCCAGACAAACTTTCCTGAAACCAAGAATGAGCCACGGGGCAAAATAAAACAAAATATCTAAGGATATTCTGCCTTTTCTAGCCTTCTGAGAAAAGCCCACAACTGCACTGCTCCCTCCTTGCTCATCACACAAACAAACCCAGTTTTACTGGTCCTTCCACTCAGCATCTTCCTCTTCATGACCCTGGCACTGTGCCTTTGCGAGCCATTTCTAAAGGCTCACTTGGTGATGAACCAAGTCATGGTCAACACGTGCGTCTGGCCATTCCCTTCCCCATCCCTTTAACCTGTGAGCTCCCCGGGGCATGGATTACCCTTAAAACACACAGAGATCATCATGAAGTGCAATCTACACATCTCACTCCTGAGGGAGGTACCCACGCGCCAGCAGAAGGTGACACAGTGTGTAGCATCCTTGCTGTAAAAACGCTGTCAGCCCAAGTGTTGTGCCAAATAAACTCTCCTGAAACCAAGGGGTGACCTTTCAGGCAAGATCTCTGCCAGCTAAAGCAATGTTATGAGGCCCAAGTGCTGTGCCAGACAAACTTTCCTGAAACCAAGAAGTGACCTTTCAGGCAAGGTCTCTGTCAGGTAAGATCTCTGCCAGCTAAAGCAATGTTATGATGGCTGAAATAAAGAAAGAAAAGCTAATTACTGTTAATTGTGAAAGCAGAGGGGAACCTGACCAGGTGACTCAAGCTGGCCCAACGCACCAGATGTTTGCAGTCCAGCTAATGAAAGGCTGTGCAGGACACTTGGATTATACAGATAGAATCAAAGAATTGTCCAGCTTGGAAAAGACTTTTCAGACCATTGAATCCAACCATCAACCCACTACACAGATAGAATCAAAGAATTGTCCAGGTTGGAAAAGACCTTTCAGACCATTGAATCCAACCATCAACCCAACACTGACAAACCCACCACTGACCCATGTCCCTCAGCACCACGTCTGCCCAGCTTTGAAATCCCTCCAGGGATGGGGACTCCACCACTGCCCTGGGCAGCCTCTGCCAAGGCTTCACAACCCTTTCGATGAAGAAATTCTTCCCAATCTCCCAATCTCTTCCCAATCCTAAACCTCCCCTGGGGCAACTTGAGGCCATTCCCTCTTGACCCATGGCCTGTTCCTTGGGAGCAGAGACCGACCCCCCCTGGCTACACCCTCCTTTCAAGGAGTTGGAGAGAGCGAGAAGGTCTCCCCTCAGCCTCCTCTTCTCCAGGCTGAACACCCCCAGCTCCCTCAGCTGCTCCTCTCAAGACTTGTGCTCCAGACCCCTCACCAGCTCCACTGCCCTTCTCTGGACGCGCTCCAGCACCTCAAGGTCTTTCTTGTCGTAAGGGCCCCAAAACTAGGATGTGCAGATGTGGCAGCAGCCAAATACGGCACTTCAAAATAACACAGAGCGAACGAAACGCTGCGCCTGGAGCTTGTGGGTGTACTTAATGAAGTTATTAACCAGCAGAAGAGTGTATGATAGAAGATAAGCACTAGCAGAATGCACCGTAATTAAATTTCTACAAAGCGAAGGCGCCGCTTGGATTTGAGATGCTGGATAATTTGACACATGCTGCGCGCTGTGCTGTCACGGCTGCCCAGCGCTTCGCTTGCAAGATATCACCAAGAAACATAAATGACCAACCCAGTCTCATGCTGGGTGGCTGGAGAAGGCTAACACCACCCAGTCCCTGGAAAAGGCAGGATGGGAGACAGCAAACTCTGCTCAGCCCGTGTGCCCGGCGTAGAGACGGCTCCTATGGCAATGGGTAGGTAGAAAAACATCTGGAAACCACTGGGGACAGATGTGGTAATAACAGAGCAGTTAGGAAGGGCAAAGTTACAGTATTCTGTTTAATGAAGGCCTAAGAGAGGTCAGGGGAAGAGGCATCCAAAGAACTTGGCCAAAGCTGGAGGTGAAGGAAGGAACTAACTTTGCACCTGCACAAGGTGGACTCAATCACTGAGCAAGACTAGATGGGGTTTGGAGAGACACGGGTTATAAAAGTTAAGATAAGGCCTAGATTGAGCATGCCTAGAAATAAACTGATCAATTAAATATACTCACTTGCCAAATTTTTAATAGTGTGGTGTAATATTAGTGACCAAAAAGGCAGCCTCTGCTCCGGAGCAGCATTCCTCCAGCCCCACGCTTGTCCCCACGGTGAAGGTCCCAAGGGGGCTGCTCAAGACGTAGCCCAAACCGACCAGCTCCCTTTTAGCATTTCCTAATATCTCAAACCTGACAGCAAAAAAACTCCACGAAAACCATTAACCACAAACCTCCTAGCTTTATGAAATTCCCGTCATATACATCATTTATATATGATTTCATTTTATTTGGACTCTTCCAGTTCCCAGCTGACACCTGGGGCTCAGGAGGCATCAACGACCCACCGCACTCCGGGAAGGGTGAGTGTTATCCCACACTCAAATGGACTTTTTTTTGCCCTCCCACATGTTAAACAGCATATTCCTCACCGAGCTGCTGCTTCATGCCCCCACGATGGCCACTTTTGTCAAATGCCCTGGGATCCTTTGAAGTTAAAGGTAATTCTGCCAACTCTTAAGGGCTGGGAACTCAGGGATATTAGGAAGAGTACAGCAGGACTGTTTAATGGCTGCAAACTTAACGAGCAAACACAGCACTTCTTTTGACCTCAAAAATTACTTTTTAGGATAAAAGAGAGGAGGTCTTAAAATAAATAAAAAAATTAAAAAAGGCAGGATGAAATACTTCAACCAATGGCACTGCCGCATGGAGCCTGTTCCTTAGCATCCCGGAGCAGATGTGCTGCACTCAAAATGTCTTTGTCTATTAAAACTGTGTCAGCTTCAGAGACTCCAAAACTCCCTGTGGCATAAACAGAATTTCTAATGAACAGCTGCAGGATACAGGAGTAGCCGCGCAAAATGCAGCTGCCGAGATCACTCTCCTTGCTTCTCTCTCACCACCTTCCCTCTGCTGCCCCAGTCCCACCTTCCCCCATTTGGGTATCTCCTGTCCTCCCTCTCCCACAACCCCACCGCCTCGCTGGGTCTTCTGCACCCTCCAGGGATGAGCACCGTTAGTTTAGTTCATCCATTTCCTTCTTCTTACTTCCCTGCAACCCACCTCCAGCCTCCTTCTTCACAGCAAGTCACCTGTGTCCAGTTCGGGGCCCCTCAGTTCAAGAAAGGACAGGGAACTACTGGAGAGAGTCCAGTGGAGGCTACGAAGATGATGAAGGGGCTGGAGGTGCTCCAGCCCATCTCTGGTGGGGCTCCAGCTCCATCTCTGCTGAGGAAAGGCTGAGGGACCTGGGGCTGTTCAGCTGGAGAAGAGCAGACTGAGAGGGGACCTCATCGATGCTGAGCAAGAGCTAAAGGGCTGGTGGCAAGAGGATGGGGCCAGGCTCTTCTCAGTGGTGCCCGGGGACAGGACAAAGGGCAATGGGCACA
This sequence comes from Calidris pugnax, assembly GCF_001431845.1. Lineage (NCBI taxonomy): Eukaryota > Metazoa > Chordata > Aves > Charadriiformes > Scolopacidae > Calidris > Calidris pugnax. The sequence continues at coordinate 977,676 of NW_015090890.1, forward strand.
AACTGGGACATGGGAAATTCCATCCCAACATGAGGAAAAACCTCTTTCCTGTGAGGGTGGCAGAGCCCTGGAAGAGGCTGCCTGGAGAAGTGGTGGAGTCTCCTTCTCTGGAGACATTCAAACCCTGCCTGGACACGTTCCTGTGGGACCTGCTCTGGCAGGGGGTTGGAGGAGATGATCTACAGAGGTCCCTTCCAACCCCGACCAGTCTGTGATTCTGTAAGGACCAGCAATTTGAGGGCAGACACCCAGCACTTGTTTCCTCTATTGATATTTATAATTTCCAAATTCTGTGAGTATCGCTCATCTCCTCCAACCGCGTCTTGCTGTGTCCATACATCTCCTGGTCCCTCCACGCAAGCCCTCGAGCGCTCTCCTACCCCTCCAGCCTCTGCTGCCGTTTCGCCTGCTCGCACCAACAAAGTGCAAAAGGGAGAAATAAAAGGGGAAAAAACATTATCGCGCCAAGCCCTGTAATTCCACAGAACATGAGCAATCCTCGGGGAAGGGTTCAGCCAGAGTAAATTGAAACCTGCTAATAGGGCTTTTAGCTTCGACGCTGCCTTCCAGGCCAAGGCACCAAAGCGTAACTCCTTGTGTGAGCTGGTTTATTTGTTATTTTGAAATACTCTGCCTTTGAAACCAAAAATCTGTCAAGCACACAGCCTGGGTCGAAGGCACTTCCCAAATGCTCTCCCGAACTTAATGGTGTCCTGTGAGCTGGCTGGAGAAACAGCTGGAATGATTATTAATTTTTAGTCAGGCACTTGTAACAGCCCCTGCGATGCTCAGCGCCGTACTCGGAGAAAAACATCCTCTTTTGTCTCAACGTAGCCCCAACAAGTACTTCTGGGAACACCCAGCACAAATGAAGCCTTACTTCTTACTGCTTGATGCCTTCAATCTTCCACAGAATCCTCCAGTACCCCACAAAGAGCCTCAGTTTCCTATTTTCAGGACATTTATAGGGAGTTAATGCTTTGGTGAGCTCTGTCCCTCTAATATGAGTGAAAACAGCTGATAGGTTGAAAAGTTATTGGAAGTCTAACAGATAAGACCAGATGCTAAAGCTTCATTTTATTAGAACACTCTAACAACATTAAAGACCGTGTAATGCTAAGCAATAGTGTCTTTTTTAAATAAATCCTTATTAACTGGTATCGAACACGCAAGCCAGCTAAATACAATAAATTGGCTCTGAGACAATCTGTCTGATGTGATCATGTAACGTCCAAATGCTTTAGCTCTTCAACCACTGCAGTGACTGGTGTGACTGGTGCTAGTGGGGTATGTAAATCAGCCAAGTTTTTGCAAAGTTAATGGCTTAACAGCTTCCCTGGATCGGCAGCAGGACAGGACAAGACGGAACGGCCTCAAGTTGCCCCAGGGGAGGTTTAGGATGGATATTGGGGAAAATTCCTTCCCCAAAAGGGTTGTCAAGCCTTGGCAGAGGCTGCCCAGGGCAGTGGTGGAGTCCCCATCCCTGGAGGGATTGAAAAGCCGGGCAGATGTGGTGCTGAGGGACATGGGTCACTGGTGGGTTTGTCAGTGTTGGGTTGATGGTTGGACTCCATGATCTGAAAGGTCCCTTCCAACCTGGACAATTCTATGATTCTATGTGCAGGACAGACCTTGTTCATAGCTGACAGGGCTTTGAACAGTTAACATCCCTAACACACTTTTCATGGCCCAGAGAAAAAATTCCCAGAGAAACTGCATGCCATGGATATTGTGGATAAGCTCTGGATTGCCCAAGTAATCCTCACCATGCGCAGTCCCACCTGCCCGGTCACAACAGAAGGTGAAGAGAATCCAAATGTTAGCTGAGGGGGTAGGCTTGGGAAGGCTGAAGCTACTTTGGCAAGGACAGGCCAGGCTTAAAAATACTCCAGGCAGAAATCTCCACCGCACAACAGCTATTTTTGCTGGGTAAGTGGGGCCAAACGTCCTCAGAGCAGCTCAGGAACGGGCAGTGGGACGCTCTGCCAGCACAACGCTCATGCAGATGAAGCAATCGCTTCCAACACAAGCTGCTGTCTCCCAGCCATCATCCCAAAGAGGAGACCGTTTCCAACTCACGCCAGCTTCAGGAACCGTTTGCAGAATAGATGCTGAGAGGTCCTAATGGGCAAGGAAGCCACAAAGGTCTCTTCTGGCCATTTGTGGACAGAAGAGTAAGGCCCAGCATCTCTCGTGCTGTGCCATCTCCCTCTCATCTCAGTGGCTTGAGCCATAAATGGCTCAGATGGCACAAAAATATTGCAAGGGACAGCACAGCCTTGTCCCTTTTAGGCTTAATGGCACAACAGGTTGGCAAGTGCACGAGTTAACTATTGCCATCCCCTGGATAAAAGCTGCTCGTGTCCAAGGTAAATACCTGATGCCCAGCCAAGGGAAGGGGAGACGTTCCCAGAGGCTTGGAAAGCTGCCGTTGAACCCAAGCTTTGAAGGGCTCAGTGACAAAGCCACCAACTCCACAGCAAACGTGTCCTGCAGGCAGACACGAAGGCATTGGCTCGGAACAGAGTCATTACAGTAGCCACAAAATTCACAACTCAATTTGACCACTGTACAGAATCCAATAAAAAAAAATAAAAAACCACCAGGATGGCTATATTAGATCAAACCAATGATCCATCCGCTTCCACCCCTCAACTCCAGAGTGCTCATTTCCAGCTGCTTTGGTGCAAAATACTCATAAATCAGTGTCACAGAACAGCTTATTCAGAACAATTTTCCCCTAACCACGAGCAAATAGGAGTTCCCTGAGCCCTTGAAGAACAGAAGCTGCCCACCAAAATACTTTTTTGAAGCAATCAATCACGTACATTCTCATCTTTACCAAGTCTGAACTCTTAAAAGGCAAGGAAAGGAGAACTACATCAAGCACTGGGCTTCATGGCTTCTTGCAGCAGTGAGTTCCACAGCTGAACTCCTCAAGTGATTTCCTTTCATCAGCTTCAATTATAAACCCTCCTAATTCAGTCTGTGCCCTCTTCCATAGCCAAAAAACTAACTTCTAACCAATGGGTACAACAGGACTCTCACCCAACTCATGTTAGTGATGGGTACAACAGGACTCTCACCCAACTCACTGTGGACCCAGAGGAACAAGATTAAGAAAGCCAACAGAGCAAGATCTGCCACCTTACCTTCTCTAAGCTGTCTGACATCCCACCACATGCTCCTCTCTGATCCAGGCAGCGTTAATCTTCTCAATCCTTGTGACCCTCAGGGTTGGCAGAGAAGTAGAAATACCAGGATCCTTCTGCCAAGGGATCATTTCAGCGTAAATTTGCGTTTCTGCTATTGTCTCCTTCCCAGTGGACATCCTGCTTCTCCAGTACACTCCTTTTGCAGAGCAGCCCTCCCTCTCTTTTATCCAACGTCCTCTCTAACATCTATGTTCTGCTTTCGTTCCAGTCATTTCCTAAATTTGTGCCGAGTTTCTTTTTTTTCTTTTAATTGCTCTCAATATGTCACTCCATATTACTCAACAGCAGATTTATTTAAACGTGTCAATGCTGTTGCTTAGCAGATCTGACCGTGCTTTACCATTTCAGGCTGCTTCAGAATCACGTGCTCCCCTTCCCAGTGCTCCCCAGCAAGCCCAGATCATCAGGAAATTTGAGGAAAATAAAAATAAGCCCGACTCCAAAGGCAGTCCACTGGCCTGCACAGGAAAGCTTCACTAGGGATCCTTAAAAAAAACCCAAACCATCACCAAAAAGCACTGTAGAAGAAGAAGAATTGTGCCAAAAAGCCCACCCAATTTTTCATCTCGGTCAGGAAGCAGTATCGGGTGCTATTTGTCTTCCATTTTCTACCTTGTACCCATGAGCTTCAATAGGAGCCCATCAAGTAAATGATCATCAAGAGCTTTGAAAAGAGTCCTACTATGGAGCTAATGTGAGCTTTCCCCAAGCAACAAGCTAATTTTAGGTAATGGCCTTCAACCGCTCTATAAAAGGCCTGGAAGGCCCAGGTGAGAGCATGTTCTGACCTTTGAAATTAGACTTGGGTCTTTGCTGAGAGAGAGAAGATAACGTGCCACTGAATCACACACACAATGTTTTCTGCTTGGGCTTTTCAAGGTCTCCAGCCAGCGATGGTGTGGGTTTAGTCATTGCCCCCCCGGACTCCAACTCGCCCACTCACGGCCGAGTAACCGGAGTTTCTAAATGGCCCTGCGCAGCCTCGGCGAGCTCCAAACACCAATTCAGCCAGAGGCAGAAGCTGTCCCAAAACGCTGATGAAAAAGCCTAAGCAAAACACAGAGAATGTCATCCTCCTGCAACCCACTGAAGCAGAATAAACCCAAACAAATTGCCCAAGAGTGCACCAAAACCTGCCACATGGCCACTAACAGATGTCGAGTCATCGGCATATTCATCCAGGGCTCAAACCATGATGTTGTCTCCACGGGCTTGTCTCCACTCGAGGTGGATTTCATATGTTGCCCCTAAGATGACTCTGCTGCCCCGAAACCTCCAGCTCAATCATAGAATCACAGCTTGGGTTGGAAGGGACCTTTGAAGGCCATCAAGTTCCAACCCCCTAGCTATGAGCAGGGACACCTCCCACCAGACCAAGTTGCTCAAAGCCCCATTGAACCCGGCCTTGATCACCTCCAGGGATGGGGCAGCCACAGCTTCTCTGGGCAACCTGTTCCAGTGGTTCCAATCATCACCCCATCAACCCTGCATCCCTCCAAGACGGGCTGGTTCTGGGGGAATTAACTCCCATAATCAATCATCACCCCATCAACTCTGCATACCTCCAAGATGGGCTGGTTCTGGGGGAATTAACTCCCATAAGCTGATGCCGTCAAGACAGTCTCCAGCAGCTGCTGATTCCAGATTCGGACTGTAAATCACACCCAAGAAACCAGGTTCACAACCTCGGGAACTGATACCACAACCTGAGACAGCCCAACCGAAGACAGAACTTGCAGCAGGACCTGCCAGAACGGCGGCTGATGGGTTTCCAAAAATAACCCAGTTCCCTTCCTGCGGTGCCCGATGTCCGTTTACTTACAGCCGCCTAAAAATAGCCCTTCCCATTTGGATCAATGAAGAGAGCGGAGAGAAGTGAAAGAAGCTCATCACTCCCCGCACACACAAGACTAAAGGAGATAAAATACTTTTGAAAGGCAGCACAGGGAACAATCCCACTCTGGCCCCGAGAGAGCCAGCTGGATGGGCCTAATGATTCTCCTCCAGCAACAGCTGTGATGGAGTTTATTTCCATTTTGTGTGATTAAAAAGAAAGAGGCAGATAAAAGGGAGAACAAAAAGTCCAAGATTTCAAAAGGCGCTAAAAATAAAATGGTTTGCATTCACTTGGCACCCTACCTTGACAGCGTTTCATACGTGAGAGCCAAGCAGTCCCCACCAACCCAAAAAGAAGGCTCAAGTAATTTATAGGCAGGGAAACCGAGGCACGGAAACATTAAAATACTGGCTTAATCATCAATAAAATCAACAGGAGGAGCAGGTTTAAAGGACAGGTGTTCCTGAAGCACCTTCCTATCTTCACGCCATGAGACCCCTCTCTATTTATTCTCCACGGAGCCGACGTAATTGCTTCCATTGCCTGGGAAGAGTAAATCGATGCCGAAGAGTTCAGGGGCTCCTCACGAGGAGTTACAGTCCATTTACCTGATAAAAGTTAACCAGTTTTTCAAAGCTTGTTCACACCTCCCAAGGAAAAAAGCACTTTTTCAAAATTCAAACATACAAGTTTAGCAGCAGGATGCCTGAAATTAATCCCTTTATTTAACCACTAACAACTTTAAGTGTCTCTAAGCAATTGTAAAGGCTTTATTAGCTCAGGCAATGAAAGCCCGCGAGCAGCCAAGTCAAGATGAAGCCAAGGTTATCTGCAGTAAGTTTCCAAGCATTAACTTTGACAACACAAACTCGCTCTTGAGAGTATTTGTAACTCAGCAGGAGGAATAAAGAGGACACCAAAGCAACTGGAAAGGCAGCCCTTACCCTGCCCAGATGTCTGCACAAGTCTGCAGGCAGGGATGGATGGAACAAACCCTCCTGGAAGCCATTCCCATGGTGAGGAAGGGCAAGATTTGGGGACAGCACAGATGTACTACGGGCAAGTTGTATCTTACCCATCTGATTGTCTTCTACAACCAAGTGATTGGCTTGGTAGATGAGCAGACAACTCTTGACGTTGATTACATTGACATCAGCGAGGTAGCTTGTAATGTAGTCTCCTATGACTGGATATAAAGGGGGCAAAGAAATGACTGGAGCCGGAGCCCAGAAAGGTGGTAGACCCTCCACCCCGTTGATAATCAAACCTCAACAGGACAGAGTCCTGAGCAACCTCACCTACCAGCTTTGTGGTCAGCTTTACTCCAAGCAGAACGTTGGATTAGAGTCCTCCAGAGGTTCCTTCCAACCTGATTGGTTCTATGAGTCAAAGAAATGCCAAAGAGAAGGTGGAAGTCTTCATGGAGATATCTGAAATAGTTAAAGCTGTAATGCATAATAAAAATAACTCTTCATAAGCTCCTCATTGAACGGATGACGTGGTGACAGAGGGAAGTCTCCTAGCACACTGTGCTTCCATTTCTCTCATGTTTACATCTTGACAGAGGAATGTATCTGTGCAATTAAGACATATTTACCACTTTCACGTTATAATTCAAGGTGCTTTAGTGGCATCTTAAGACTTAATACCTGCAGGAGGTGATAAACATTCATGAGAGCAGCACTGTGAGATTAAATGGGTTGGGCTGATGTTAAAAGACACTTTAAGAGATGTTCTTTTAAGGATTCCTCTGCTCCCATCTCTCTACTCAACCACTGTATCATCATCTCCCCAGATCCTTTCATGTTTCCAGCACACAGAGAGATACACAAAATGTGCACATCCCAGACTGGGTCCCATCTGGATGCTTTAGTGGGAGGAAAAAAGAATGGCTCAGATGCTGCCTTTGAAATCCAAGTGTCACCAGCTTTTGGTTCTGTTTTTTTTTTTTTTTTTTTTTTTTTAAAAAAGTGTAAAAAAAAAAAAAAAAAAAAAAAAAAAAAAAAAAAAAAAAGTTCTAGGAAAAATATTAAACCC